>NW_026294617.1:23846415-24323915 GCF_007827085.1 Peromyscus californicus insignis | reverse complement strand
GATAAAGCCTCAGCACAGCCCCTTTAAGGAAGACACTCAAGCACTTGATCAAGCCTCAAATTTGTACCTCAGTGAACTTCTATATAGTTACAATGTCCATTCTGAATCCATGGAGATTTGGTTAAGGTTTTGTACATTTACTGTCAATTATATTTTTATTTACTTACCCACCATGGACAAAAATATCTATGACAGCGTACAGAGTATGAATAGTATCTTCATATCTTCTGGAAATGTACCATTTATAGACAGATGTAGTAACTCATGCTTATAATATAAGCAATTGAAACAGTGAGGCAGGGTGATCATGGATTGTGTAATAGACGGGTTAACCCAATGAGATCTTAAAATATTTCAAAAGGTTTTTGTGCTAAATTAGTAAGATTTTGATATGCTTGTGGTTGGTGTTTCAATGTAAAAGTTCAAGGGAACTGCAGTTTTGTTCATAAGAAGAAGCTTCCAAAGGAGGGAGTCAACCAGCAGTCCTACTTGCTATGGTGCCTATGAACCAGATCAATGACTAGAATGGCACTGTAATCCTAAGAACGCAGTAGTGGCATGCATAACTTGGCAACAACCAACAGTTCTGTAATTGGACTGCTCAACATTCATGATACTAGGAATCTAGATAACTACTCAGTAAATTCATCATTATTGGAGGAGAATCTAAAACCACTAATTTACTAAACCAGCATAACCCATAACAATAATCTATATTCTTTTGTCTTTATACCCAGAAAATAATTGTAGTCCTCAACCCTCATCAAGGAAATGTCTTTACAGCTGATTAGGACCACTACAGGAAAGCACAACCAATCAAACTACTGGGATGTGGAACCCAGTCCCAACAGATACCACAACATATAAGGTACTTTTAATGATTGTTGTTAAAAAGAACATCCAGGGAAGAAAGTAGAATTGAAGAAGAGAATAAAATATAAGCTCCTACCTTTCAGGCCTGATTCACAACCTAAATGAGAAAGAGACACTGCCTCATTCAAGGTGGCTGATGAGGTCCAACAACTTAGGTTATCCTGTGACCACCAAATAGATGCTGCTGCAGGTGAAAACCTGAACTCACATACAGAAAATACACACTCAATTACAATAAAATGCAACTTGTATATTTTTTTGAGTTCTAAATTAGATTAACATAATTTGTACTTGGGAATGACATTCCCAATTTATTAACTAAAATAGTAAAGATTAAATTCATTATATTCTATTTATTTTAAATGAATTAATTTTATTTGCAAAAGCAACTTATGTCAATGGATGAAATGAAAAAAAAGACAATATATAACATACTTTATTAGTTCATGGTAATGTATTTCTGTCATGATATGCTAGTCATGAATTCTGAAATAAAGATTCAAAAGGCATGAACATTTTGTTTTTATATTCTCTTCAATCATTTCTTATTATATCTTGGCAGCTCTCACAAGACCAATCAGTGTTGAGTTCTAAGTTCTAATAACAGCAGGATATCATTTGTAATTTCCATAACATAATTAGTCGGTCACTAATAAACAAGAGGCAGACACAGCTCTTTTTATCTAAAGGCAGTTTGGAATGGCAGATGATTTCCTATCTACTAATATCTCTAATCTCTTGGCTTCATGTTTTAATGCCTGAAGTTAAGTATAATCACAATCCCTGCTGTGAAAATACCACACAGACATTAGAAGTCACAAGTATTTTTGAAAAGATGATAGGAGACTATGGAAAAACTATAGGCATGCTTATATAATATACCTCTTGCAGTAATTTCCATACATTATGATTTTGTAGAAAGATGAGAAAATAGGAAATATCTGAATAGCTTATTTTCTTTCTTTTTTCAATTCCTAATTTTTTTTAACTTATTCTTCTATCATAGATTAGATCCCAACCAGTTTCCCCTCCTTCGTCTCTTCCCAGCCGGCCCCCTCCCATTTAACTCAGATCCACTTTTCCTCTTTTTCTTCAGAAAAGAGCAGTCCTCCAAGGGACATCCACCATATATGCTATAACAAGTTGCAATAAGACTAGGCACATGCCCTCATATCAAGGCTGGACAAGGTGACACAGCAGAAGGGAAAGGGTTCGATGAACAGGCAAAAGAGTTGAAGATACTCCCTACTCACACTGCTGGAGTCTCACAAGAACACCAAGCCATACAACAATAACACATATGCAGAGGATCTAGTTCAGACCCATACAGGGTCCATGATGCTCTTTTAAGTCTCTGTGAGTCCCTGTGATCCCTGCTTAGGTGATTCTGTGAGCCATGTTCTCCTAGTGTCCTTGACTCCTCTGACACCTACAGTCCTTTCTCACCCTCTTCTGTGGGGTTTGTTTAACTGTGAGTATCTGCATCTGCTCCCATCAGTTGCTGGATGAAGCCTCTGTGATGACGACTGGGCTAGGCTCTGACCTATGAGTGTAGCAGAATATCATTAGGAATCATTTCATTGACTTTTTTTTTTTTAAGTCAGTCCTATTTGGTTCTATTCTAAGTCTCTGGGCTATCCAGCCTCTGGTGCCTGACCATCCAGGCAGTATCAGACATGGACTCTCTCTCATTGCTGGTGTTTAATTTGCTGCTCTTGTCGGACCAGTCATTGGTTGGCCGCTCCCACAAGTTCTGTGCCACCTTTACTGTAGCTTATCTTGTGTGCAGACAGATGGTAGGTCATAGATTTTGTGGCTGGGTTGATGTCCCAGTCCCACTACTGGAAGCCTTTCCTGGTTTTAGAAGATGGCAAGGTCAGCTTCCATATCCCCTGTTACTAGGAATCTTTGTAGATTCAACCTCACAGGTACAAGGAGTTTCTTGTGACTAAAAGGCAAAAGGACAATTGCTTCCTCAGTGTCAAATTTCTAATGACAGGCTTTCAAATTATAAATGTAAGGTAAGTTGTTCAGTTTCTCAGTAATGAACTTTATGTGTTCAGCCACGGTGATATGGTAGTGTGGTTCTCAGGAATTGTGCTGTAACAACGGCAGCTTCAAGTTTCCAGATCTTTCCCATTCTTTGATTTTTTTTTTTTAGTATATCTCATTTGATTTTTACTAATGTCAAAATAATATCCATTTCAGTGAGTGAATTACTCTTTGGGATTATATTGTTGTAAAGATTTTTTTATTATATTAAATCTTAAATAAATAAAAGAGAAAATTATTTAAGTACTACTGTAAGTGTGTATGCATGCTCAGTATAGATATTTATTTAGTAATGATAAGTATTTATTTAGGTGTAAACTAAAGCACTAACTATATAGTTTGATTACTTTTAAGTGTGCACTGAACCATTGAAAAGCAAAATAGTTTTATAAATGGTAATATCTAACTATGACACAGGTCTTGATGATGACTCATAATCATATTTACTAAAGTTGACATAAACAAAACTGACTAACTTTAATTGACTCCATAAGCATAAAAAAATAAGATTTCAAAAGATCAATGCATAATCCATGAATTTGCTCAGGATAGATTACTTGATACATGAAAGTGTAGAAACTTTACTTTTGAGAGAGGAGAAACTGTGGTTTGGATATAATATAGGAGAGAAGAATTAAAAAATAAATAAAAATAAAAAAGAAGTAAGTACTCTAGAATTCAATACAAAGTAGTCATTTGAAATATACAAAAATTATCTAAAAGTTAAAAATCAACTGTCTCTAACTCCATTAGCAACACAGCTTTTGATTATCTTTGAGTATATTAATATCTTCTAACAAAAAGTTCAAATAAAAACACAGATCATTTTGAATGCCCAACCACTTGTTCACTTAGAATTTTCTTCTAAACGTGGTCATTCTTCTCCACATGTGAAACACAATTGTCCTTACTGACATCTGACATTAAAAAAAGACAAAAAAACAGTTTGCTTAGAAAGTAAAATGATCTTTAGAGGGTTAACAAAGAACCATTCTATTTGTTTAATCTATGTGTTAAGCTTCAAATGTTGTAAGCTACAGTAATTTCATTAACTATTATGCATATTATACTGGGGCTTACATTTGACAAAGTGAGAAGGCATCAGCATGACAGACAAAACTACAGCCTGAACTAACGAGGAACCACAGAAGTATGGATTTGAGTAGTAATAAGCCTCCCAGCTTCCAGTGTGCTGTAGCTGTTAAACTTTACTGAAAGAATAGCTCCCCGTTGGTCCCCCGCTTGGTTGCCTGAGACACTAATTCTCAGCTCCAAAGATTATCTCACACTCCAGTGGCTTTGGTGTCTTAGTATAATCATCTGCTGTGAACTTTTTCTGCACTTCACAGTCACACTGTGGGGAACAGAGCAATCATAAAGGAAAGAGAGCTATAAAAGTTAACAGACAGCTTCATCTTAAGAGCTACTATTTCCTTAAGATTTTAAACAAAGCCTCACAAAGTTTATTTGAAGAATTTTTAAATATGCATTTGCAATCTAGGACTGTCTACATCTTTATTAAGCCATACAGAGAAGATGTTAGAAAACCCATTGTTTCTTCAATTTTGATGTACAAAATTTACCTTCATCAGAATAAAGGTCTTGAGATTTGCATTAAAATGGAGCTGGCAAATATAATCCACTAACTCTAATTTCTAGCTTACACATTTACACATTAAAGCAGATAGAGCTATTCAAACAAATATACTATTGCTAATGTAAATATGTTTGTAGATTACCAGTAACCATTTTGTAATATATTTTAAACAAAAATATGTTTATGATCCTTTACATATCACAAAATGATTTTTAAATTAACTTCTGCCTGTGAAATGTGAAAATTGATATACTTAATCTTACCTTCTTTTGAACACTTTAATGACTTTAAGGTATTACCTTATTAATATGATAATATTGAATTATATTCAAATATTTCCAAAATTATAAAATAATAATCTTTCAATGACAATAAAATATAGAATCATTAAAAGTAATTAAATACTTTATGTATATATATACATGTTTTATATATTATATATACTATACAAGATTTTAATGTGCATGTAATGCTTAAAAATGAAAATAATAAGAATTCTTATTTTTTCAAGAATAGACATTTTATTCTTATTGAGATAAGTCAACACAGAAATACAAATATCTCATGTTCACAGTCATATATGTAAACAGAGAAAGTTGATCTCATAGAAATTTAGACAAAAATAGTTGTCACCAGAGTCTGAGGAACCTGGATACACATCAAGATATGAATGAATACAATTTCAGCTCAATTTCTTATCCTAAAGGAAACTCAACACCAAATAGATCAAATTGCACAGTTTTCAGCCCTGAAATCATATACACACCAACAAGAAAACACAGCAGGCTTTACTTATATATTTGTGTATGCATGTGTGTGCGTGTGTGTATATTGCCAATAATAAGCATAGAATAATAAGCTATCCACTTGAGAGTGAGGAAGACATGAGAGATCTTTGGGGCTTCTGGGAGGGCTGTAGGGAAGAATTGGAGAGTAAAGTGATGCAATTCTATTTCAACTATAAACATAATTTATTAAAATAAAACAAGCTATAAATACTTCAAAAAATAGACCTCACTATAATACTTGACACCCTAATCTGCTAGAGGTAGAAAATACAGACAACCCTTCAACATAAACACAGAAAATCCTTTTCTGAATAGGGTTCTTTTAACAATAAAATAAGACTAACAATAGACAATGGGAAACCATGAAACTAAAACCTTCTGTGTAGCAAAGAAAACAGTTAACTGAGTGACAAGAAACACAAACAGCAAGAGAATAGTCCAAAAAGCATTCAGTTTCCTTAGTCACCAGAGAAATGCAGATTGAAATCATTTTCAGAGTCCACACATCTCAGTCAGTGTGGTGACCATCAAGGAAGCAATTGACAGCAGATTCTGTATTGGTTGTGGAGAAATAGAAACCCTTGGAGTGTTGGTGGAGGTGTAAACCAGGGCAGACACATTGCAGTTTCTTCTAAAGATGAGAACTATACCTACTATCTGACCCAGTGACAATAACTCTGGGCATATTTTTTTCTTATTCAGTCTATTAATATGATAAAGACTTATCATTACTTTATGAGCATTCAAACAACCTTTTAGTCTAGAATAAATATCACTTAACCATGATGTACTATTACTTTCATATAACACTAAATATGGTCTTTGTTAATTCTTAAGAATGTGAACACATGATCATCAATAGCCTATTGTTTTGTTTTCATGTCATCTCTTTTTCATATTTAACTTCTTGCCAATTACACCAACATAAACTCTGGTAAAAATACGTATATAAGTATTTATGTACTTTTATTCTGTGTTACATGTGAAACACATAGAGAATGCACAGAAAATGCAATTATATTCACGAAAATGTTCGTACACCTAATATAAATAAAATCTTCAAGGCAAATATTCAAACTTACACCAATATTCAACAGTTTCTCTAAGTTTAGGGTAAAAATAATTAGAATAATTCTTGTCTAGAATTTGTTATACATCTAGTTAATTGCTTAATATATAAAGTTACATTAATTTTATAAACAATACAGAAATTTATTAATTCACCTAAAAAGGTTGATACAATAAGATCCCATTAGCATTACTGGCAATACACAAATACATGTCCCCTGTAATATTGCATATAACAAATTGTTAAGGTTGTCAATAGATGTCTTTGGTGTTTAATAATATAATATTTATTTTACAAATTATTTATAACATGAGAAAGAGAAAGAAGTATGAGAGAGAGGTAAAAGGAGAGAGATGAATATGCTCTAAATATATGACATCCTTAAAAGTAATTATCTTTGTAACAAAACACTAAGTATAATGAGTACATAAGAATAAAAATAAAAAATTGAAATTTTACTAATATTCTATAGCTCTGTAATTTTCCTGTACCACCCAATAGTTTTCATCATTTGTTTCTGAGATATTTAATTTTAATGATATATAATATATTTTATATATATATATATATATAATAAGTTACTGATAATTAAGGATATCCAATAATTCACTAAATTGCACTTTGATTTAATGCTGGTCAAATTGATAGTTGCTCTTCTCTTCTCTTCTCTTCCCTTCTCTTCTTTTCCCTTCCCTTCCCCTCTCTCTCTCTCTCTCTTTCTCTCTCTCTCTCTCTCTCTCTCTCTCTCTCTCTCTCTCTCTCTCTCTCTTTCTCTCTCTCTGTCCTATTCTCTCCACTCCCTCCCTTTCTCTCTCTCCCTCTCAGGCAAGAGGCTGATTATTATAAAGCAAGTAAATCAACAGTCACTTACTGAGTTCATACTATTAATCACTCATGAAAATTCCATAGTATATATAAAATAGAAATTTACTTTCCAATGTAATTAGATAAGAAAAAGTTCACCAATGAAACAATAAAAATGCTGACTACTGATGTACTCATGAGTCACTGAGAAAAGATGATTGTGGTGGTATTTTACTTATACTGAAATGTGATTTTAATTGTATGTTAATAAATAAAGCTGTCTGGGGGTCAGAGCTATTAGAGTCATAGCAAGTGCGTGGCGGCGGTGGCGCACGCCTTTAAGGACCTGGAGGGCGGTACATTCAGGCAGTGACGAGGCAGTCACATGTTTGGGTTTACAACCAATGAGAAGGCAGAACAGGAAGACTTTAAAGACAGACACACAGGAAGTAGGTCCTTTTTGGAGAGCTCTCTTGGCTGGAAAGGATCCCTGAATCAGGAAGGGTGAGGCTCTTAGCTCTGACCTCTTGGTTTTCTTCTCTGAATTGGCTCTGTGTTTCTTATTTGATAAGACCATTGGTTACATCTACATTTGGCACCCAACGTGACAAGAATCCATTAAAAACCGCTTAACTTGGCTTGGCGGCAGGTCCCGTTTCCAGCCAGGGCGGCTGGCAGGTCACGTTTCCCGCCAGGGCAGCCGGCTCCCAGGTTGGCTTGGCCTCAGGCTGGACTAACTTTGAGCTACTTGCTTAAAGCCGGTGCTACAGACAATTCAGGCCTGCCCTGCCGAACAGGGCCCCTGCCTGTAAAGCCAACACACTTGGTTGGAGCTTAAGGTAGCCAGAGCCAAGGCTTGACTAGGCTCAAGCGGGAACACATGGCTGGATTCAAGTTCTTAGGCAGAACTTGTGGCTACGGTTCTTGCGTGTTCTCTCTCTCTCTCTCTCTCTCTCTCTCTCTCTCTCTCTCTGGATTCACACCTCGGACACTAGGAGGCTGTTTTGAAATTCCCTCGGATTGGTACTGTTCTACGAGGACTTGGTAAGTCACTTAACATATCGAATATTTTAAAGGAAACTATGCTGTGGGATGGTCTGTATGTCAAATGTGTTGCTGATTGGTCAATAAATAAATCACTGATTGGTCAGTGGCCAGGCAGGAAGTATAGGCGGGACAAGGAGGAGAATAGAGCTGGGAAGTGGAAGGCTGAGGGAGGAGACACTGCCAGCCGCCATCAGGACAAGGAAGATGTAAAGTACCGGTAAGCCACAAGCCACGTGGCAAGGTATAGATTAATAGAAATGGATTAATTTAAGCTGTAAGAACAGTTAGCAAGAAGCCTGCCACGGCCATACAGTTTGTAACCAATATAAGTCTCTGTGTTTACTTGATCGGGTTTGAGCGGCTTGGGACTGGCGGGTGAGAGAGATTTGCCCTGACTGTGGGCCAGGCAGGAAAACTCAAGCAACAAAACTATTTGAAAGAGAAATTTTTTCCACATTTAAAAAAAATGGGTTTTCTGTGTTCATTGGAAGAAAATTGGGCTTTGTTTGCAATTTTAGACAGTCTGACAATGGAACAGCTATATGAGAAGATTAATGTTGACCGAATTATGCATTTTATTACTCTGCTTATTCTCATTTTACTATTTAAAAAGATAGTCAATTTAAGTGCCAGGATGACAGCTTTAGAAAAACTTGATAAACCTGTAAAAACTCAGACAGAAGAAACTAACAGTGAAGTTGCTTCAAGATTGGATCATAGGGTTACAGAAAGAAAGCCTGTTTTCACACAGTCACCCTTAGTTTGTACCACAGGATTGGCAGGAGCTGGCACAAGCTGTTCTTGAACCCAGTCAAAGGCTTCAGTGGCTAACTTGGTTCAAGGATGAAGCTAAAAACATAGAAAAACAGTGGAGGGATAAAGGAATACAAGTCTGCCAGGATCAGCTTATTGGAGAAGGTCAATATGCTTCAGCACAAGCACAATGTTTATATGATGTCCAAACCCTTTTTTAAACCTTTACTATTGACATGATGTTTTTTATGAAATTCTGAGGCCTCCAGCACATTTCCTATCAATAATTTATCAATCTCATCATTGCCTTGTGCTAGAGGGCCTGGCAGACCAGTATGGGATCGAATGTGAATTATATATAAAGGATGACTCCTTTTCCTGATTGTATCTTGTAATTGAATAAATAGTGAAGTTAATTCTGAAGCATCAGGGGTAAATTCTGCAGTTTCAATATGTAATACTACTCTTTCAGCATACTGAGAGTCGGTTACTATGTTGAGAGGTTCTGAAAAATCCATTAATACCAACAGAATAGCATACAATTCTGATTTTTGAACTGAATTATAAGGACTTTGAACCACTTTACTTAAATTTTCTGATTTGTAACCTGCCTTTCCTTGTTTGTTGGCATCTGTATAAAACCTAATTTTATGTCGAACAGCAGCCTTGAATGCATGGGACAGAGTTGAGGAACCAGGAAAAAAAAATGAGTCATTTACAAAGGTTGTACAAGGCCCAAAAGAATCTTTCACAGATTTTTTACAAAGACTGGCTTCAGCAGTAAAGAGAATGGTCCCTGATTCAGAAGCTAGTAAGATAATAATTGAGTCTTTGGCCTTTGAGAATGCGAATGCAGCATGCAAAACAATAATCAGGCCGTTAAAGGCAAGATCTGCACCTTTGGAAGATTGGATTAGAGACACGGTTAATGTTGAAGCTCATGAGCATGATGATACGTGGGTAGGAGAAGCAATTTCAAAAGGTTTGAGGAATGTTAGATGTTTTGGATGTGGAAAGCAAGGACATTTGAAAAGGGACTGTAAACAGGTCATTCCTAGAAACAATGTTTCTTCAAGGAACAATGGCAACAGACTGCCCCTTCCTTCTGGAGTATGCAGAAGGTGTGGTAAAGGAAAACACTGGACCAACGAGTGTAGATCAACAAGGGACAGACAGGGTAATCCTTTGCCTCAGTCTTCGGGAAACTCCCAGAGGGGCCTCATGCAGGCCCCAATAGCAAATCCAGTTCAAACCTTTCCTGCAGTCGTAGAGGAAACCCCAACTCAGAGCATTTAAATAACCAAATGCCTATTGGAATAAGTCATGCTGGTCAGGATGATGAAACAGAGAGAATAGAAAATTCAGGAGAAAACATAAAGAAAATTTTTTGGCAAACTTCTATTAATAAACAAAGACCAAAATTATCGATAAAAATAAATGGTGTTTTGTTGTCTGGTCTGGTAGACACAGGTACGGACGTTACCATAATTGCACCAGAATTTTGGCATCCAACTTGGCCTCTTCAGGAGGTAAACATTCAACTGTTAGGAATTGGGACATTATCTCAGGTGAAACAGAGTGCAAGATGGCTCGAATGTATAGGTCCAGAAGGACAGAGAGCAAAATTAAAACCATATGTGGCTAACATAGCTATGAACCTGTGGGGTCGAGACTTGTTACAACAATGAAATACTCAGATTAACATCCCTCCAATCTCAGAAACAAATCATAAACTAGCACATGTTTCTGAGAGAAATATTAGAAGGCAATATTCTGAATGGTCACCAGGCATCCATATTATACAAGAACAGGGCACAACAACTGATGATCTTCCAAAGACATCAACAGCTCTACCTTTAAAATGGTTAACAGACAAGCCTGTATGGGTCCAGCAATGGCCTTTAACAACAGAGAAACTCCAGGCTTTAGAAGAGCTGGTAGAAGAACAGTTAAATGCTCAGCATATTGAGGAATCAACCAGTCCTTGGAATTCTCCTGTATTTGTTATTAAAAAGAAATCTGGTAAATGGAGAATGGTAACAGACCTTAGAGCAATTAACAAAGTAATTCAGCCAATGGGCTCTCTACAATCTGGAATTCCTTTGCCTACTCTATTACCAAAAGGATGGCCTCTCATAGTTATTGATTTAAAAGACTGTTTCTTTTCAATACCCTTACAAGAAAAAGACAGAGAAAGATTTGCTTTCACAGTGCCTACTTATAATAATTCTCAACCGGTTAAAAGATTTCAATGGAGTGTACTCCCACAGGGAATGTTGAATAGCCCAACTTTGTGCCAATATTTTGTACAACAGCCATTGGAAGTGATACGTAAAAAATTTCCTAAATCTATAATTTATCATTATATGGATGATATTTTACTAGCTGACTCAAATGCAGATACTTTAGAAAGAATGTTTGAAGAAGTAAAGAAAATTTTGCCTTGCTGGGGATTACAAATTGCTCCTGAAAAGATACAAAGAGGAGATTCTATTAATTATTTAGGATATAAAATAGAGCTACAAAAAATTAGACCCCAAAAGGTGCAAATTAGGAGAGATCGACTACAGACTCTTAATGACTTTCAAAGATTATTTGGAGATATTTCTCATTTACGAACTATTGTTGGGGTAAAAAATGATGAACTGCATAATTTGTTCAAAACCTTAGAAGGTGACAAGGACTTAAATAGTCCAAGAGAATTATCACCTGAAGCTGAGAAAGAATTGACCTTGGTAGAAAAGAAAGTACATGAAGGGCACGTGGATCGTATTGATCCAAAGCTGGATTGCATTTTGGTTATTTTACCTTCTAGGCATTCTTCAACAGGAATATTAATGCAGAGGGAAGATATTATATTAGAATGGATATTTTTACCAAATAAACCAAATAAAAAATTAAAAACTTATGTGGAAAAAATCTCTGACTTGATTTGGAAAGGAAAATTGAGACTTCGTCAATTAGCAGGAATAGACCCAGCAGAAATTGCCGTACCTTTAACTAAGGAGGATATTGAAAAATTATGGACAGAAAGTGAACCTTGGCAAAGAGCTTGCAGTAATTTTTTGGGAGAAATTAACAGCAAATATCCCAAAAGCGATAGAATTGATCTTATAAAGAGAGCTGATTGGATCTTGCCTCGAATTGTATGGGAAAAGCCCATATCTGGAGTTCGTACATTTTATACAGATGCCAACAAACAAGGAAAGGCAGGTTACAAATCAGAAAATTTAAGTAAAGTGGTTCAAAGTCCTTATAATTCAGTTCAAAAATCAGAATTGTATGCTATTCTGTTGGTATTAATGGATTTTTTAGAACCTCTCAACATAGTAACCGACTCTCAGTATGCTGAAAGAGTAGTATTACATATTGAAACTGCAGAATTTACCCCTGATGCTTCAGAATTAACTTCACTATTTATTCAATTACAAGATACAATCAGGAAAAGGAGTCATCCTTTATATATAACTCACATTCGATCCCATACTGGTCTGCCAGGCCCTCTAGCACAAGGCAATGATGAGATTGATAAATTATTGATAGGAAATGTGTTGGAGGCCTCAGAATTTCATAAAAAACATCATGTCAATAGTAAAGGTTTAAAAAAGGATTTTTCCATAACCTGGCAACAAGCCAAAGAAATAGTAAAGAAATGTCCTACTTGTTCCTTCTACAATCAAACGCCATTACCAGCTGGATGTAACCCAAAAGGTACTCAAAGGAATGAAATCTGGCAGATGGACGTGTTTCACTTTGCAGAATTTGGAAAACTGAAAAATGTACACCACACTATCGATACTTATTCAGGATTTCAGTGGGCAACTGCTTTGAGTTCTGAAAAAGCTGATTCTGTAATCACTCATTTGCTCGAAGTTATGGCCATCATGGGTATACCTGCACAAATCAAAACTGATAATGCTCCATCATATGTCTCTGTTAAAATGAAACAGTTTTTTGCTTATTACAATATAAAGCATATTACAGGCATACCACATAATCCTACAGGTCAAGCAATTGTAGAAAGATCAAACAGAACTCTAAAGGATATGCTAAATAAACAAAAATGGTTAACAAAAACCCCCAGAAACAGACTGCATAATGCTCTATTAACTTTGAATTTTCTTAATGCCAATGAGAAAGGAACAACAGCTGCAGAGAGACATTGGATAATAGAAAAAACTACAGAATTAAATCAGCCTATATACTTTAAGGATGTGCTGACCTCAGAATGGAAACCAGGGTATGTGTTACGTTGGGGACGAGGTTTTGCTTTTGTTTCTACAGGAGAAGATAAGTTGTGGGTACCATCAAAATTGATAAAGGTTCGATTTGAACAAGAGAAACCTCTTAATTAGAGGAGGTGATAGTTCTTCAACAAGCATGAACATCCAATTTAAACTAGCTTATACCAGTAACACATGTCTTTTCATTTAATCAGATAATAACTTGCCAAAAAGGAACATCCCCAAAATTAGTCTTGGGGAAAGGTTTTTGTTTTTGTCTTTTAGGAGAATGAAGGTTAAGGAATCTGAAGAACACTGGACAAATGAGACAACTGAAGAAAAGGGACAAATTATCTATCCCAGGAAACAGAGTGAAATGGCATATGGGTATATATTACCTAAAAAATTTTTATGTCTTCCTAAATGTTTGTTTCTGCTTTTCTCTAAAAATTTAACACTATTGGTCTTCTAATAGTCCCAGTTCAATTAAAATTTAAAGCTGACTTTAGAGTTGGAGAATGGCTCTCTCCTTCTTTAAACTCAAGCATGTTATTAAAAGGAAAATGCAAACCCCCTGTATCATGCCAGAATAAAAGAGCCATCTTCTGCTATGGGACAGGAGAAAAGCCAAATTACCTAAGGGACTATTCTATTACTAATCGCAACTCTTTGATTCTATTCTGATTCTTTAAAACTTTTCTTAAAGTATAAATTTTATATCAAAATTTACAAGATTAATATATAGATATATAGATATATATACATTTTAACCTTTGTTAAGATATGAATGGTCATATAGAATATTAATTAATTCTAGAAAAAAGGCTTCAATTAGCTACATATATATGTCTTTGTGTTCGAGTCTCTTATCAGTTTTCTGCAGGAAATCACGGCCAGGCCTAACATCAACTGAAGTCTCCAGGAAGAAGTTGGGGCCCCACAACAACAACAATTCCACGTGGACAATAATAACATCATTAAGCTGACAAACATCATCTACAGATCAGCTTTGAACTACAAGGTGCTCAGAGCAATTTTGAGATGACTAGCTGAGATGATCCAGTCTCAAAGACTACTTGAATAAAGACTTGAGATAAACCCTGAACTTTGGCATTATACACAGACTGGATAATGAAGGACATAGTTACCTTTCCTAGAATTTGACAATTAACCTAAAATTTTTCTTTCAGGATAAAGATAACTTCGTCCATACCCAGCAGGAAGCAATTTTAAGAATACGACGCCCACATTCCCAAAGAGGTGGTGTGGGGCGGGTGGTTTTTTGGTCTTTTTAATGGGTTTTGGGTCTGGGATAATTTTCATTGTTTAGGGGAGTTGGTTACAAGTTGTTGTCAAGGGTTAGGAAAAAGGCTAAGCAAAGGAGATTAGATTTAAGGTTCTTGTTTAAAAACAAAAAAGAGAAAGAAAGAAGAAAAAGACAATTACTAGTTTTAAATACTTTACATTGGATTGGATTGTTTTATATTGTATACAAATTATATATAGAAATTGATATTGTTAGAAAATGCTATATGTATTTCTCTAATTGTACTTATACCGTTCATTTAACAATGAAATTTTCTGATCCTTGAATGTTATTATTACCAACTATTAGGATATAAAGAAATGAAAGTTAGTAGTTAGACATTACAATAGAACTTGTAGTCATATTAGATATGTTTTAAAAATTGAGCAGATATATTTTAGACAGGTCATCTTCAAACCCTTCAGAGATCTACAGAATATGGCATTTAAAATGTTTTAATAACTTAGAAAATTTTTCTTTTTTGTTATGATTATGAGACATGTCGGCTCCTGGCAGTACCAATCTACTTCAGAGAAAATATGGGCATTGAAGAAACTGTGTATGGAGTTAACTTTCATTGTGGCAAAAGTTAGCCACTGGACAACAAAGTATCCTTGAATCAACTGCTGACAAAATGGACAGACAGGACATGAAACAAAGAACTACTGATTCTTGCCAAAACAAGTGTGGTTATGGCTTTATCAAAAGGCATCTTCTGAGGCCAGGACAATATGGCACCATCCCTGAAGTGGCCTTCGCAATTCGGAAAAGGTACAGTGCCCTTTTCTTCGAAGGCAGCTGAACAGGCAGTGGGCCGATGGCTTCTGATGTGCAATGGAACAGCAGCTGAAACAGTTATTCTTGAAGAGTAACTAAGCTCACGTCTCGCAATAGTAAACTGGCATTTGACAGAGGGATGTGGAGAAGAACGGGGTGCTGAGATGAAGCCATATATACACAGCCAAGAAGAATGGACAGCTGAATTAAAAAATCAACAACAATTTCCAGAATTTAAAATCCTGAATCATGACATGACACTAGTGGAATTCAGGTGTTTCTGGTACATGGACTGCTCTCACCCAATGTGAGGTTGAACTGATGACCTTGTGTACATCCTACTTCACAAATGAGTCTGTCAGATATGCTAAGCCTATAGGCTGAAGATGATGCCCCAACACTGTGGAGAAACCTCAGGTGACTGTCCAGGCAGCTGGCTGTTTCTGTCAACTCACAAATTTTTTGGAAGTTGCTTGCATGCACTTTCTGTTTTTATTTTTGTTAGCTAATATTATTTCCTTCTTGGGTCTCTGAGGGAGTTGAAGATTAGGTAGTTAAAGTTGAAGGTTAGTTAGTTATAGTTGAAGATTAATTAGGATAGAAAGTGAATTAGATACATTTTGGACTTAACAAAATAGGATAGATAATGAAATTATTTTCTCTGAATTTGTCAAATACAAATGGACTAGACATTGTTTAGACATTTATTACTTGTATATATAGTATATAGTCATTGTACTTTTGTATATAGTTTTTCTTTTGTTAGTTATAACCTTTTTCTTTTTTTCCTTTTTATTAAAATAGAAAAGGGGAAATGTGGTGGTATTTTACTTATACTGAAATGTGATTTTAATTGTATGTTAATAAATAAAGTTGTCTGGGGGTCAGAGCTATTAGAGTCATAGCAAGTGCGTGGCGGCGGTGGCGCACGCCTTTAAGGACCTGGAGGGCAGTACATTCAGGCAGTGACGAGGCAGTCACATGTTTGGGTTTACAACCAATGAGAAGGCAGAACAGGAAGACTTTAAAGACAGACACACAGGAAGTAGGTCCTTTTCGGAGAGCTCTCTTGGCTGGAGAGGATCCCTGAATCAGGAAGGGTGAGGCTCTTAGCTCTGACCTCTTGGTTTTCTTCTCTGAATTGGCTCTGTGTTTCTTATTTGATAAGACCGTTGGTTACATCTACAGATGATTCAAAAAAAAAAAACCCCTCAGAATTTAAAAACGTGGAATTATACAGAATTGATATGCCACTTACAGAATATTTGACTAAAGAGGCACATTTTACATCTCTTTAAATTTCCCTCCATAAAGTATTTTTAATGTGAATTTTTCAGATGTGATTCATTTTTTAGTAATGTCACAGGAAAGACTGGCTTAATTTCCAGGTCAGTTAACCGGGATAAGAATAAAGACTAGCATGATGGGCACTTGGAATACACTAGCCAGTGTGAAGCTCTGTATGTTAGATTTGCCTAAAATGTTCTACAACCCTTTTAGTATGAAGACATTAGTTGATTAGGAAATCTCAATGCAAATTCTAGTGGGGAATAGAGCATGGGGAACTACATCAAAAGCATATAAATAGAGAACCATGTGTTGACAGGTTGTCTAAGGTGAAAGTTCATTGAAGGACTTCGGGGTAACCACAGCAATAACATTAAATCAATAGATGTGAGGTCATTGTATTTCACAGAAACAATAAACAGAATTTGACAGAGAAATGCCCATCCTGACTTGACATTTGTTGAAATACACATGAGCAAAAAATAGTCTTACTTAGTTGAAGGTCGTTAGACTAGAAAAAGATTAAAATTCATTAATTTTGAAGAAAATCCTTTTACAAAAACATCACAAATTTTGCAAAGAATCCCAGAGCCATGTTTTTTTGCAATTTATCACAAATACCTCAAAAGTCCACACTTCATTTTTTTTAATTATAACATCATCAGCATGTTTTATTCCCTATTGACAGTAACAGATTGGTTTCAATAGCAAGAGATTAATAGCAAGGAAAGAAAATACATGAATCTCCCTTGCCACTGAAAACAATAAGCTGACCAATTTTAAAACTGAGTTGTTTTATTATGCAATAATGAAGTTTGTTTAGATGTTTTGACAACCACATTAAAGCTCAGGGGTTTACCAGTCACTCTAAGAAAAGAAAAAGACATTTACATAATTCTTTAATCTAACTACTCTTCAGATTGGAATATTCACTTTTTAGTCATTGCATATTTAGTCTTTGAAATTTTAAGTCTGTTCATTTGTCTCAGTGTTGCTGAATAAATTAGCCCCTTTGTTTTAGTGAGCAATAGCAGAAAAATATGTTGTTCCATTTTAGTGTTATTTGCTTTTGGGGGAGAATGACTGTGTGATTCAATCTCTGAATTCAAGTTTATAAAATCAGCTCAAACCAACTTCAATTAAGAGCAGCACAAAATATACTGATGCCAGGACCTAAATATCTAGGAAATGATGTTTTTATACTTTAAAACAAAATCAAACGTCCAAGTTTCTGTTTATATTGCAAGAATTTGATAAATTTGATATGGTTTGGTATAACAATTGTATCATGTGTTTAGACTGAGTACATAAATTTTAAAATTACTTTTTAAAATATTTAATCAGATGAGCCAGACAATTAAGTAGGAATATACTTCTTGTAGCTGCTGCATAGATCTTGGATTTCCTTATAGCTCTGCTCCTAGAGAGATTTAAACTTTTCCAAACCCCAAAAGAGACATGGTTTTCCAGCGTCATTGTCTTGTTTAAATCTTCTACAGTACAGTGATGTTTCTGTCATGGATTCAACTTTTCTCAGCTTTCTAGTCTGCTGACCTACCTGGTAACTTGCCATGTTTTTGTGCCTTCCATTTAGGCAAGTCCAGTGTCTGTAGTCAGGCTTGATTCCTGGTTTACCAACAATCAGGAACTCTACTATGATTTTCTCCCATCCCTGACCACCCTAATTTCTAATGATGATGCCTAGTTATTTTCTGTGAAGTGATACTCTCCATACCAGAAAGATGGGGGGATGAAGGAGGATCATAAGACAAAAGTTCATGAAACTTTATCTCTCTCTTTATATATACATGTATTTTTGTCTGTATATGTATATATACATATACAGATATCAATATATAGAGAGATATATACATGTGTGTGCATACATACATACATACATATGTTTATATATACACACATATGTTTGACCCACATTTTATTTTGTTTAGTCCAATGGTTCTCAATCTGTAGATTGCAACCTGTTTGGGAAACCTCTGTCTTCAAAAATATTTATGTTATGATTCAAAAGAGTAGTAAAATTCTATTGATGAAGTAGCAACAGAAATAATTTTATTATTGGAGGTCAACACAATATGAAGGACTCTATTAAACAGTCACAGCATTAGGATGGTTGAGAAACACTGTTATCGTCTATCCTTATTTCATATATATATAATTTGTCCCACTATTTCTTAAGAAATGATAAACTCCATCCTGGAGAGATGGAAAGAGGAAGGAGGATCATATGACAGGAAGTTCATCTCTCTCTCTCTCTCTCTCTCTCTCTATATATATATATATATATATATATATATATATATATATATATATATATATATATACATATTATATATATAATGTGTGTGTCCTGTTTTGAGCAAAAGTGGTGCTTTGAAATTCTTCTTAAATTGGTGTCTTTGTGTCATTTCTGTGCTTTAATTTATCTGCATCTTCTGTTTCTTTCCTTCTTAAAACTACTATCTTATGTTATTAGGCTGTGTATCTGACAGTACAATTCTATGGATAGAGTTTTATGGAATATTTTATTATTTTTAAATGCCATATATAGGACATAAAAGAATGCAGTGACACTATTATACCCACCGGCGTATGATTCTTTAATGTTGTTCTCTACATTTTTGACACGGATAAAAATTGAACTGGCATAATTTCTTTTAGTTTGCTGAATAACTTTCAGCGTTGCTTACAATAGAGCTTTTCTAGAAATAAATTAGCTTGAATTTTGTTTACACATGGTATCAATTTTCAACTTTATATTGTCCATGCATTTATTCATGATGTGGTTATATAATACATAGACTTTGTTTTCACATTAATATATATAACTTATCCTGCTAGTGTGCAGTGGACATTGTTTCTGTTAAATAGTTTGCAGAGCTTCCTTGTCTATGTAGCTACTTTCACAAGCAGTTTAACGATCTCTGTGCAACTTTGGTATGAACAGTCTATCATTTCCCTAGTTGTTACCCATTTCTATACATGAATGTTTTGTGTGTTTTCTTCCGACATTGTTCATACATATTGGTTATTTTCTTCCAATTTTAATATTTTTAGTCACAATTCGTTTGACTATTTCCCTCCTTTCTGTTTTTCTTCTTCAATTAAAGTGTTTTTCATTTTGTATATTTTTTTTTTTTTTTTTTTTTTTGGTTTTTCAAGACAGGGTTTCTCTGTGCAGCTTTGCGCCTTTCCTGGGACTCACTTGGTAGCCCAGGCTGGCCTCGAACTCACAGAGATCCGCCTGGCTCTGCCTCCCGAGTGCTGGGATTAAAGGCGTGCGCCACCACCGCCCGGCCCATATCTTATATTTTTGTACCATTGAAGTTGTTCATTAATAAATTTACCTTGAACATATTGGTAACAACTACCATGCAGTTTTCCCCTCTGTTAAATGCACATCTGAAATCCCCCAAATGTGGTTTGTGTTTCATGGTTGCTTTTGTTCCCATGAATAAGTTTTGTTCCTCTGCATCTTGCAAGATTTATTTTCCATTGAAAAGCATAAAGAACTTGGGATTCTTATCTTGTCTGGTTTGAGTTTGTTGATTCATGTTCATTTGATTAATCTAAAGGTCCACCCTTCTCTCTCTCTCTCTCTCTCTCTCTCTCTCTCTCTCTCTCTCTCTCTCTCTTTCTCCCTCCCTCCCTCCCTCCCTTCCCGCTTCCTCTCTTCCCCTCTGTCTACTAACTTCCCCTCATTCCCTTTCTTTCTTCTCCCTAATGGTGCTATAATAAACTATTACAATTTCAGCAGTTTAAAATGACTTAAATTAGTTATGGTATAAATTTACAGTTCTAAGCTAGACAATATGTCTCTGGTACTAAAGTCAATGTGATAACAATCTGGATTCTTCATAGCACTTTAAGAAGCAAGCCTCCATTCTTCCCTCTCCCACTTCTGGAGAGTTCCTATATTCCTTGGCTCATAGCCTTCACCATGTGCAAAGGCAGGACTCTAAAACTCTGTGAGTCTCTGAATTTCTCTAGCTGTGAGATTGCACTGGCTCAAACAGGCTGTACTGTGAATTGTGTCCTTTTAGCATTCTTAACTTAATCCCAATTTAGGAGTCCCTATTGCTGTAAAGCACAGGACCCACTCAGTTTCTCGGTATTAAGGTGCAGATACTCATGGTCTCTGCTGAGCCTGCTATACAATTTACATATCCAACTCACTAAGAAGTCTAAAATAAAAGAATAAAGCACATTTTCTCAAAATGTCTAAATCAGGGATTGTGAATTTGTATTTTGATAATTAATTAAATGTTCTATGTTTACTAGAAATGGAAAAAGTTGGAAGTTAATGTTATGTTGTTTATTGAATTTTATGCACTGGAATTTCATCATATACTCCAAATATAAATTCTAAAATATATGAACAAATATACATATTGTATATTTAATGTATTTGTAAATATAAATTTTCTTATTACTTCACACTGGGGAAACTATTATCATATTTTATAAACTGTGCAGAAATGTGATGTCCTTGAACTTCATAATGCGATTGTCTTTAATATCAGGTAACATTTTCATTTTCTTTTTACTTTGATAATAATGAATATACCTAAAACTTTAAGCCCAAGCACTAAAGGACCATAAACTTAAATGTTATTCCATCATAGAAAACACATGATACATGATGTGAAAAATAGATATTCAGCAGAAACTCTAAAAACAATAAAAGAAATTCTTTCCTAAAGTCTGTTGCAGTTTGCATATTCTTTTGCAAATGAACATTGTGAATTTGCCATTTTAACCACAAGGAAATCATAGTTTTAAAAAATTAAATAATTATATTTGAAAAATTTTAGTTTATGTGCCCTACAAATGTGAAAAGAATCCTGATTTAAATCTGAGTCCTTTAGTATCAACAACTATTCTTTCTTTATGGATTTTCCATGTCAGTCACTGACATATGGAAATATTCATGTTTTAATAAAACTAAATAACTAAATTTAGTTATTTGGAAAACCACCAATAATTGATACTATTGAAGAGAGATGTGGTACATAGATTTAATTAAATTTACAATATTTTTGTCCTTTGGGTACACAGTTAAGTATTGTTTACAAATTGTAAGTGGCATATCTAATTATTCAATTTTTCTAACAGTGTTTTGATTAATATTTTAATTTTCAAACACTCATAAAACCCAACCAATTTGCATATATTTTCTTTTAACTTTTATGCTATCAGTCCCCATACTTACTTTGTTATTTTGATTCTGAGAATGTTGATCTGTAGATGTCTGACTTATTCCTCTGGATAGAGATAAATAGCAATTTAAATGGCACAAGAGTAGAATTTTTCAACAAAGCTCACAACTTTATAAGTATTTGGGGAATTTGACAGCAACCTGTTAAGAAATGGTGGTGTTTGCAAAATTCATGCAGCTGTGAATGACTAAAATTGAAAGAATTGCTTATGAGCTGCTGGAGAAACATTGGGTAGTTTCACACACCTCAAACACAGGTATGAATTGTCTGGTCACAGGCAATATTACCCAGTTTCACAGGTTCCATTCAGCACAGACAGGTCATTTTTCCAGTTGTTTGTATTTTCATCTGGCTAACGTGGACCACTAATTTTAAAATGAAATTTACATTGCATGTTTAATTTGTTAATTCAAACAGCAAATGTTCAGTTATATGCAACCTTTAAATAGATTTCTATTACCATAAATTGGGAAGATACTGTTTTTCTTTGCATCTTCAATGTTCGGTAAAGCACCTGAATCCCGCTCTGAAACTGGCAGCATGCATTATCACTTATCTCTTCAAATCTTCTGTGCAGCATGCCTGCACATGCAGAACATATTTTCTAGGGGGCCCTTTGATACATGAGGCATGCAGGAAAGTACTTATTTAGCCATTAGAAATTTTCTGTTTTCTCTAAAGAAAGCAACTTACAGCATTTCAATTTTAAATGTTTGATGCCTATATAATATGCCTTCCTTATTAAAATAAAAGACCTATTACAAATAAGGTTTACCTTTAAAAAGAAAACAAAACACCACTTATATTACCAGAGTTAGAGTCAAGCTCTTATTCCTCAGATATAATTTTGCTTATTTTGCAGGGATGATGTTTGATATGCTGCTTCTTAATGACCACAGTTCAACGATTCTGGATACTTTTGGTATTATCATATTTTCTACCTACTGGCTAAAATTAATTATTTAGAAATCAACCTGAAATAAATGTGTCTGGAAACCTTTGAATGACTTCAAAATTGAGTTTTTAAAAAAAGCAAAGAAATTAAAAATAGTGAAAGTGACAGACTATGCATTCAGTCTGATATGGGAGAGTTCTTATTTCGTGAAATCTTATTTTAAATTCATGAATAATTTTAAAGGGATAAGGACACAGCAAGCAACATGAACAGTGGTAAGATCTGCAGGCAATTACATGTAATCTATATGGCAGTAAATATTTTAATAGCTATTATCTAAATATATGAATAATCATTTTCACCTAAGCTGAGAATTGTAAGTGCTGATTCTACTCTACCTCAAGCCTCTATGACAATTAGACTGGAAAAGAGACTACACAATTGAAGAAGCAGGAAAAGGGTCTATGTATCTATCAACATTTTTTGCATTGTCTAGATGATTTTATTTATTCTCATTTCAGAAAAAAAAAGGAGTCCAAGTCAAAATGGGAGTTTGCACTGGGTGGGAAATGAAGAGAAGTGAGTTGCTGCTGACTATGTTATCTGCTATTGGAAGAATCTTAATGCTCTGACACTTTAATAAATTTCCTCAAGTTGTGATGACCCCAAAACACAAAATTATTTTAATTGCTTCTTTATAGCTGTAATTTTGCAACTCTTATGAATCATAATGTAAATATTTTCGAAGATAGAGATTTGCCAAAAGAGTCATAATCCACCAGTTGAGAACTCCTGCTAGAGTTTTCAGTTTGGGTTGTTTAAATTCTTAGATGGCCTTATAATAAAAACCTGGAGCCAGACACTGGGGTAAAAGCTGAAAGATCAGAGAAGCAGAGCAAGTCACATCCACCATCTATTACCTCACCAACTCCAGGAATCCTTTGACTGAAATCCTCTGAGTCTTCACCTGAAACCGTCTCAGTTGAACTATTTTAGTTCCTGTTTCCTCATGCCTTATATACCTTTCTCCACTCTGCCCTCACTTCTGGGATTAAGGGCCTGTGTGCTTCCCAGTACATGGATTAATGGTGTGTGCCACCACTGCCTGGCTAATCTATCCTCTGATACTCAGGCCTTGCATGCCCTGGCCCAGTCCTGTGCTGCAGGGGCCCGGAGTCTTTACCCCACATGGGCTGGAGTCCCTAACCCACTGGCTAAATTTCTGTCACAGCCTCTCTGCAACAAACTCCCCAGGCTCAAGCTCCACACACCCCAGAATTAGCTGCTTTCACATGTTCCTTGGTACAAAAATCTGGCATTTTGGTTTTTTACTCTCATGGTGGGTTCTGGCTTTCCTTGGGCTCCCTCCTCGGGTTGCTGCCACACGATCATCTGAATTGTCACTGTCAGCACATTTGGTGAGTCAATTAAAATTTCTTAAAGGAGGGAATTATTTAAAAGAAAGTTTTTTCCCACATTAAAAATTGGGAAACATTTTTACAATGGAGGGAATTTGGCCTCTGTTTGATAATACGTTGACATTCTGAAAATGGAACAATTCAATGAGAGGATAACTAATGTTGATGGAATAGATACAATGTCAATTTTAAGTATTATTTGTTTGATCATTTTTGTTTTATCGTTAAAAAAGATGGTTAATATGAGTGCCAAGATAAAAGTTTTAGAAAAACTTGTTTAAACAGATCATAGAAATATTCAGACACAGACAGAATTTAAAGGTGAACCAATCTTAACCTAAGGCTTTCAAACAGCCAACCTTAATCTATCCAGTAACCTTACAGGAACTGTTAAATGCTCAAGGCTGTGTAAGAGCTGACTAGACTCCTGTGCAAATGTTAGATTTGAGGAGATTCAAAGAATCCATAGCCTCATATGTTATGCACTTCCTGTTTGTGAATCTGATGTTAAATTCATGGTCAACTTGTAATAGAATTATCCCTCAAGACTGGAGAGATTTGGTTACAGCTATCTTAGAAACAAGTCCCCAATTACAATGGAGGACCTAGTAGAAGGATGAGGCTGAGACCATTGAACAATGAAGTAGGGCTAGAGGTACTAAAATTTGCCAAGATCAATTTCTTGGAGAGGGGGATTATGCTAATGTAGAAAGGCAATCTCTATATGATGACCACACCCTGGTTCTATGTTAAATGGCAGCTTTGAATGCTTGGGACAGAATTGAAGATGTAGGAAAGAAAATTGAGTCATTTACAAAAGTTATAAAGGGCCCCAAAGAAACCTTAACTGATTTCTTACAAAGGCTATCTTCAGCAGTAAATAGAATGATACCAAATTTAAAATCTAGACAGATAATAATTGAATCTCTGGCTTTTAGAAATGCTACTGCACAAGGCATAAGGGTAATTAGGCTGTTAAAGACAAGATCATAAATACAATGCATATTAAATCTCATGAACATGATGATACTTGAATAGGAGAGACGATTTCCAGAGATTTGAAGACAAAATAGTAATGTCAGATGTTTCAAATGTGGTTTAAAAAAAAGTCACCTAAAAAGGGACTGTAAACAGGGCACTCCTAGAAACAATGTTTTTTTCCAGGAATAATCCAAACAGAATGCCCCTCCCTTCTGGATTATGCAGAAGGTGTGGCAAAGGCAAACATTGGACTAAGGGATGTAGATCAACAAGGGACAGAAAAGATAATCCTTTGCCATTGGGAAACTGTCTGAGGGACCTCTTGAAGGCCCCCATGACAAATTCAGTTCAGTCCTTTTCTGTCACCATGGAAGAAAGTCCTTCCCAGAGTAATTAAAGAACTTTATGCCTATTGTAAAATACCATGCTGCTCTAGATGATAGAACAGCTATAGAAGAGAGAACAAAAAATTCAGGAGAAATCATAAATCAAAATTAATAAAGATTAGATCTAGAAACTCCCCAAAGTTAGGATTGGGGAAGGGTTTTGTTTTTGTCATTTCAGGATAATAAAAACAACCATCTTGAGGAATTTAAAGACCTTTGGACAAATAAGCATCCAAAGAAGAAGAGAGAACTTCCCAAAAAAAATTACCAAGAAAAGAAAAATCTGACCTAATGCAAACTCTGAAGTCTCCAAAAAGATGATGGAATCCCACAACAATGATTCCATCAGGTTGATGATAATACCACTATGCTGACAAACACCCCCCAAAGATAGGCTTTGGACTACAAACTGCTCAGGTCAATTTCAAGATGGCTAGCTGAAATAATCCAGCCTTACCGACTACTTGAGCAAGGACTTGAGATAAGCCCTGCACTTTCCCATGATGGAGAGACTAGACAAAAGACACAACTAACTTTCCCAGGACTTGACAATTAACCAAAAATTTTCTTTTCAGGATTTCCTAAAGTTTCCTTCAGCTGCAGATAGCAGGAAGTAATTTTAAGAACGAGATGCCCATATTCCCAAGAGGTAGGGTCTGTGGCTTCTAGTTGTTCAATGGGTTATAGGTAATTGTCATAGTTTAGGATGGTTGGTTACAAGTTGTTATTGGAAATGGTCAGCAAAAAAGCTAAACAAAGGAGATTAAGATTCAGGGTTCTTGTTTGGAAAAATAAGAAAAAGAACAAAAGAGGATATAGATATGATAAGATAACAAAGTAGATTATTGAATCTACATTTTAAAAGCAACTACTAGTTTTAAATATTTACCTTGGATTGGATTTTTGTATATTGTACACAAATTTTGTATATTGATACAAACTTGAGATTGATTTTTGTTTGAAATCCTATATATATATTTCTAATCTTGTTCAAGGTATTGCACTTATACAGCTCATTTAACAATGTAATGCAAAGTCTAGTCCTCAAAACAATATTACCAACTAAGTAAGATATAAGGAAATGCAAGTTAGTATTTAGTCATAGTCACCTATTACAATCGAACTTATAGTCATATTAGGTATGTTTTCAAGGTCAAATAGAAATACATTTTAGATAAACAGGTCATCTTCAAACACTTCAGAGATCTACAGAATATGGTATTGAAGATGTTTTAATAACATAGATTGCTTTTTTTATGACAATGAGGAATGTCTGCTCCTGGCAGCACCAATATACTTCAGAGAAGATGATGGACATTGAAGAAACTCCATATGGAATTTACTTTCTTTGTGGCAAAAGTTACCCACTTGGCAAGAAAGTGCCCTTGCCTTGATTGCTTATATTATGCTGTCCAAAATGGACAAGCAGAACACAAAAGAAAAGACTGCTGAGCCTTTCCAAGACAAGGTGAGAAGGCCCTTTAGAAAATCCTGCTTCACAGATGAGCCTGTCAGATATGCTACGCCTGTAGGCTAAAGATGGATGACACAACATTGCAGAGAAATCTTGGGTGACTGTCCAGGCAGCCAGCTGTTTCTGTCATTACTTGTATTTTTTGGAAGTTGCTTATTTGCACTTCCTGATTACTTAGTTAATATTATTTTCTTCTTCAGTCTGTGAGGGAGTTGAAGATTAGATAATTATAGTTTTCCTTGTTACTCACTGAAGAGGTGTAAAGTGTATAAGATTGAAAGACATCAAAAGATATTTTTGGTTGGTAATACAAGCTAGGATAGAATGTGAATTAGGTACAACACTTTGGACTCACAAAAATGGATGGGTAATGGAGTATTTGCTCTGAATTTGTCAAATGTTTATAGACTGGACGTTGTTAATGTAACTTTGATTGTATATGTTGTATATATACTTGTTGTACTTATTGTATATAGTTTTTCTTATATTAGTTGTAGCCTTCTTTTATTATTTTAGACAAAAAAGGGGAAATGTGACGACATATTGTGTACCCCAATAAAGTTTGCCTGAGGATCAGAGAACAGAGTCAACCACTAGATTAGACATTGAGGCCATAGAGTGGTGGCACACACCTTTAATTCTATCAGTCAGGAGGCAGAGATCTATCTGGATCTCTGTGAGTTCAAGGCCACACTGGAAACAGACCCAGGCAGTGGTGGCACATATCTTTTATCCCAGGACTAGGAAGCACACATGCCTTTAGTCCCAGGAAGTGATGGCAGGTCAGAGAAAGGTATATAAGGCATGAGGAAATAGGAACTAAAGTAGTTCAGTTGAGATTGTTTCAGATGAAGACTCAGAGGATTTCAGTCAGAGGGTTTGTGGAGTTGGTGAAGTGATAGGTGGTGATTGTGGCTTGCTCTGCTTCTTTTAGCTTTACCCTAATATCTGACTCCAGATATTTTTATTGTAAGACCTTTTAAGAAATTAAACAGCATGTTTGTTTGTTTGGTTGATTTCAATATAATTTAAGCTATATGTTTGGTACATGGAAAACTTCCAGGAGAACTAACACCTGAAATTAAGATTCTAAACATATTCTTAGTTATTTAAACAGATCATTTATGGTAATTAGCCTTGGAATTCTTAAGCATCCAAAGCTGATGGTTCTTGAGGTAAATAAACTCTCAAGACTTGATTTAGTTTTCTTCTGGACATAAGGACTATATGATACAAACATTATTATGAGTGTATTGAGATGAAAGTAGTGATAGATTGTCAATCTATGATCAGGGCCAGGCAATTACCTAAGAGTGGATCTTTCACATATTAATCTATGTTTTTGGAGCTACCTTCATAATAGACAATTGTGAATTATGAAATGACAAATAAATAAAAAACAAACTGCTTTTGATCATGGTGTTCTATTATAACAATAGTAACCTGGCCAAAAAAATGTAGAAAATGAGAAATAAATGATACCAAACCAATGTTAACCAGAACCAATATCTCCATATTTCAGTGAACTTCTGTTTAGTTAGAATAGACATTCTGTCTAAAGTTACACAGTCTAAGAAGGGATTTTCTAATCTTTCTGATTTTTTAATACACACACCATGCCTGTGGGATTTCTGGAATCACAAACTTAGTAAGAATTCCCATAGATAAATATCTCATCTCTCTCTTTCTGTCTCTCTGTCTGTCTCTCTTTGTGTCTCCTCTGTATCTCCCTCTTGGTGTGTCTGTGTGTCTGGGTCTCTGTTTCACATATATTTATTTATGTATATATAGCCTGATTTGTATATGTAAAGACCTCATTTATATACAATACTCATTTTATAGTTTTATATACATACATATATTTCACCTTTCAAAGATATACATCATATGTTAAATGGATTTTGTGAAGCACTATAGAAGAATACCATAACCCAGCTTGCTTATAGAAAACAGACCCTTGCTTTCTGTGGTCCTTGATTCTGGAATTCAGAGTTTGAGGCATGATAGTTGCAGGCTTAGTGAGTGTTACCTTCTGATTTGCAAACAGCTATGTCTTACTATGTCTTCACATGGCCTAAGTAGAAGAGAGTTATTCACTTCTTTGAAAATGGCTGCAATCTCATTCATGAGGTTTCCTAACCATTTTTTCAAATTATAAATTCTTCCCATTTTCCAATTTTTGGACACCTTCACACTTCTGAATAAGACAACAATATATTTATTTTAGGTCGTCACAGGTATTAAATCAATGGCATCTCCCACTTCTCCAAATTTGTATCCTTCTTACATCTCATCCTATCAAAACTGAGTCTAAGATCACAAGAAATTTCCATCAAAATCAGCTTTCAACAGAGCCTGGCAGTGGGCCTTCCTGAAACAGCTCACTCTCCATGTATAAGCCTATGAAAATAAACAAGCTATTTGCCTCAAAAAATACAATGGCAAGGAATCCTAGGACAAATATTCCCATTACCCAAAGCACAAATAGGAACAGAAAAGATATGTCCTGTTACTAAATATATCTGAGACAAATGTAGTCAAATGTTGAAACTTTAGGTCACAAACTTACCTGAGTACCCTACACTATAGACTGTGTGACCTGATGATCCTGCTTGGCTGACCCATGGGACACTGATAAGAGGATGGGGTGGGGGTAGGGCGGCAAAACTCACAATAAAATGAGAATGGCTCACTGGGAAAAGAGTGTTATCTCTAAAATGGAAAGGGAACAATAAAAAAAAAATAGGTGTGAAATCTCCATAAGAAATCATCCCTCTGAGACCTTTAGTTTAGGCTGCCAAAACTCATTTTGACATTTTTAGTTTTTTGCTGTTTTGAAATAATGAAATACTATCATTTTGACATGTGACATTATTAATGATATTTTATAGTTCTCATGGAATCTCACAAAACTGAGACAACTGTATATTCAATAAGGAAATATCACTGTATACGAGGATATTAGAGTATTTTACCTATAAAACACGCTTGTACTTTATGTAGAAATATTACATAATGTAGAAAAATTACATAATGACATCACTTTGAAAAACCCAGGAGAGGTTTAAATTGAAAAGCCCACTCAGAAAGAAAAGTTAATATTTTGTGTTGCTACAGGGTCAATTAATTAAGAAAAAAATTCTAAACAAATGCAAATAGAGACATAAAATGCATAACACTAACATTGATACAGCAAAATCTAGTATAGTTGGTGGCAATTTGAATACAATTTTACATATGATAAATATACAATAACTGTAAAAACAATCATATTTGAAGAAAATTATTAATAAAATGCCCACAATTAGCAAGCTATATACATATTTCACATGAATATATATGATGGAGAATAAGTTTAAAAGAGCAAAAATGATTCAAGAGGTCCCATTGATGAATTATTTCTCTCAGTGTCTGTGCTACTGGTGTTATATTTAGGAAGTAATTTCCAGTGCCAATGTGTTCAAGACTACTTCCTACTTTCTCTTCTATCAGGTTCAGAGTAACTGGATTTATGTTGAGGTCCTAGATCCACTTGGACTTAAGTTTTGTACACGGTGATAGATATGGATCTATTTGCAGCCTTCTACATGTTGACATCCAGTTATGTCAGCACCATTTGTTGAAGATGCTTTCTTTTTTCCATTGTACAGTTTTGGCTTCTTTGTCAAAAATAATATGTTCATATGTGTGTGGATTAATGTCAGGGTCTTCAGTTCGATTCCATTGGTTCACATGTTGGTTTTTATGTCAGTACCAAGCTGTTTTGATTACTGTAGCTCTATAGTAGAGCTTGAGGTCAGGGATCGTGATGCCTCCAGAGGTTGTTTTATTATACAGGATTCTTTTGGCTATCCTGGGTTTTTTGTTTTTCCATATTAAGTTGAGTATTGTTCCTTCCAGGTCTGTGAAGAATTGTGTTGGTATTTTGATGGGGATTGCATTGAATTTGTAGATTGCTTATGGTAAGATTGGTATTTTTACTATGTTAATCCTGCCTATCCATGAGCATGGGAGATTTTTCCATTTTCTGATATCTTCTTCAATTTCTTTTTTCAGGGACTTAAAGCTTTTGCAGAGCAAAGGACACAGCCAACAAGACAAAGCGACAGCCTACAGAATGGGAAAAGATCTTCACCAACCACACGTCTGACAGAGGGCTGATATCCAGAATATATAAAGAACTCAGGAAATTAGACATCAAAATGCTCAACAGTCCAATTAAAAAATGGGCTGTAGAACTAAATAGAGAATTCTCAACAAAGGAAGCTCAAATGGCTGAAAGACATTTAAGGAATTGCTCAACATTCCTAATTATCAAGGAAATGCAAATAAAAATGACTTTGAGATACCACCTTACACCCATCAGAATGGCTAAGATCAAAAACACTGAAGACAGCTTATGCTGGAGAGGATGTGGAGCAAGGGGAACTCTCCTCCACTGTTGGTAGGAATGCAAGCTTGTACAGCCACTTTGGAAATCAATATGGTGCTTTTTTAAAAAATTGGGAACCAATCTCCCCCAAGACCCAACTATACCACTCTTGAGCATATTCTCAAGGAATGCTCAATCATACCACAAGGGCACATGCTCAGCTATGTTCATAGCAGCATTGTTTGTAATAGCCAGCACCTGGAAACAACCTAGATGCCCTTCAACTGAAGAATGGATAAATAAAATGTGGTACATATACACAATGGAATACTACTCAGCAGAGAAAAACAATGACATCATGAGGTTTGCAGGCAAATGGATGGATCTAGAAAAAATCATCCTGAGTGAGGTAACCCAGACTCCAAAAGACAAACATGGTATGTACTCACTCATAGGTGGATACTAGATGTAAAACAAAGGTTGACTAGACTGATATTCACAGCTCCAGGGAGGCTACCTAGTAAAGAGGACCGTAAGAAAGACACAGGGATGACAGAGAAATGGATGAGATCTACATGAGCAAACTGGATGTGAGTGGGGGTAATGAAAGGCAAGGGTGGAGGGAAAGGGAGCTTAGGGGAGCGGGAGATCCCAGCTGGATCAAGAACAGAGAGGGAGAACAAAGAAAGAGAGACCATGATAAATGAAGACCCCCATGGGAATAGGAAGAAGCAAAGTGCTAGAGAGGTCCACAGAAATCCACAAAGATATCTCCACAATAGACTACTAGCAATGATTTTGAGACAGCCCGAACTCACCTACTCTGATGATAGGATGGCCAAATACCCTAAGTGTCGTGGTAGAACTCTCATTCAATGACTGATGGAAACAGATTCAGAAATCCACAGCCAGGCCCCAGGTGGCAGTCCAGGAGTCCAATTGATGAGAAAGAGGAGGGATTGTATGAGCAAGAGTTGTTGAGACCATGATTGGAAAAACACAGGGACAAATAGCCAAACTAGTGGAAACACATGAACTATGAACCAACAGCTGAGGAGCCCCCAACTGGATCAGGCCCTCATCGATTAGCTTGAACTGTTTGGGAGCCCCCCAGGCAGTGGGACTGGGACCTGTCCTTAGTGCATGAGCTGGCTGTTTGGAGCCTGGGGCCTATGCAGGGACACTTTGCTCAGCCTGGGTGAAGGGAGGAGGGGACTGGACCTGCCTGGACTGAATCTACTGGGCTGAGCTGAATCCCCGGAGAGTCCTTGCCCTGGAGGGGATGGGAATGGGGGGTGGGTTGGGGGAAGCAGGAGGGCAGGAAGAGGGAGGACAGCGGAATCCATGACTGATATGTAAAATTAAATTAAATTATAAAATAAATAAAACAAGAGCGAAAATGATACTAAAATGTTACCTGAGTAGGGGGAAAAGAAGACATGCACACAAAGAAATTTCACGAAGCATAAATGTGGAATTAGTTGGTAATTCATGAGCAACAACTAAAACAATCTAGACCTTGTGTTTGAACAGATATTAGTTTCATCAGCATGCTCAGCAGGGGAGTGTTGGTCCTCAGTGTTGGATTGGAGAAGTCATTTTCCTTGGTGGTACAGTCTCTAGATATCACAGCCCTAACTAATCCCTGTTGGTCACAGAAAAGTACATTAAAATAACAGGGTTCTTGTTGGGAGGAACAAGGCTTAGATGGGAGGGAGAAAAACATCAAGTAGGATTTTTGGGTGTTCTTACCACTCTAGATGGCAGTGAGACCTCAGAGAATGGAGCCTATAAATAGGACAGACTAAAGTCTCATGCCCTAGCTGACTTTGTTCATAGCATTAGACATTGAATCCTCTGAGAGTTAAGGGGAGTCACATGAATAAAGTGTACAATCACAAGATAAAGTCTCACTGTTTTCCAGGACCCCCATTTGGCAACTCACAAAATTCAACTTCAGCCCTAGAGGATCCACCATGGGCACCTGCACAGACATGCCATACACACTTAAGGAAAACCAAAATAAATGAAAAATTTTCACATGTTTTCTATCTCTGAAGAACCCCCCCCCCCCCGTGGTGATATTTTAATTGTGCTGAAATGGGATTTTATTTGTATGTTAATAAATAAGGATTGCCTGGAGATCAGGGGTCATAGGGAGAGCCAGGGACAGCAGTCAGGCAGTGGTAGCCCACGCCCTTAATCCAATCACATGGCAGGCAGAGTCTCTGTGTGGTCAAGGACACAGCCAAGCATGGTGACCCTTGAGTGTTTAATCCCAGTACCAACCATAGAGACGAGGAGGTCTGTATAGACAGGCAGTGATGAGAAAGTCATGTAGCTGGGCTTAGAGTCAATGAGAAGGCAGAACAGGAAAGCAATAAAGCTCAAGACACACAGGAAGAAGGTCTCTCTCAGGGGAAGGACGACAGCCAGTGGTAAGCTAAAGGGAGTCGTGGCTCTTGCTCTGATCTCTTAGACTCCAACTCTGTATTTCACTTTGTATTCTGTCTACCCCTCTTTTTCTGTTTTCTCTTGAAAAGGGCTATTGACAGCTGCTAGATACTGGTGGAGGGACAGCTAGTTTGCTTCGGAGGTGTCTGCCTGTAGATTGACCATGCTATAGTGGATGAGTATACACTCATGCATATAGAAGCAGTGCTAATTAGACTCAGTAGTTTATATAAAGAAAGAAGACATGAAGTGTGGAGAGGACACAGTGAATGAAAGTCTGAAAAAAGTGGAAGTTATACCCTAGGGAAGTTATAAGAAACTCTATTGTATACACATATGGAATTTTTAGATAATAAATTTTAAAATATATTTAAGAAAAACAATGGCTGCCTAAATTTAATCTAAAGTTATTTTTATTCTTTATACAAAATTAATTTGTGTGAAATAAATGAGATAAGCAATTTCAATACTCATACTGGAGATGGATAGAATAACAAGAGGAAGAGAATCTGAAACTACCTTGCACTATATATACATTTAAGTCTTTATTAGACTCATATTATTCTGATAGCTATCAAGGAGGTTCATATGCCCAGCCACTGGAGAACATCATAAATATGCAATACGGCACAAATTTTCATATAATGAGCACAAATATCATTTCAAAGAGAAAATCGCAATCGAGGACGTTCTAATCCAGTCTCCTTTGTTGCATAAAGAATGCTAAGCAGTAGAATGTGAGGAATGGCTGGAAGAAACCAGAGAGAAATTATTTTGAGATATTTTTCAAAAACATTTTAATCCCTTGCTCTTCAGATATAAGTAATTATAAGTTATAATTCCTAATTAGCTGAGAGTGTATTCTCACTAATAAAGTTCTGGAATGAATTTGCAGACTGAGAAATGCAACTTCTGTCTTTGCAATTAAATATGCATTGGTTTTATATTTTAGAATGATTCTATAACCTCTGAAGTTACAAAAGCATTCAAAAAATTGATGGGTAGTTTTAAGCACAGAGTTTTAATCATTAAATTCTCATTTACATAGAAGTACAAATGAATATCTAATCAGTTTTCTTTTTTCATAAATGCAGCAATAATATACCCTATTTTAAGATGTCTAGTTGCATAGGTATGACAACATGGTAGAAACAGCCTGAACAGTGTATGAAAATGAGAAAAGACAATAACTGACTGTAGGGATACTTAATAGACTAATGTTTGTTAACCTGGACACATACTAATAATGAGCCTTTTAAACCTGAACAGAGAATGGGAGGAGTTTGGATTTTCTCTCATAAGCAAATCACACTCCTACTTACCTGCTCTTCTGTCAATTGAAAGGTGAATTCTATTACAGTAGGAGAGCAATTCTCCAGGGTGTTTTAAACAGTTCTGAGGCCTGTCTGTCATGGAAGGCAATCAGAAAGCCTGGGGTTCTGCCTTGATTGCATTCATATTCTTGTCAAGCATGTTTCAAGGAACTAGGAATCACCAGCACTTATCTCATTCACTTGATAAGCAGAATGGTATACAGACATATTTTATTTCATTCTGCAGATTTAATAACGTGTGCAAGAATTTCAGAGCCCAAGCTTCTATTTTTAATCAACAAAATAATAGCAATTTTGAAAGAATACAAAATTAAACTCAGTATTGCATGGGATAAAAATTCAAAACTGTTGCTTTTATGCTTGTATCAGACAAATATTAAAGAGTATAGCTAGCATTTGGCATAAATATTGCCTTTCAGTATTAATGCTTTGCAATAAAACCTTCATACTGTAATTATCAAATAATAAATAAAATAAATTCAAATACAAACAAATATAAACTAGCAATGCAAATTCTTGTGATAACATAGTGGAATGTTTAAAATTTGAGGTGTGACTAGCTATGACTTTGTAGAAGTCTTTATAAAATCAGCCAATAATAATTATTTATTCTTACTGAGATATACTGGTTGAAAGTACTCTTTGGACAACAGTGAAGGGTTAATGTTTAAGATCTTTCTCCAGATGTGAATAACTTGGAATAATATTTTTATACAACTAGACAAGTTAAATTAGTTTCTATTTTTCTCTTTTATTCAAAACGGATACTATTCTCATGCAACATATCTTTATTACAGTTCCCCCTCCCTCTACTAAGATTGTAGAAACATCTATTCCAAATGAAGAATGTGATGCATATGGTAGTACATCCCCGTAAGAATTCAAGTGAAGTAATGTTATAAATTAAAGTAAAATTTCAGCTTTTAAATAATTTACTGTTTTCATTTTATAGAAGCACGGACAAAGACACCCAAAACATTAGATGTAAAATATTCCAAAGTAAAAATTTAACATTACAAATAAGGAAATCAAATCTTAATAGGTACATTTGAGCAACAGAACACTAGAATTTCTTTGCCAGTTCCTCACATCACAAGTTATTTCATTCAGTCTTTCCTTTTCATGAACAAATTTAAATTGGATTCTTTTCTTTTCTAGGTTAACTTCTTGAAAAAAATGTGAACGGCTAACTAAAGTGTCATTTAAAATAATTAAGAAAATTTTGTGGGGGCCTATTGCAATAAATAAATAACTTTAAAGAGTAAAAAAAAGAAAGAACAAAAAGACAACTTGATAATGAGATAATAATACACACTGTGTGAAAGCTAGTTAATTGAAGGTTTGTCATGACCAGTGAATGCTACTTGTAAATCCTCTTGAGAAAATAATAGCCTGCTAAAAGAAGAAAAATAATCAAGGGGAAGAGACTGCAGAGAAGTACAAATTAGCATATTTTTGATCTATGCATTGTCAAAACATAATGGTCATTCTTAGCTCATAACAGAAGGGAGCCTATGTAAGTGGACTGGTTAATTTAATAAAACATATTGTTCCAAATTTGTATATTCACCCTAGTTAAGCTTTTCATGTGTACATCAGGTGATTTTTCCCTTCTAGACAGTTGCTAAGAGCTTCAGTTTTGAAATTGCCTCCATTGAGAGAGGTTTCATATAGGTAGGACTGTAGAATTCCAAAGTGGAGATTTTCCAGTAATGCATGCCATAGTGAAAGAGAGTTGGGATAGCTGGTCAGTTAATTTTTATGAACTTATGCTGATCTCTATGCATATACTGTATTTCCTGGAAGATGTGTTTTGTATATCAAACATTGCGGAAAGGCAAAAAACAGGCATTACTTGTCTGCTGTGGGATGTTCTGTATGGCAAATGTGTTGCTGATTACTCAATAAATAAAACACTGTTTGGCCATTGGCTAGGCAGGAAGTGTAGGCGGGACAAGGAGGAGAATAAACCTGGGAAGTGGAAGGCTGAGTCAGAGAGACACTGCCAGCCGCCGCGATGACAAACAGCATGTGAAGATGCCGGTAAGCCACGAGCCACGTGGCAAGGTATAGACTTATAGATTAATAGAAATGGATTAATTTAAGCTGTAAGAACAGTTAGCAAGAAGCCTGCCACGGCCATACAGTTTGTAACCAATATAAGTCTCTGTGTTTACTTGGTTGGGTCTGAGAGGCTGTGGGACTGGCAGGTGAGAGAGATTTGTCCTGACTGTGGGCCAGGCAGGAAAACTCTAGCTGCAAATGGTGCCCAACGTGGGGCAAGAGTTTCCACCTAAAAACTGAGAAAAAAGATTCTAAAACGGAGCTAAAAACAGTTCCTAATTGTCTCTCTCAAATGAGCAGCAGCTGCTGGTTTGAGCTACTGGTGGGTTCCTAGCGTGTGCCCTTGACCTGCAGTATGGCGGGAATGAGGCCTCTGCAAGTGGCACATTAAGCTGCATGGTGAATTTAGCCTTCGCTAGTACAAAACAAAAAAAGAGGTTTCTGGGCTACATGCTGCTTGGATAAAAGCATAGACCCACGATAGCTCTCAGAGCTGGCGGTAAACCACGGCCATGTTGGGAAGCTGAGGTGGGTGGAGCCAGCAGCCACAGCTGCTGCAGTTTAAAGTAATAGATTCACAATAAGACAGATTCAGATGTAATAGTTTACAATGTGTGTAAAAATGTACGTAGGCTTAAAAGAGACAAAAAAGGTGATATATACAGTTATAGAAACAAATACATAGTTTTAAAAAATAAAGTCTTTAAAGAGACAGTAAAATTAATATAAAAAATAAGCCACATGAAGATGAATATTACACAGAGAATCTGGATTGTGTTGTCTTTGGGATTTTTAACTGCAGAAAAACATTTGATTGTAAAAGCTGTTGAGTTATGCCAAAATGTATATTTTAAAGATACCTTGATTTCAAAATTTGGATATAAGGATATGTTGCTTTGGAAAAGAGTCTCTTTTGTTCCCACAGAGAGCCAGAGGCTATGGATTTGTTCAAGATTAAGATACATCAGATTTGACCAGCCAAGACCCCCTGAAAGGTCTCTGATGACACCATGGCCCAGATGATCCAACATCCAGAATGGTTTCAAGGCAACTGGCTCAGATAATACAGCCTCACAGACTACTCTATGATCCTTAAATTTTCTTTGTGTCCCCATAAGATACAGCGCCCCCCTCCAGCAGGAAGTAGTAAGAGAAGCTACACCCAAATTCCCAAATTATATGTAATTTTACTTTAAGGTTAAAACCTTCCTTTTTGAAAAAAAAAAGGGGGAAGTGCTGTGGGATGTTCTGTATGGCAAATGTGTTGCTGATTACTCAATAAATAAAACACTGTTTGGCCATTGGCTAGGCAGGAAGTGTAGGCGGGACAAGGAGGAGAATAAACCTGGGAAGTGGAAGGCTGAGTCAGAGAGACACTGCCAGCTGCCACGATGAGAAACAGCATGTGAAGATACTGGTAAGCCACGAGCCACGTGGCAAGGTATAGACTTATAGATTAATAGAAATGGATTAATTTAAGCTGTAAGAACAGTTAGCAAGAAGCCTGCCACGGTCATACAGTTTGTAACCAATATAAGTCTCTGTGTTTACTTGGTTGGGTCTGAGAGGCTGTGGGACTGGCAGGTGAGAGAGATTTGTCCTGACTGTGGGCCAGGCAGGAAAACTCTAGCTACACTTGTCATATGAATTATGTCTCTTATATTCTGGGAATATGTGAGTACTGTCCATTTCATTTCTTCTACAAAGGTTTTTGATTTCCCTATTAGAATACACACACACACACACACACACACACACACAAACACAAACACACACCATATATATATATTGAACCAGTAGTGGAACAGATTGCTGAGATTTTTAAAAGGTATTTTCAATTTTATGACTACATTTTTCCTTGTTCTAGGATACAGTTACAAATAGTCATACTTCAGATGGTCAAGTGACTTGTTCCAACTAAAGCAGATATATAACAGTGAATATCAGATGACTCCAAGGTCCAGAAAGCTGATGTAAAGAAATGTGTTTAGACTCCATTTGCAAAGCTGTAGGACAATGGCTCTGTGATCTTGGGGAATCAGAGTTTGCTTAGAACAGACACAAAGCTAAGAATTCATGTCCACTCTTTTACTTTGGGATCATTTCTTAGTTTCAAGTTCCACGAACATCCTTTGAATGTCTTTTTGCCTTATCAAAAGATGATAATAAACAGGTTGTGAGGAACATTTTCAGTTTGATGTCAGTAAGAATTCTTCTTCAGCTGTCAAATTTCTATTTATTCAAAGATCTTGAATATAAGAGCTGACTCAAATCTGACATGGTGATTCATTCTTGTACAGCAAGGATTTTTGTACTTATGTGTTTAACAATCTCTGGCTCTCAGTATCCTTTTCAGACATTTATATTTTGTGTTATTTCATAAACACATGAACATACATGTACATGCACACACATGCATGCCCACAGACACAGTTAACAACACTAGCACTCCAGAGGAATGATAAATATCCCAATATTCATATATTAATTAACAGTTAAAATAATAAAATATATAATGTTGCTTATAATTATCCTCTTTATGATTTTTAAGTAATTTACATTGGCAGTTTATTGGTTTTATTTGAGTAAAATTGTTCACAACTCTAACTGGTAAGTCAAAGGAAAAAGAAGAGACGTTGCTTATCATACAGGTTATCCAAAATACTCCAACTATTACTCCTTCAGCCAATAAACAATCCCCATGTGCTTTCCTCTGTATTATTATTCGAGGTCTTAGGAATATCTGGCTGTTTAGTTTCGCTGAGAGTAAAATCCAGTTTGTACATGTATGGTTGCATGTTTAAACATAAAATGGGAAACAATACCTAGAAATGTCTTTTGACTATGGACAGTTACTGGATGCATGCTGATGACATGAAAGAACTCATGGAGGCTCAGATATCCGACAACACCACTCCCCATTGCTCATTGAACACATTACCACAACCCACAGTCATCCAATTCCTTAGTCTTCTCATAATTACTGTAAAGACTGTGTCCTCTTAGTGAAGGACAGACCCTCTCCTGGGCTCATGATCATGAATGTGCCACTTCCTAATCCCAATTACCAAGCCTTCTGTATTTGCAAGTGCTTCTGACACATGAGTTTTCCATATAATTAAGAAAACACCCAAGTAAACTTCATTAAGAAAAGAAAAAGCTTTGAATTTTTAAACAAAATTTTCAGTCAAAGATATATAATCTGTCCCTGTTATAGAGGGAAGCCTTTAAGAGTGTGTTTTCTTTAGTGTTTCCAGCTCCATTCACTCACTCCAAAGCTAACATGAATCTAACTTTATTTGACTTTTGTCAACATTGTCTCAAATAGTGATCTTGCTAGAACTGCATTTAGCCCTCTGAGTCATTCTTCTCTTGAAAAAAATAACTTTTCTTGACATCCTTGAAGTCAGATTTAAATTTGTGTCCCTCTATGCTCTCTTAAGAGCCCTTAACTAACTTATGTTCTTCAGCTCACCCTTAAAGTATTTTTTTCACAAAGTACAGACTGAAGGCTGCTTTTTATTCTATTTCTGTTTCATACTTACTTATTTCCAGATCTTCAACTTAAAGTCTGATATAAATGCTAGACTGTGACTTGCATATCTTCAGTTTATAACCTACATTTAAGTCCTTACCTCATGCACACCCTTGCCTGAAGGATGTGACTTCGTTGATTCACATAGTTATAGTACAAACATCATGCCCAACATCAAAATAGTCTCATTTCTTAATTCTAATAAATATTTCTCTTCTGTTAGTCTCATCTATGAAGGTCATTGACATTAACCCTCATTCACAGGAATTTAATAGTACAAGAAAATAGAGATATACTTACTTTTGACCTTCCTATCTAAAGCTCGAGTGTTCAAATACTGAAAAAGAAATTATGAAAGTCTGATATGCTGAAAAAATTACAGGTTAGTTTAAAGTTGGCCAGTGGATTTCTTTGGAAGTGATTTAATTTAATAAGCCCTTCATTAATTGCCGTTTTACTTTCAGATGTCTAGCCATTCTTAGAACTGAATATTGAAGGTAAAAGGAGATTATCCGATATATGCTTCTCAATATAATAGTACAAATGTTCCTTTATTATTTCTAAACATATATCTGAAAAAATGAGGAAAATAGGGTTACAGAGGCTTAAAGAAACCTCAAGGAGTAAGCGAATCCGTAAAAATTGAGAAAAACAAATGGACATATTTTTTGAAATCTATTGTTTTACAAACGTACTTAAAATTCAAATTACACAGAGAGAGAGAGAGAGAGAGAGAGAGAGAGAGAGAGAGAGAGAGAGAGAGAGAGAGAGAGAAATTTAATGTATTTGTTCACCAGAATCAGTAGACTAACACATTTTGAAGTGCCAGGCAAGCAATGAACCCATTTTGTGTTATTGAGCAGAAATATACAAGAGCCCCTCAAAAAATATTTTTGCTGGCAAGAAAACCCTAATGGTGAAATAGTGGCACTTCTATCTTGGGGGTAAATAACAGCAACTGTACTAATTAGAATGGAATTTCAATTCAATTCAAGGAAATACACATGCCTGCTACCATAAAAATAACAAAGCTCTATAGCTAAAGAGATTATAGGCCATGGAAGAGAATCTATTACTACCATGTTACTGAAATAATATAGTCTCCATTGTTTTATTTATATTTTTAGTGAATTACAAAATTATTATATCAAATGTCTTAACAAGGTGTATAGTCTCATGACCTGGTATAGTTTTATCTATAATATTAGTGATATTTTCCCAATCTGGACACTGTTCAAAGGTGGCAGAGTCTTTAAAATGTGGCTTTTCAAGAAGATTTTTGTATCACTATTTGTACGACCTTAGCAGAGATTACAGAATAAGGCATCTTCTTCTAAGCTAAAGTATACTAAGCTAAAAGTATCACGTGCTTCCTTGCTACAAATATTTAAAAAACGGGACAAATTAAGCATGCATTGGAACCTATAAACTATGAGCCAAACCAATCATCTCTGCTTATGAATTCACTATCTCAGAGGTTTGCTACAGTAACAGACACTTGACTAAAATTATCTAAATATTCATGATTAAAAATAACATTTCATTTTTAAGTCTGGAATGAGTGATATATATATATATGTGTGTGTGTGTGTGTGTGTGTGTGTGTGTGTGTGTATGATATGGTTATGGTTACCATATTGGTGGATATAAAAAAACTATGGCATCTGTTATTTCTGCTCTAGAGGAAGAGTTTTGACAAATTTGTTACCAGCTATATTACAAGTTGATATTGCTTGTTTTAATACTCAGTTCAACCCTGGGTTTAGCATCCACAGATGTCCTTTCTTCATCATCCTGGTAAACTTGGGCAAAGAAAGAAGGATAAGGGCAGTGTCAAACTCAAGCTGTCTGCTTTGCTGGGAAACAAGTTTTCCTTGGTTTCAATTAAAGCGTTTTATTCCTCTTCCCAGAGATTAAACTGTGGCTTGTCTATTAATCACTGTGAGTAGACTGAAATCTCAGAATAGTCATATTTATAAACAACATCAAAGACAGTTGTTTTTTATTCATTTTGTGCACATGACTTTAAATTAAATACTTTTGTTAGAAGTTTTACCTTATATTGACCTAGTGTGTTCTTGATGAGCTCATGAAGGGAACAGCTACAAATATAGCTTAGGCATAAATTACAGTTCTATATAATATCAAGTCTAAGCTAGTGTTTGTAACTGTTCTATTGCTGTGAAGAAACGTCAAGATCAAGGCAACTCATAAAATAAAGCATTTTATTGGGGGCTTGCTTACAGTTAGTCCATTGTCATCATGGAAGGGAGAAGGCAGGCCTAACACCAGGGGAGTAGCTCAGAGAGTTTTGTATCCCAATCTACAGAAAGGAGAGAGAGAGAGAGAGAGAGAGAGAGAGAGAGAGAGAGAGAGAGAGCATGTCATGAGTTTTATATCTTCAAAACCCACCCCAGTAAGACACCTCCTCCAACAAGGCCACACCTCCTAACCATTCCTTAAACAGTCCACCAACTAGGAACTAGGAAACAAACATTGAAATATATTGGCCTATGGAGGCCCTTCTCATTCAAACCACCACAATAGTACACACACACACACACACACACACACACACACACACACACACACGTTTTACTTAAAATAAAAATTATAAATGAATATTAAAAGTGCAAAGAATTTTAAAAGTCTTCCAGCTTAAGAGATCACAAACAAGGTGAATTCACAACAGAATTCCACAAGATCTTAAACCAAGAACTTATATATGTGAGGGTGTATAGATTAACATATACAAATAACATTTTTTTAGGGTATGTATAGTTCAATAGTGTAAGTTAGTTATATATAGTATCATAAAACAAATCAGCTTCTGTTTTTGTAAAATTGTTAAGAATATTGAATGGATGTATTAATAAATAGATGTGTGGATGAGTAGATGAACAGATGTGTGGCCAATACACTATATTATTATCCTCCAACATTTTAAATTTATATGAATTGTTGCAGTCAAGGGAAAGATGTGACTAAAGATCTTCTTAATCCCAATGAGGAGGACAACCTGGCCAAAGCAACAATGAGTAAATAAAGAATACAATGTGAATTAATTTGAAAAGTAAAGAGAATTACTATTGTAAAGTTATGCCCCATTTTCTTTGATGTGTTACAGATAAAACTAAACTTTGAGATTTAAGGAGATATATTAAAATTTGCTATTATTGTATTAGACCTAGAATCAACCTAGATGTTGATAAATGGGTAATGAAAATGTGACTATAGGATATGTTATATTTTATATATTATGTATTATATAATATTCATTATACTATATTATATCATATATAACATATTATTATTATGAGATTATATACATATTGTTTATCTCAAAAAAATCATAAATCACATAATTTGAAGAAAACTGGATATGCTTGAAGTATAATATTAAGTGAGGTTATGCAAACTCAGAAAGAAAAGAAACCCACTATCTCACTCAAGTGGATAATATATGTATATATGTAATAAATGGAAATGTCAGTACAATATAACATGTAGAAAAGAGAGCACAAATTGCTACAATAGGGAAAATATGGAAAGATTGAATGCTACTAATGGATACAAGTTATGAAACAGGATATATGGCTCATAGTTTTCTAGGTCAAACTCAGTCATGGATTTTCGTTTTCATTCTTGGTGGTAGATAAGTACATAGAAATATATTTGATAGTGAAATTATGGCTTTTCTAACTGTATAGAATTCACAGATATATAGAGTTTGCATCTGTTTATTTCTGAGATTATGTTTTTATTTCTAGTTGTTATTTTAGTTTGAATTATTTAAAAGGTTTTCTAAATTTAAATATATTTTGATGACATTTTCCCCTCCCCAAGTTTGACCAGGTTCTCTCCTTTTCCCTACCCACCAAACTTTGTTTCTTTCTCAAACAAAACAAAACAAAGCAAAAACAACAACAACAAAAAACAACAAGAAAACAATACAACAAAACTCTCAAAACCTGGAAAGCAAAAAACAATGTCACCACTTACCACTCCTCAAAAAACATAAGAAAATAAAAACACACAAAAATACTGTGGAGTACATTATGTATTGGTCAGCTGCTCCTGAATATCCGACCTGCCCTGGAGTGGTTGGTATACCCAGTGTCACTCCATTGGAGAAAACTGATATCACCTCTCCCAGAAGGTATAAAGTACAGTTCCATTGTGAAACTTTACCCTAGTGACTAGGTTTCTATGCATTCATAGACATATGAACATATATATATATATATGTATGTATATATATGTGTGTGTGTGTGTGTGTGTGTGTGTGTGTGTTTATTAAAATATAAAAAGATAAAACAAAAGCTATCACATCAAAGGTGGAGAAGACAGACCAACAAAAGTAAAGGACATAACATGGACCCACTAGATTGAAAATTCATAATCACATAAAAACACTAAACTGTCTCACTTATGTAGAGGGCCTAGTCCAGTTTCATAGAGTCTCCACAGTTGTTGGTCTAAAGTTCATGAGTTTCCACGAGCTTGGTTTGGTTGTCTCTGTAGGTTTCCCCATCATGATCTTGATGCCCTTTGCTCATAGAATTCCTCTTCTCGCTCTTGACTGGACTCCTAGAGTTTGGCCTGGTACTTGGCTGTCGGTCTCTGAATCTGCTTCCATCAGTTAGTAGATGAAGGCTCTGTGATGATAGTTAGGGTAGTCACCAATCTGATTACTAGGGTAAGCCAGTTGTATAGCTTGATCTGCTTAAGGGGCCCCTGGCAGGAGGATCAGGATCCATTCCTGGTGCATGAGCTGGCTTTTTCGAGCCCACTACTTGTGGTGGGAAACCTTACACAGCCTTGATACAGAGGGAGGGGCTTGGACCTGCCTCAACTGAATGTACCAGGCTATGTTGACTCTCCAAGGGAGACCTTACTTTGTTGGAGGATGGAACTGGGGGTGGGTTTAGGGGGAAGTCTGAGAGGAGAGAAGAGGGAAGAGAGGGGTATCTGTGGTTGGTGTGTAAAATGGAAAAAAAGTATAAAATAACAACACTAAACTGGCATTCATAATATAACTATAGAGAATCTAGACCCATGCAAAACCCTGTGCATACTGCTTCTACCTCTGTGATTTCATATGAGTTTTGGTCACATTGAGTTAGAGAGACTTGTTTTCATAATATCCTATATTTTCTCCAGCTTTTTTTTTTTTTTTTTGGCTTTTTGAGACAGCGTTTCTCTGTGTAACTTTGCGTCTTTCCTGAAACTCACTCTGTAGCCCAGGCGGGCCTTGAATTCACAGAGATCCGCCTGCCTCTGCCTCCCGAGTGCTGGGATTAAAGGTGTGCACCACCACTGCCCAGCTTTCCTCCAGCTCTTACATTCTTTCTATCTCCTCTTCTGTTGGGTTCTCTGAACACTGAGTGGAGGGATTTGATGAGGACACTGCATTTAGGTCTGAAGGTCCCAAGGTTTCTCACTCACTGTGTAATATCTGGCTCTTATTTTTTATTATTGTTTCCATCTGATTCAGGACAGTGTTTCTTGATGACGGTGGACAAAGGCACTGATAGTGAATATAGCAGAATATCATTAGGAATAATAGTGTCACTGTGTTCTCTCTCTTTCTCTCTCTCTCTCTCTCTCTCTCTCTCTCTCTCTCTCTCTCTCTCTCTCTCTCTCTCTCTTTCTGTCTTTTAGACAAATATAATTTGGTTTTATCCTATCCCTGGGATATTTAGCATCATGATTTTGGTCACCTAAGAAGGGTCAGTAATGGGTTCCATCTTGTGGAGAGGGCCTTAACATATCAATTATTGGTTGTTCCCCAAGCTTTGTACCACCATTGCACCAGCATATTTTGCAGGCGTTACATTATTGAAGGTAAAGGGTTTGTGTCTTTCTTGGTGTTTACAGTTCTCTTTTGAGAGAGTAGAGAGTAACTTCCTATAACAGACTCTAGAACACAGAGGTGAAGCCTCCATGTAGAAAAAAGCTCGACATCTCCATCTTCACTGAGTTGTGTAGGTATAAACTATAACAATGGGGCCTTGCTGTCAGTTTGTGAAAAGCCTCCTAGAATCTCAGCAGTAGCCTGAGTTTTTTAAGGATTCCCAAGGGGCCTGTTGGGCCAACAACTCAATTAGATGAAGCTTAAATTTACAACTGGAAGGTATGTTTGATCACAGGGATGGCAAATGAGTCTCTTCTACCCCATTATTTAGGAATTTCATTTAGATTGTCTTCATCTACATATATATATATATATGGAATTTTCAACTGTATTAGCTTTTCAATTACCCGTCAAATACCCCTTAATTTTAACTGCCTTTCCCCATATTCCCTCCCACTACAGCCTCTCCCTTCCTATTTGTGCCTGTTCCTCCCATTTCAGACTCTCTTCAACAGTCTATAAATATCTCTTCTATTTATCACTCCTAATGTTTGCTTTAATCTCTTATTCTATACAAATCTACTGTAGCTCTAAGGATTGTAGCTTGGATATCAATGATTTAACAACTAATATCCACATATTGGTGAATACATACCTTATGTGTCTTTCTGGGTCCTTTGATACCTCATTCAGAATTTTTTTTCTAGTTTCATCCATTTGCCTATAAATTTCATGATGTCATTTTTTAATGACTGAGTGATACTCCATTGTGTAAATGTACCACATTTTATTTGTCCATTCTTCTGTTGAAGGACATGTATGTTGTTTCCAATATCTGGCTTTTATGAATATAGAAGCAATGAACATGGTTGTGAGGAGTCTTTGTAGCAGGATTAAGCATCATTTGGGTATATGCTCAAGAGTGGTATAGCTGGATCTTGAGGTGGGTAGGATATCCTCTTCTTGGGAAATCACCACACTGATTTCCATAGTAGTTGTACAAGTTTACACACCCACCAGCAATGTAAGACTGTTCCTCTTACTTCACATCCTTGTCAGGATTAGCTGTCATTTTTGTTATTGAACTTAGTTATACTGATATGTGTAAGATAAAATTTCAAAGTAGTTTTGATTAGCATTCCATTATGGCTAAGGATGTTGAACATTTCTTTAAGTGATTCTCAGCCATTTGAGTTTCCTCAATTGTGAACTCTCTGTTTAGATCTGTACTCTATTTTTTAATTGGGTTCTCTTCATGACATCTATTTTCTTGAATTATTATTTATATTTTGAATATTAGACCTTTATAGGATGTATAGTTGAGAAAAAAACTTTTCCCATTCTGTTGACTGACAATTTATCCAAATAACTGCATCTTTTGCTATGCAGAAGCTTATCAAATGCATGAAGTATCATCTGTTGTTTCTTAGTGCCCGTGATAACAGTTCAGAAAGTTTTTTTGTGTGAATAACTTCATCACTATTTCCTATTTTCTCTTCTATCAGGTTCAGTATATCTGTGTTACATTGCAGTCTTTGTTCCATTTGGAGATGAGATTTGTGAGGGTTGAAAGTATGGATCTCCGCTCCTGGTGCATTGGCAGGCTCTTAGGAGTCCAGTGCCGGTGGTGTGATGCCTTGTGCAGCCTTGGTGCAGTGGGAAGGGGCTTGGACCTGCTTAGGCTCAGTGTGCCAGGCTCTGCTGACTCCCCATGGGAGACCTTGATTTGGGGGATGTGGGGATGTGGGATGGCTTGGGAGGGAGGACTAGGGGGTGGGAGAAGGGAGGAGAGGGGATCTGTAGGTGGTATAGAGTGAGTAGAAAATTTCTTTTTTTTTTTCTTCCACTTTCTTATTTAATGCTGTGATAAAACACTTTGATACAAAAGTACTTAAGGGAGGGTAGAGTTTATTTGGCTTACACTTCTTTTTTTTTTATTTTAATTTATTTTGCAATACAATTCAGTTCTACATATCAGCCACGGATTCCCTTGTTCTCCCCCCTCCCGTCCCCCTCACCTTCCCCCCAACCCCTCCCCCCATTCCCATCTCCTCCAGGGCAAAGCCTTCCCCACAGACTGAGGTCAACCTGGTAGACTCAGTCCAGGTAGGACTAGTCCCCTCCTCCCAGGCCGAGCCAAACAATCCTGCATAGGCCCCAGGTTTCAAACAGCCAACTCATGCAATGAGCACAGGACCTGGTCCCACTGCCTGGATGCCCTACTCTGGTGATGGGATGGCCAAACACCCTAATTGTTGTGCTAGAAACCTCATCCAACTACTGAGGGATCTGGATGCAGAGATCCATGACTAGGCCCTGGGTGGATCTCTGGGAGTCCAATTAGCGAGAATGAGGAGGGTTTATATGAGCGAGAATTGTTGAGACCAAGGTTGGATAAAGCACAGGGACAAATAGCCAAATGAATGGAAACACATGAACTATGAACCAATGGCTGAGGGGTCCCCACTGGATCAGGCCCTCCGAATGGGTGAGACAGTTGAAAATTTCTTAATAAAGAAAAATGAAAAAAAAAAAAAAGCAAGTATGGATCTCTTTGTAGTCTTCTAAGGCAGACATCCAGCTTGATCAGCACAATTTGTTGGATTCTTTTTTACAGTGTGTATTTCTGATCTCTTTATCAAAAATCACATGTCCATAAGTATGGTTCATCATTTCAGTTGCATTGATAAATAGGTCTGCTTTTTAAATATATATAGTATTAAACCATGCTGTTTTAATGCTATATATATATGTGTGTGTGTGTGTGTGTGTGTGTGTGTGTGTGTGTGTGTGTGTGTGTGGTTTCCATATGGAGCTGAAAAAATTTCCTTTCAAGATCTGTGAAGAATTGTGTTTGTATTTTGATTGGGATTGCATTTAATCTCTAGGTGTCTTTTGATAGGATATCCAATTTTACTAATCCTAACTATCCATGAATATGGGAGATCTCTCCATCTTCTGATATCTTCTTTGATTTCTTTCCTTAATGACTTGAAATTTGTATAATAAAGCTCTTTCAATTGCTTGGTAAGTGATACTCCAAGGTATTTTGGATTATTTGGTGCTATTCTCAGTCCATTTGTCATTTGTATAAAGCATAGTCACTGATGTTTGTGAGTTAATTTTGTATCCAGCTCCATTGCTTAATTATTTTGTCAGATATATGAGTTTTGTGGTTAAATTTTTAGAGGCCCCTTATGTATATTATTATATCATCAGCAAATAAATATATTTGACTTCTTTCTTTCCATTTTGTATTCCTTTTATCTCCTTCAGTTGTCTTATTGCTATAGCCTTTATGTACTATCTTTAATATGTATGGAGAGAATTTACAATGATGTTTCTTGTTTCTAAGTGGAATTGCATTGAGTTTCTATCCATTTAAGTTAATATTGGTAATAGGCTTGCTATTAATTGCCTTTAGTATGTACAGGTGTTAGATTTTTGTCAAAGGAATTTTTTTTGCATTCAATGAGATCATCATTTGGCTTTTGTTACTAGTTTACTTATATTATGGATTATATTTTTTATTTATGTATGTTGAAACATCCCTGCTCTCTGGGAGGAACCCTACTTTATCATGGTGGTTGATCTTTTTGATAGGCTCTTAGATTTGATTTTCAAGTATTTTGTTGAGTATTTTTGCATCTATACTCATAGGGGAAATTGGTCTATAATTCACTTCCCTTATTGGGTTTTATGTAGTTTGAATGTCAAGGTGATCTTGGCCTCACAAAATGAATTGGGCAATATTCCTACTGTTTCTATTTTGCAGAATAATATGAGTAGTATTGACATTAACTCTTATTTGAAAATCTTCTGGAATTCTGTGCTAAAACCATCTGTTGCTGGGCTTTTCTAGTTGGGAGACTTTTAATAACTGCTTCTATTTCACTAAGGGTTATAGGTCTGTTTCAATTGCTTATCTGATCTCAACTTTGAAAGTGGTATATCAATATAGAACATCAAGCCATGGTATAGTTTTATATATTCATCAAACAGTCTTAGAGCTATGACTTGCCCAATAGTTCTGAAGTAATAACAAGTATACTAGAACAGGCAGGGTAAAAATTCTGGCACAGTCATTAGATTTTATGGAATTGAGTTTCTAATCCATGTTGATGTTTCAAAAACAAGAAATTAATACATTCCTATTATAGAACTGAATCAACATTAAATTCCCTTCCCTAACATCATATTCATGAAAGAAGGGGGACACTGTACATATAAACATCTGTATTGATGAAAGATTATCTAATCAATTGATTACATTGAATAACTGCAAAGCTCAAACGAGTTATTGCTTATCTGGTTTTGCTCCCAGGTAATATCGGCTTCATACAAACAATTTAGAAGCATGCTTTCCTTTCTGTTTTATGGAGTAATTTAGGAAATATTGATATTTTTTCTTGTTTCAAGATCATGTAGACATCTTTGCTCTACCCTCTTTGTCTTGGGATCTTTTGGGCTGGAACCCTTTTTTAATCTTCTTTGCATTTTAAGTGTTTACTTAAAATTTTTATTTTAAGCAAAATATAATTATATCACATGCCCTTCCCATTCTCCCTTCCAACCCCTCCAATGTGACCCCCTTCTCTCCTCAAATTGAGGGAATTATTCTATTATTGTTACCTGTTTATATAAATAAAACCTAGTGAATACTGCTAATGTTCCTTATGTGTATGATTTTTGAGAGTTGGCCATTTTGTATTGCATAATATGTTAGGAGGATCATCTCTGGGAAAAACTAATTCTCTCCTTTCTGTCAAAGTATAGCTCATTGTCTTTGGATGGGAATCCTTAAGAAATCTGCATACTATGTTAGCATGTCTATTGATGTTCTTTTTTTTTTTCTTATTAATTTTTCCTTCTTTCTTTTTTCTTATTAATTTTTATTTATTTATTTTCCCCCTCCCACCCCCCCCAACTTCTCCCCAGCCCACCCCCCATTCCCATCTCCTCCAGGGCAAAGACTCCCCTGGGGATTAAGTTCAACCTGGTAGATTCAGTCCAAGCAGGTCCAGTCCCCTCCTCCCAGGCTGAGCAAAGTGTCCCTGTATAAGCCCCAGGTTCCAAACAACCAGCTCATGCACTGAGGACAGGTCCCAGTCCCACTGCCTGGATGCCTCCCAAACAGATCAAGCTAATCAACTGTCTCACTTATCCAGAGGGCCTGATCCAGTTGGGGGCTCCTTAGCTATTAGTTCATAGTTCATGTGTTTCCATTCATTTGGCTATTTGTCCCTGTGCTTTTTCCAATCTTGGTCTCAACAATTCTTGCTCATACAAACCCCCCTCTTTCTCACCAATTGGACTCCTGGAGCTCCACCTGGGGCCTGGCCATGGCTCTCTGCATCAGGTTTCCTCAGTCATTGGATGAGGTTTCCAGCATGACAATTAGGGTGTTTGGCCATCCTATCATCAGAGTAGGTCAGTTTGGGCTTTCTCTCGACTATTGCCAGTGGTCTATTGTGGAGGTATCTTTGTGGATTTCTGTGGACCTCTCTAGCACTTTGCTTCTTCCTATTCTCATGTGGTCTTCATTTATCATGGTCTCTTTTTCCTTGTTCTCCCTCTCTGTTCTTGATCCAGCTGGGAGCTTCTGCTCCCATAAGCTCTCTTTCCCTCGACACTTGCCCTTCATTACCCCCACTCACATCCAGTTTGCTCATGTAGATCTCATCCATTTCTCTGTCATTGGGTGATCCCTGTGTCTTTCTTGGGGTCCTGTTTTCTAGGTAGCCTCCCTGGAGTTGTGAGTAGCAGTCTAGTCATCCTTGTTTTACATCTAGTATCCACCTATGAGTGAGTACATACCATGTTTGTCTTTTGGAGTCTGGGTTACCTCACTCAGGATGATTTTTTTTCTAGATCCACCCATTTGCCTGCAAACCTCATGATGTCATTGTTTTTCTCTGCTGAGTAGTATTCCATTGTGTATATGTACCACATTTTTTTTTATCCATTCTTCATCTGAAAGGCATCTAGGTTGTTTCCAGGCTTTGGCTATTACAAACAATGCTGATATGAATATAGCTAAGCAAGTGCCCTTGTGGTATGATTGAGCATTCCTTGGGTATATACCCAAGAGTGGTATAGCTGGATCTTGGGGGAGATTGATTTCTAATTTTCTAAGAAAGCACCATATTGATTTCCAAAGTGGTCGTAAAAGCTTGCATTCCCGCCAGCAGTGGAGGAAAGTTCCCCTAGCTCCACATCTTCTCCAGCATAAGCTGTCTTCAGTGTTTTTGATCTTAGTCATTCTGACAGGTGTAAGGTTGTATCTCAGAGTCGTTTTGAGTTGCCCTTCCCTGATGAATAGGGATGTTGAGCAATTCCTTAAATGTCTTTCATGCATTTGAGCTTTCTCTGTTGAGAATTCTCTGTTTAGTTCTTCAGCCCCTTCTATTGATGTTCTTATTATTCTGATTTTATTTAGGCAGCCATGCTAAAATGTTTCTGTTCTCAATTTCTATTTAATTGATTTCTGAAATATATTGGTTATTTCTGCCCACCTACTCTTTTGGCATTTGGTGTGTTCTAATTTTTACACTGCCTTAGAGTTTATCATCTGTAGCTGGAAGTTTTCCTGTGTCCCACAGCTGATCAGTCCCAAATAAAGACACAGAGGCTTATAATAATTACAAACTGTTTGGTCTATGGCTCAAGCTTCTTGCTAACTAGCTCTTATATCTTAAATTAACCCATTTCTATTAATCTATGTATTATCATCTGTCTCGCGGCTTTACATGTGTTGCATTACATCTTGCTTCCCCGGTAGCTCTCAGTGTCTCCTCTGATTCTGTCTTCTCCTTGTCTCTCTGCTTGGATTTCCCACCTGGCTCTATTCTGCCTTGCTATAGGCCATAGCAACTTCTTTATTAACCAATGGTAGCAACACATATCAACAGTATACAGAAAGACCATTCCACAACAATCATTGGTTCATCTTTTGATATGTCACAAATATGTTGACACTTTAACTTAGCTGTATAAACTTCCTCTTATGTTTGTCTTTACTGTATTTCATAAACTTTGACCTGTCTTGTGCTCATTTTCATGCAACCCTAGAATTTAAAAAAAAAATTTTCTTGATATTGGCCATTCAATAGTGTTTTATCTAATCTCCATGAGTTTTGCACTTTCTGTACGATCAACTGCTACTGAAATCTAACTTTATTCTTTTGTAATTAGATGGGATACAGCATGGAACTATGATTATCCATATATTTGTTTCAGACTTGTTCTTTTTTCCAATAGGTAGACAATTTTGGAGAAAACCCCATGGGTTACTAAGAAGGACATATATTCCTTAGGGTTTTGGTAGAAAGTTCTGTATATGTCTGCCGGGTCTTATTTTATTTATTGTGTAACTTGAATATAAGGTTTCTATACTTAAGATTTTCCCAGATGATCTGTCTGTTGGTGAATGGGGCATTGAAGTTGCCCACTATCCATGAATTGGAACTAATGTATGCCCTCACTTCTAGTAGTTTTCTTTTGTAAATTAAGATATGCCTCTCTTTGTTGCCTGCTTGTTTATTATTATTTTGTCCTGTTTTTATCTTGTGATTTGTTTTTTAGATCATAATTTAAGGGCAGTAATTCTCCTTTGCTTTTCTTCCCTTCAAACCCTCCTATATACCCCTCTCCATTCTTCTTCAATCTATGACCTCTTATCATTATGTTATTTCATCATGTCCTCCCAATAGATTGAAAGGACTGTCATCACTTTTGACTATATATGAGCTATTTTTTCAGGTAATAAAATAGCTACATCTGTTTCTTTATTGTTTTCATTTGCTTGCAATAGTTTTCCACCTTTTTAGCCTAAAGTACTGGTATCACTTATGCTGTTTTTTTTATTTAAATTTTTTAATTCATTTTACATACCAACCCCAGATCCCCCTCTCATCCCTCATCTTGCTTCCCTGCCAGCCTCTCTCCCTGACCCACCCTCTATCCCCTCTTCCAAAAGAATAAGGCCTCCCATGGAGAGTCAGCAAAGCCTGGAACATTTAATTTGAGACAGGACCTAGTCCCTCCCCCTTGCATCAAGGGTGAGCTCATAGGTAATGAGCTCCAAAAAAGCCAGGTCATGAACCAGGGATAGATCCTGATCCCATTGCCAGGGGCCCCTCAAACAGCCCAAGCTACACAACTGTTTCCTGTATGCAGTTTGCTTTTATAGGTATCAAAAACAAGGTGGATCCTGTTTTTAAATCTCATCTACTAGGCATTGCATTTTTATTGGAGAATTGAGACCATTAATACTTAACCTTATTATTGAAAAATATTAATTTATTCTTAGCCTTTTATTGATTTTGTTGACATTTGTGATTTTTCAAAACTCAGAATATATTTTCCCAGAATCTTCAGGCTTTAAATGTTTTCGTCATATAATAAATTGGTTTTCTGGTGGCCCTACTTTTGTAGGTGAATTGAATCTTCTGTTTTTCATATCACCATATCTTTCCTTTTGCTATATTTTATTATTATAACCACAATATGTTCTAAGATGTTTCTTTACTTATCCTGGGTATCTAGTGTTCTCTAAGTTTCTTGTATCTTGGAGGGAAAATCTTTCTCTGGATTTGGGAAATATTTTTCTTTGATAAAAATTAGTGCTCTTTTTCTACATTTATGTGGTATTCTTAATCTATGCAAATATTTTGAAGTTGTCTTTTCCTTGTGCCCCAGATCACTCATGTTCCATTCTTATGTTGTTGTTTTTGTTTTAACCGTTAACTTTTGGTGAATTATCCAGTTGCCCCACATTGTTTTAAATTCCTGATACTCTGACCCATATTTTCTTCAGTGGCTGCTTTCCACCAAAATTTTCATTTGGCTTATGAAGTTTTTTGTTGCTACCATTATTTCCATTTGTGTTATTTTCAGCAATTCATCTCTTTATTGAATTCTTTTCAATATTTTGGATTGATTTACTTATGTTTCTTATATCTTTGATTTTGTTCTCTTGGCAAGCTGTTTGGTCAATGGTGAGGCAGAATAGGGTTAGGGGGGACATTCTAACTACAGAGGAGGAAGGAGAAAGGCAGAGCAGGGGAGATGCTGCCAGCTGCTGCCATGAGAAATACGATGTAAAGATACCAGTAAGCCATGAGCCACGTGGCAAAGTATATATTTATAGAAATGGGTTAATTTAAGATGTAAAAACTAGCTAGCAAGAAGCCTGAGCCAATAGGCCATATAGTTTGTAATTAATATAAGCCTCTGTGTGTTCATTTGTGTCTGAGTGGCTGTGGGACCTCGAGGATACAGGAGCCAGGTGGGCACAGGGAAACTTTCAGTTACAAATTTCCTATATTTTTAATCTGTGATACTTTTAAGAATACATGGCAGAAAATAATTACTTTAAACCTTCTTACGTTCATGCTTCATTAAGCTTCATTAAATGTAATGCTCTTACATTTAAGACATTATAGGGCACTAGTACTTACAGTATGTCAGATCCTACACACACTGACCTCGTAACTGATTGGAGAAATATTTAAGATAGTTAGCTCTGCCATCTCCATTACATGTGTTAAAATACAAAGTGCAGCTGGGTCTTGTGGTAGGTTGATTGCCAGTTTTATGAGAAACTGCCACACTGACTTCCAAAGTGACTGTACACATTTGTACTCCCACCAGCAATGGAGAAGTGTTCCCTCTGCTCCACATCCTCTCAAGCATGAGCTGTCGCATGTGTTTTTGATCTTAGCCATTGTGACAAGTGTAAGATGGAATCTCAGAGTTGTTTTGATGTGCATTTTCCTGACAGCTAAGGATGTTGAACATCTTAAGTGTTTCTCAGCCATTTGAAATTCTTTTGTTAGGAATTCTTTGTTTTGATCTGTTCCCCATTTTTAATTGGATTATTTGGCTTATTGATTTTTAGTTTCTTGGGTTCTTTATACATTTTGGAAATCAGCCCTCTGGTTGGCTATGGGGTTGGTGAAGATCTTTTCCTATTCTGTAGGCTGCCATTTTGTCCTTTTGACTGTGTCCCTTGCCGTACAGAAATTTTAAATTTCATGAGGTTTCATTTATTAATTGTCAATCTTAGTGACTGTGCTATTGGTATTCTGTTCAGGAAGTTGTCTCCTGTGACAATGTGTTCAGGATCAGTGTATCTGGATTTATGATGAGGTCTTGATCCACTTGGACTTGAGTTTTCTGCAGGGTGACAAATCTGGTCCTATTTGCATTCTTCTATATGCTGATTTCCAGTCAGACCAGCAACATTTGTGGAACATACTTTCTTTTTTCCATTGTATAATTTTGGCTTCTTTATGAAAAATCAGGTATATATAGGACTGTCGATTTACATCTGGGTCTTTGATTTGATTCCATTGACTCATTTGACTGTTTTAATGCCAATACCACGTGGCTTAAAATACTATAGCTCTGTAGTAGAGTTTGAAATCAGGGATGGTGAGACCTCTGAAAGTTCTTTTATTATACAAAATTGTTTCAGCTATCCTTGATTTTTTTTGTTTTTTTCCCTATATAGTTGAACATTATTCTTTTAAGGTCTGTAAAGAATTGTGTTGAGATTTTAATGGGAATTGCAGCTATACCTCTCTTGAGCACATTCCCAAAGGATGCTCAATCATACCACAATGACACTAGCACAACTATTTTCATAGAAGTTTTATCTGTAATAGCCAGAACCTGGAAAAAAAAAAAACTAGATGTTTCTCAACCAAGGAATGGATAAAGAAAATGTGGTACATTTGCACAATGGGGTATTACTCAGCTGTTAAAAACAAGGAAACCAAGATATTTGCAGCCAAATGTATGGTACTAGAAAAAAAATCAACTAAACAGGGCTCATATGGGCTCATAGAGACTCATTTAACAATCAGGGAACCTGTAAGGGTCTGAGCGAGGTCCTTCACATATATGCAATGATTATGTAGTTTGGTGTTCTTGTGGAACTCATAACAGTGGGAGCAGGGGCTGTCTTTGACACTTTTGCCTGCTTTTGGGACCCTTTTCCTCCTACTGGGTTTCCTCATTTAGCCTTAATATGAGGGGCTATGCCTAGTTTAATTATAACTAGATATGCCATGTTTGGCTGCTATCCCTGAGAGGCCTACCCTTTTCTGAAGGGAAAGGAAGGAAGAGTGAATCTGGAGGAGGGGGGATGTGAGCAGGGAGAGGGAGAGGAAACCACAGTCAGGATGCCATATATGAGAGAAGAATACATTAAAAAAAAAAAAGAATTTTACAGTTAGTGCTATATTTTCTAATGAGAAAAATGTTCTTAGTCAACTTCTCTTCATATTTCTTTAAAAAAATCTCAGTCAGAACCTAATTTTTAATATTATATCAACTCTCTTTTTGCTGGTTTGTGTCTAATAATCAAATTTAACAAGTCAGTCAATAATCCCAAGTATTACTGTTGTGAGTAGATAGAGAAACTAACACACCTCCCTGTCTGTTAGTAGGGAAGTGAATGAGCAGGAATACAGTACAGCAACAGCTCCTGTTTGTCCCTCAACACTTTCACTTAAACAATTGCAACATTTTGCATTCTTGGGGTGGTGGTTTGTTCGGTAGAGGTGTCTGTGGAGTAAAGTTCGGCATGGTGCTATAGCGGCACGTTAATAGTAAGATTTACTTGTTTTCTCATCCCTTGTACTTGACAAAGAACAGGAAAGAAAGTAAATATCCATGAAAAGGCCAGTTCTGTCTCGATATCATAAATATTCTTTTAAATGTATGTGCCCTGAGTGTCTCACTAAACACAGGAGAACAATCAACTGTTATAATTACAGAAACCTAGACTGGTGCCTTCTAAACACAGTTATTTTAAAATTTAAAAAAAGAGTATTTTTAAATACAGAAATCTTGTTCCATTATGAACATATTTTGTAAGGGTGTCGATAGTGTCCATATGAAGGATTTTACTTTATACTCGGTGAAACAGAACAGAATTCACATAAATATGGGACTTTTCTCAATTAGGAAATTAATGAAGAGGTTAGAAAATTCAGAAGACTCAGTAAATTACATTTGAAGTTGTTAAAGATTACTTTAGTAATATGAAAAAATGTTGGTGCTTGTAACTTGTTCCAAAATATTTTAACCATTTATAAAGCTATTCCTGATTTGTACTGCATGACTGATGCTTTCTTACATCTGATAGTGACTGGGGCTAGAAAAGTTGTCTATTGAAAATCACATATGACCGTGCCTCCTTCTTTCTTCTCCTATGTCTGTTAGCATATCATATATTCCCCAAAAGTATTTATTTCTGTAGACATATTGCAGGATTATCAACCTAAAGTTTACAGGCACCCAGAACCCTTGAGTAAATTTCTAAGTCTGGTAATATTGCTGCTTTTTGCAAACAGTTGCCTCAACCATGACTGGTATAATGGAAGATACTGGCAGATCAGATTACCTCCTCACCAATGAAGCAGATCTAGAGAAGTGTTTAAAGAAGACACTCGAAAGGGACAAGTCTACTCTTCAACTTCCAAGGAAAGAGAGATTGAATGATTGTAAATAATTATTTTTCATATAATTTTTTAAAGTTACTGTTGCTCTTCCTGGTTGAGAAATTATCGACATTTTTTTAAAGCTCTAGTACTTCATGGTAAAATAAAATTTCAAGATCTCATAGTAAAGGGAGATTCATACATTCATGTGCAATTATCTCCCTTCCACTGTCTGACGGCTCTGAACACCAAAATCATATATCCAGATATCCCAAAATTTGAAAGGGAAAACAGAACGGAGGAATGACACATGGTTTACCTGCCTTTATCGGTTTCTCTTGAAAAAAACAGCAGCAGAGATGCAAGGTATTAGCGAAGATGCAACGAGCAAGCTTTATAAAGATTACCATTTTCTGCATGCTAATGGCTGTGATCTCAGGCTAACCTGGAGCTCTGTGGTTTCCTGAAGAGCTATGCTGCCATCTATTGACCATGCAGATGTGATCCTGGGGTGAGGTTCATGAGAAAGCAACATTTCATTGGAAAAAAATAAATCCTTGAAAATTGGGTGTTTCTGAGAAAGACCTACTTTGTATTGTAAATATATGACATCCAAAACAATTATACTGTTAACTACTTTTAATGGCAAGGGATTATTACTAGCAAGGTTTATGATTCTGTAGGTATTTAAAAGCACTACATGACAGCAGTTTTCAAGATTTATGAGTAAACTCTCTGTGCTCAGGCACTAGAATGGTGTTATATTGTGTTTACATACTCCATTGAAGAGAATAAGCAGACTTTATTAATAATGTAAAATACGATTTTAAATTTTAACAAGATCCATCACAGCCTATTTAGAAAACCATCATGTGTGAACACATAATACTGAATAAAATAGTTGTCTACAGATTTCTACTTTTTCTCTCATGCATGTTACATTGGGCTGAAAATTATGTAATTGTTTTAGATTCTACTTTGATTACTGGGACAAAATACTTTTAACAAATGGTTTATATTGGCCTAAAATTCAGGATACAGACCATCATTGCAGGCACGATACACTAGCAGAAGGAGCTTGAGACATCTGGTCACATTGCCTCCAGAGTCAGGAAGCAGAAAACAATGAATGACTATTGTACAGTTCTCCTTAATATTTAACAGAGTCTAAGAGCTTACCAGAGAATGGGTACCATCAACAGTGGGTAGTTGTTCCCATCTCAGTAACAGTCAAGAAAGTCCTTCACAGGCATGCCCAGAGCACCATCTAGCTGACTCCAGATTCTCTCAAGTTGACAACACTAACCATAATTCATTCTTTTCAGCAGAAATTTTTCAAAGGGAGCAACAGTTATGGACAATTTAAATGTTTACTGCATGTTGAATTCAGATCTTACATATGTTAATTTAATCTTACAGATGAATAATTGTTTCTTTTTCAGCTATTGCATTTTTTTTGCTGTTAACCTGGATGCTAGATGTAGAAAAACAATGTAACTCTAACAGATACATATTTTTTAACTGTAGATGGAGATGAAAGGTTTTGTTCTCTTCATGGTAAGAGAATAGGTGTAAATGAGTTGGAAAATTGCTTCCCAGGACTTTACAAACTTTTTTTTCCTAATTGCTAAATATGTCATATGAAATATGATACCTGGATTGTGAGGAAAGAGATGTTGAAATTGATTCCTATATAAACTTGACAGGAAAATGATTACTATTCCCCATCTTCTATTTGGTATATATGTATTTGTTGTTGTTGCTGTTTGAAGCCAAGGTCTCATTATACCTAGGGTGGCCTTAAACTTTGCCTGGATGAGCTTGAATTTGTGTTCTTTTATCCTCCATCTCCCAAATGCTGATAATACAGGTTTTGCTTTTTCAAGCTTGGTTTATGCCATGTGAGGAACTAAACCCAGAGCTTTGTACGTGTTATGTAATAATTTTAGCCGGGCGGTGGTGGCGCACGCCTTTAATCCCAGCACTCGGGAGGCAGAGCCAGGCGGATCTCTGTGAGTTCGAGGCCAGCCTGGGCTACCAAGTGAGTTCCAGGAAAGGCGCAAAGCTACACAGAGAAACCCTGTCTCGAAAAAACCAAAAAAAAAAAAAATAATAATTTTATCAACATAACTATATCTTCTGCCTAAGTTTTTAAATTTTAATTCAAGTAAAATCTGAATAAGGTGAACATGACTTCTGTCTTAGTTAAAGTTTGTATTGCTGTGAAGAGATACCATGACCATAGCAACTCTTAAAACGGAAAACATTTAATTGGGTCTGACTGATGGTTTCAGAGTTTCAGTCCATAATCATCATGGTGGTGACCATGAAGGCATTCAAGCAGACATGGTGCTGGAGTAGGAGCTGAGAGTTCTACATATGGATCAGTAGGCAGTAGGAAGAGAAGTGAGCCATACTAGGCCTGGCTTGAGCTTCTGAGACCTCAAAGCCCACCCCCAATGACACACTTCAACAATGCCACACCTACTCCAACAAGGCCATAAATCCCAATAATGGCAGTCCCAATGAGCTTATGGGGCCATTTTCATTCAAACTACTACAACCTGGACAAACACTGTCAACATACAAAATATACCTCTGTGTTTGAGACTTAGACCACTTTGCCTGAACAGCACTGTCTCTGAACTCAGCCACTCTGACTCAATTAGGTTTCATTTCTAGCCATTGCTATTATAACATGAAACATGAACAGAAAGACCTCTGGGAAAATACACCTGAACTGGAAAGGCACATCTGTAACAGCAGGTTCAATAAAGGTCTTACCCTGTTCTATTTTTATTGATTGAGAATGCCATACATGTATAAAATATATTATGGTCAAGTCTGCCCTCCATTCCCACCCCTTCAATTTTTCCTCTATCTCTACAAATTCCCTCCTGATTTCACAGGATTTTCTCTTCTTCTCCCGCCCCTCCTCCTCACCCTTCTTATCATCCCATCCTTAACCTCATCCTTGTCTTTTCCTCCACCTTCATCCTCTCCTTTTAAGTCAGAGGCAATTAACTGTGCCAGTATGTGCCAGCTACAAGGCCATCAACTGGAGCATGGTTAGACTCTAAGGGTAGTCATCCCTGAAGAAAACTCTGTTTCCCTGTAGTTATCTGTTATCAGTAGCTCCTAATTTCAGGGTGGGACTTCCTGGTTCTTCCTATCCATGCTGAGATATTATCTGGTTATAGATTGTGCAGATCTTCTGCCTGAAGTCATGAGATCTGTCATTTCATGTTGTTGGGGTCCTGTGGTGTCCAGAAAAAAAACCTGCTGTTTTGCTGGAGTCAACTCCTTCTGGTTCTTATAATATATCTTCTGCGATGGTCCCTGAGCCTTAGGAAGACAACCTTTGGTATAGATATCCCATTTAGAGCTGAAAACCTAATAGTTTATTTTTCTCTGCATTTTGGCCATTTGTACATCTCTGTGTTAATCTCCATCTACTAAAAGAAGCTTTACTGATGAGAGTTGAAAATAGCTATGGCTAGAGAACTGAAGTTTAAATTGTTCTGGAATTAAGGTGCATTTCTTTTCTGCTTTTCAGTTCCAGCAACCAGAAGTGAAATTGTCTCACTATGACACACATGAAATGAGTACATTCTCAATTTACCAGAAATTTGACCAAAAGAAGTGTAAAATGGAGGACACTGGACCATCTAAAGATAAGGGTATTCCAGAACTTGAGGGGAACTTAGGTGAAGTCACTTGTGCTTGGATTTCACATTGGTAAAACAACTCAGTTTGTTTAGGCTCTGCACTGATAGAAATATAAAAAAAATCAAAGATGAATAATACATATGAAGATAAATTAAATAACAACAAGTGAGGTCCAAGATTTCATAATGTGCCATGGTGATGTTGAGCCTGTATAACATGACAAGAAAATTCCATCACTATCACTAACTTGTGCTACCATCTGAGGAATTGCTGGAACAGCTTCCTCTGCATCTATACCTGCCTACTAACACACAAAACAAGATAACTTTATTCTACTTTTTCTGTTCTCCCCTCTATTAATTAAAAATAGACTCTTTTCTCATACTATATATGCTGACTTTAGTTTCCTCTCCTTCTACTCCCTCCATTTCTTCTCCCATCTCTCCTCTTCTCTGGATCAACTTTTTCTGTCCTCATTATGACAGGCATATCAAAGAACAGGCTTCTAAGAGATAATGAGAAAATGAAATATAATAAGATAATCCAAAACTATCATATCAAAGTTGGACAAGGCTGCCCAAATGGAGGACCAGAGTCTGAAGAGCAGGCACAAGAATCATAGACACACTAGGTCTTACACTCAGCAGCTGACAGCATTTATATACATTAAGAGGACCTGGTGCAGATCCACATAAGCTCTGTGCCTGCTACTTCAGTCTCTGTGAGTTCATATGTCCCTTACTTAGTTGATTCAGAATGCCTTGTTCTCCTGGTGTCCATCATCCCCTTTGGTACTTACATTCTTTCTGCTTCCTCCTTCACAGTTTTCTCTGAGCTGTGAGGGGAGAGATTTGATGGAGACATCCCATTTAGACTTTCTTTCTACATAATGTCTGGCTATGGGTCTCTGTTGTGAGATATTTGATCACACTTTGTGAAGATGTATCTCTGTTTCACCTCACCTGCCTAAGGCAACTTCTGGTTGGTTTAATAAAGAGCTGAATGGCCAATAGCTATGCAGAATTTCTAGGGAGAGAGAGGAATTTGGGGGAAGAATCTGAGGTGTAGGTTTCACCAGCCAAATGTGAATGAAGCTGGAAGTACTAGACTGAGGAGAGCTAACAAGTCACATGGCAGAATATAAATTAATATAAATGGGCTAATTTAAGTTATAAGAACTAATTGGGAACAAACCTAAGCTATGGTCAAACTTTCAGAATTAATGATAAATCACTGTGTCATTATTTGGGAGCTGGTGGTCCAAAGAAAGTCTGGTATAGATATTTGCATCTGTTCCCCTCTGTGGCCTGAGGAAGTTTCTCTGATGATGACCAAATAAGGCATTGATCTATGAATATTGCAGAATATCATTAGGAGTCATTTTATTGATATTATTTTTTAGACCAGTAGTGTTTGGCTTTGTCTTAAGTCTCTGGGTTATCCAGTCTCTGGTTCTTATCCAAGCAGTGTCAGTTATGTGTTCCTTCTCATGGAGTGAGCCTTAAGTCAAATCAGACATTGGTTGTCTACTCCCACAAGTTCTGTGCTATCATTGTCCTAGCATATGTTTCACACAGAACAGATTGTAGGTCAAAGTTTTTGTGGATGGTTTGGTGTTTAAGTTTCTCTTTTGGTAGCCTACACAGTACCTTCCTGTACCAAAGACATTAGTACATAGGGGAGAAGGTTCCATGCAGTCTCCAGGTAAACTTCTCAATTTAAATCAGTCGTGTAGATATTATCATGCTGTCAGTTTGTGGAAAACAATGTTTTGTCTTAGCAATAGCATGAATTGTTTGGGCATTTATATGTGACCCCTTGTAGCTAGAGTTTTCCTGCCTGGCCCACAGTCAGGACAAATCTCTGTCACCCACCAGTCCCACAGCCACTCAGACCCAACCAAGTAAACACAGAGACTTATATTGCTTACAAACTGTATGACTATGGCAGGCTTCTTGCTAACTATTCTTACATCTTAAATTAATCCATTTCTATAAATCTATACCTTGCCACGTGGCTCATGGCTTACTGGCATCTTCACATGCTGCTTGTCATGGTGGCAGCTGGCAGTATTTCCCTGTGCCTTCCTGTTCTCTCAATTCTCTTCTCTGTTAGTCCTGCCCATACTTCCTGCCTGGCTACTGGTCAATCAGTGTTTTATTTATTGACCAATCAGAGCAACACTTAGACATACAGACCATCCCACAGCAACCCCTTCTTGGCAAAATCTCAATTAAATGGAACACATTCCTGCCACTAGAAGTCTCATTTGGTGACAAGAGATGGCCTGTTGAGATTCTGTACTCATTACTAAGAGGTCTCAAAAGGATCACCTTCAGATATTTTAGAAAGTTTCTACTATACTAGGTTCCCATATCACCCATCAATTGCCCCTCAATTCCAGCTGTCTGTCCTCATATTCTCTCTTTTGATATCTCTCCTCCCCCTCTGCACCTGATCCTCCCAATTTCTGTCCCCACCCACCTCAAGTCCACCTGTAAAATCTATCATATTTTCTTCTCTTAGATTCCTCCTCTTTACTTAAGCTTTCTGGTTCTAGTGATTGTATCTCAGTTATCATTTACTTAATACCTAATATCACCCTTATAAGTGAATGCATACCATATGTATCTTTCTAGATCTGAGTTGCAACACTCAGGATGACTTTTCTTCTAGTTCCATACATTTGCCTGCAAATTTCATAATGCCATTTTTAAACAGCTGAATAATATTCCATTGTATAAATGTACCACAAATTCTTTATCCATTCTTCTGTTGAGGGACATCTAGGTTGTTTCCATATTCTGGCTATTACGAATAGAGTATCAATGAACATGGTTGAGAAAATGTCCTTTTTGGTAGGATGGACTATACTTTGGATATATGCCTAAGAGTGATGTAGCTGGATCTTGAGGTATCTTGATTCCCAACTTTCTGAGGAACAACTATGATGGTTGATGGTGCTCTGTATGCAGTGGATGTGTTTCTCTGATTGGTTAATAAACAAAATGCTGATTGTCCAGTAGCCAGGCAGGAAGTATTCTCCAGACAAGGAGAACTCTGGGAAGAGGAAGGCTAAGTGAGGAGATGCCAGCCCACCATCTAGGGAATAGCATGTAATGGCACACAGGTAAAGCCATGGAAAATGTGGCAACATATAGATTAACAGAAGTGGGCTGAGTTTAAGTGTAAGAGCTAGTCAGTAGTAAGCCTGATCTAATGGGCAAGCAGTTTTAATTAATATAAGTCTCTGTATGTTTACTTGGGTCTGAGCAGCTGTGGACTGGGCAGGACACAGGGAAGCTTCAACTACACCACTATATTGATTTCCAATGTGGTTGCACAAGTTTGTACTCCTACCAGCAATGGAGGAGTGTTCTCCTTGATCCATTTCTTTGTCAGCCTGAAATGTCATTTGTGCTATTGATCTTAGCCATTCTGACAGTTATATGATGATGGAATCTCAAAGTAGTTTTGATACACATTTCCCTGATGACTAAGAATATTGAATGTTTCTCTAAGTGTTTGTCAGTCATTTGAGTTTCTTCTATTGAGAATACTATTTAGATCTGTACCCATTATTTGGTTTTCTGATATCTAGTTTCTTGAGTTCTTCATATATTTTGGGTATGAGTCCTCTATCAGGGGTGGAGTTTATTAAAATATTTTACTGCTTATTAGGCTGACACTTTGTCCAATTGACAGTGTATTTTGTCTTACAGGATCTTTGCAGGTTCATAATGTCCTTTTTTGTTTAAATATTGGATCTTAGTGCCTATGTTATCAGTGTTCTGTTCGCCAAACTGGGTTCTTTGACTATGCATTCAAGGCTAGTTTTCATTTTCTCTTCTATCAGGTTCAATGTATCTGGCTTTAAGTTGATGTCTTTGATCCACTTGGAATTGAGTTTTGTGCAGGGTAATGAATCTGAATTTATTTGCCTTCTTCTGCAAGCAGACATCCAGCAGTTGGTCAAGCACCATTTGCTATAGATGCTGTATTTTTCCCCAAGTGTGTATTTCTTACCTTTTCATCAAAAATCAGGTATACTTACGTATGAGTCTTTAATTCAATTCCATTGATTCTGTTTTTGTTCAAATAGCATGTTTATTTTAATAATAAAGCTTGGTAGTACAGATTGAAATCAGGGAATGTAATACCTCTCACAGTTATTTTATTATTCAGGATTGTTTTAACTATCCTGGGTCTTGTATATTTCCATGTGAAGCTCAAACTGTACTTTCAATGTTTGTGGACTGTTGTGTTGGAATTTTGATGAGAATTACATTGAATCTGCAGATTATTTTTGGTAGCCTAGCCATTTGAACTATGTCAGTCCTGGCTACCCATGAGCATGAGCAATCTTCTCATCTTTTGGTATATCTTTTTCAATTTCTTTCTTCAAAGACTTGAAGTTTATATCATGCAAGTCTTGTACTTGCTTGTTTAGAATCACACTAAGATAATTTATATTATTTGAGGTATGTGAAAGTTGTTGTTCCCATAATTTCTTTCTCAGTCTGTTTGTCATCTGTAAATAGGAGGGCTACTAATATCCGTGAGCTAGTTTTGTATCCAGCTACTTTGCTGAAAGTCTTTATGAGCTGTAGGAGTTCCTCAGTGGAATTTTTAGGGTAACTTATACATACTATCATATCACCTGTGAAGAGTAATACGTTGATTTCTTCCTTTTTTAATATGTGTCCCCTGATCTCTTTCAGTTGTCTTATTGCTCTAGCTGAAACTTCAAGTACTATATTGAACAGCTGTGGAGAGAAAGGACAATCTTGTCTTGCTCCTGATTTTAGTGAGATTGCTTTGAGTTTCTCTCCATTTAAATTGGTGCTGTCTATGAGCTTGCTATAAATTGCCTTTATTTTGTTTAGGTATATGCCCTGTACTCCTAATGTTTCCCAGACTTTTATCATAAAGAGGTGTTGGATTTTGGAATTTTCTGCATATAACAATATTAGCATGCTATAGTCTTCTTTTAATTTGTCCATATGGAGACTTATATTTATTGATTTTCATATACTGAGCCATCTCTGCATCTCTCAGATGAAGTCTATTTGATCATAGTGAATGATCTGGTTGATATGTTCTTGGATTTGGTTTGCAAGTATTTTATTGAGTATTTTTGAATTTATGTTCATAAGGGAATTTGGACCATAATTCACATTTTGTTGAGTCTTTATATGGTTTGGTTATCAGAGGAACAGTGACCTAATAAAGTAAATTTCCAATGTTCCTTTTGTTTTATGGAGTAATTTGAGGAGTATTGGGATTAACTCTTCTTTGAAAAGAGTTTCTATAATTCTGAGATAACATCTGGTCCTGGCTGTTTTTGATTGGGAGACTTTTAAGGAATGCATGTGTTTTCCTTGGTTAATGAGTCTATTTAAATTCTTTATCTTATCTTGATTTAACTCTGGTAAATGGTACCTATTGAGACAATTATCCATTTCTTTAATATTTTCTTGTTTTTTTTAATATAGGTTTTTAAAGTATATCTTTCTGATTTATTGGGTTTCCTTGGTAACTGTTGTTATGTGCATTTTTTTGTTTCTGATTTTGTTAATTTGGATGTTCTTTCTCTCTTGACCTTTTACTAAGTCTTGGAAAGGGTTTGTCTATCTCATTGATTTTCTCAAAGAGCCAACTCTTGGTTTCACTGCTTCTTTATATCATTTTCTTTCTTTTTATTTTATTGACTTCAGTCCAGAGTTTGATTATTTCTTTCTATCTATTCCTTGGAAGTGTGATTACTTATTTTTGTTCTAAGCTTTCAGTTGTGCTGTTAAGTTGCTAGTATGATAGTATGAGATCTTTCCAGTTGTTGTTTTGTTTTTTAAGCAGACACTTAATTTTATGAACTTGCCTTTTAGAAACACTTTCAATGTATTCTAAAAGTTTGAGTATGCTATTTATTCATTTTCTTTGAATTCTAGAAAGCCTTTAATTTCTTCCTGTCTTGGCCCATTTTTTTAATCAATAGAGAGTTGTTAAATTTACAATAGTTTGGAAGCTCTCTGTTTTTTCTGTTGTTGATGATATCTAGCTTTATTTTGTCATGGTCTGATAAGATGGAGTGAGTTATTTCAATTTTCTTTTATCTGTTGAGACTTGCTTTGTGTCTGAGTATATGATCAATTTTGGTGAAAGTTTCATGATGTTAGGGAAAAAAGGTATATTCTTTTGGGTTGTAGTGAAATTTTCTGTAGTTATCTTTTAAGTCTACTTGGTTTATAATATTTGTTATGTCAAACTTTATTCTATATATTTTTTGTCTGGGTCTCCTGGCCATTGATAAGAGTGTGGTATTGAAGTCTCCAATTATCAGTGTGTGAGGTTCAATATGTGATTTAAGCTGTAGTAGTGTTTTGTTTACAAAGCTGGGTGCTGTGGTGCTTGGAGCATAGATATTAAGATTTTGAAATGTCATCTTTGTGAATTTTTCCTTTGATGAGTATGTAGTGTCCTTGCCTATCTCTCTTGATTTTTTTTTGATTTGTAGTCTATTCTGTTAGATATTAAAATGGATATACCAGCTTTCTTCTTAGGTCCATTTTCTTTTAATATCTTTTCAAACCCTTCACTCTGAGGTAATGTCTATTCTTGATGTTGAAGTGTGTCTTGGTGCAGCAGAAGGATGAATTCTTTTTGAAATCCATTCTGCTAGTTTGTATTTTTGTTGGGAAATTGAAACCATTGATATCAAGGGATATCTGTAGCTAGAATTTTCCTGCTTGGCCCATAGTCAGGACAAATTTCTCTCACCTGCCAGTCCCATAGCCTCTCAGACCCAACCAAGTAAACACAGATACTTATATTGGTTACAAACTGTATGCCCGTGGCAGGCTTCTTGCTAACTGTTCTTACAGCTTAAATTAATCCATTTCTATAAATCTATACCTTGCCACGTGGCTCGTGGCTTACCAGTGTCTTCACATGCTGTTTCTCATCATGGCGGCTGGCAGTGTCTCTCCCACTCAGCCTTCCACTTCCCAGTTTTTTCTCCTCCTTGTCCCACCTATACTTCCTGCCTGGCCACTGACCAATCAGTGATTTATTTATTGACCAATCAGCAACACATTTGACATACAGACCATCCCACAGCACTTCCCCTTTTCTTTTCTTAAAAAGGAAGGTTTTAACCTTTACACATCTCCAAAGTCAGCTTGGTATATTTGGGAATTTGGGCGTAGCTTCTCTTACTACTTCCTGCTGGAGGGGGGCGCTGTATTTTCTGGGGGAACAAAGAAAATTTTAGGATCATGGAGTAGTCCGTGAGGCTTTATCGTCTGAGCCAGTTGCCTTGAAACCATTCTGGATGTTGGATCATCTGGGCCTTGGTGTCACCTTTCAGGGGGTCTTGGCTGGTCAAACCTGATGTATCTTAATCTGGAACAAATCTATAGCCTCTGGCTTTCTGTGGGAACAAAAGCAGAATCTCCTTTCCAAAGCAACATATCCTTATATCCAAATTTTGAAGTCAAGGTACCTTTAAAATATACATTTTGGCATAACTCAACAGCTATTACAATCAAATGTTTTTCTGCAGTTAAAAATCCCAAAGACAACACAATCCAGATTCTCTGTGTAATATTCATTTTCACATGGCTTATTTTTTATATTAATTTTACTGTCTCTTTAAAGACTTTATTTTTTAAAACTATGTATTTGTTTCTATAACTGTATATATCACCTTTTTTGTCTCTTTTAAGCCTATGTATATTTTACACATATTTTAAACTATTACATCTGAATCTGTCTTATTGTGAATCTATTGCTTTAAGCTGCAGCAGCTGTGGCTGCTGGCTCTGCCCACCCCAGCTTCCCAACATGGCATGGTATTTTACCACCAGCTCTGGGAGCTATCGTGGGTCTATGCTTTTATCCAAGCAGCGTGTAGCCCAGAAACCTCTTTTTTTGTTTTGTACTAGCAAAGGCTAAATACACCATGCAGCTTAATGTGCCACTTGCAGAGGCCTCATTCCTGCCATACTGCATGTCTAGCACACTCTAGGAACCCACCAGTAGCTCAAACCGGCAGCTGCCGCTCATTTGAGAGAGACAATTAGGAACTGGTTTTAGCTCCGATTTAGAATCTTTTTTTGTCAGTTTTTAGGTGGAAACTCTTGCCACCACGTTGGATGCCATTTGTAGCTAGAATTTTCCTGCCTGGCCCATAGTCAGGACAAATCTCTCTCACCTGCCAGTCCCACAGCCTCTCAGACCCAACCAAGTAAACACAGAGACTTATATTGGTTACAAACTGTATGCCCGTGGCAGGCTTCTTGCTAACTGTTCTTACAGCTTAAATTAATCCATTTCTATAAATCTATACCTTGCCACGTGGCTCGTGGCTTACCAGTGTCTTCACATGCTGTTTCTCATCATGGCGGCTGACAGTGTCTCTCCCACTCAGCCTTCCATTTCCCAGCTCTATTCTCCTCCTTGTCCCGCCTATACTTCCTGCCTGGCCACTGACCAATCAGTGATTTATTTATTGACCAATCAGCAACACATTTGACATACAGACCATCCCACAGCAGATATCAATTACTAATGATAGTGGATTCCTGTCTGTAATGGATATTAATTATACCTATGATCTTGGGATAACAGCCCCTAGGTCTTGGCCTCTTAGATAGCTTAGGACATGAGGATGTACATGGGCCCCTTCTCTCTCTTGTGTTCTTGGACAGTGGAGACTGATTCAAGCGGTAGCATGGGACTAGTTCTCAGCCTTCCAGGAGTCTGTGCTGGATTAGTCTTACCCTATTTAGTGAGTTGTTCTCAATACAATAAATAATTCCTTTATCAGATAACTGTATCTGTGGACTTTCTTCATTACTTGTCATTTTGTTGCTGTTGTTGGTGTTGTTGTTGTTGATGGTGGTGGTATTGGTGCTGGTGGTATGAGCATTCCTTCTTTTGAATTTGCTGGTCTGTGATTATTTTTAGCATGTTTAGTATGAGTGTAGTTAACCTGCTTAGGTTGGAGTTTTACTTCTACCCGCTTCTGTATGGCAGAATTTGTATATACATACATGCACACACACACACACACACACACACACACACACACACACACACACACATATATATATGTACATACAAATATATATGCATATATATGCAAATATATACATACATATTTATTTATTCAATTTGACTTTTTCATGGAATATGGTAATTGAAAGTTTTGTGAGGTATAATATTCTAGCCTGGCATCTGTTGCTTCTTAGAGTCTGTAGCAAATCTGTTCCAGCCCTTCCAGCTTTTACAGCCTCTATTGAGAATTCAGGAATAATTCTAATAGGTCTGCCTTTATAAGTTATTTGGTTTTTTTTCCCCTTGAAGTTTTTAATATTTCTTCTTTGTTCTGTATGTTAGTGTTTGATTATTATATGGCAAGGGGACTTCCCTTTCTTGTTTAATCTATTTTGTGTTCTGTAAGCTTCGTGTACTTTTATAGGTATCTCTATTTTTATGTTAGGAAAATTTCCTTTTTTTTTTTTTTTTTTTTTTTTTTTTTTTTTTTTTTAGCTGAGGATCGAACTCAGGGCCTTGCGCTTGCTAGGCAAGCGCTCTACCACTGAGCTAAATCCCCAAACCCAGGAAAATTTTCTTCTATGATTTTGTTGAAAATATTTTTGGGGCTTTTGACCTGGAATTCTTCCCATTTCTTTATTGCTATTACTCTTAGATGTTTTTTCACAGTGTTTCAGAGTTGCTGAATGAGCCGTTGTCAGGAGCTTTGTACATTAACATTTTCTTTGACCAATGTGTCCATTTCCTCTATTGTTCCTTCAATGTCTGAGATTGTTTCTTCCATTTTTTGTATTCTGTTTATGAACCTTACCTCTGTATTTCCTGTTTGCATTCTTACATTTTTCATTTCCTGAATTCCCTCAGTTTGTATTTTCTTTATTGACTGATTGTGTTTCCATTTTAAGATTGCCAACAGTTTTATTTGATTCCTTTAATTGTATGTGTTTTCTTGGATTTTTTTAAAGGACTTACTCATTTCCTTCACTTGTTTGTATTTTCCTGGATTTTCATTTCCTCCTTCAGGACCTCTGTCATCTTCACATGGTTGGCTTTAAGGTCTTTTCTTGTGCTTCATGTAGGTTGGAATATCTGGGGCCTGCTTTGGTAGGCTAGCTGAGCTCTAGTAGAATCATATCACTCTGGCTGTTATTGATTATATTTTTATATCAGCTTCTAATCCTCTGGGTTTGAGATGTTTGTACGTCTAGCTTCTGATTTCAGAATTTGTCTTTGCTGGGTGGGCATTTTGTTCCTTTTTTTCTGTTTTCCTCTCTAGATTGTTGGAGAGTATGATGGCTCTGTGTTGCCTGTTTCCCTGTCCTGCTCAGCTGGTGTGTTAGCAGTGCATGGCTATTGGTGTTGGAGTTTGGGATAATGGGATTAGCTGGGGGGAAGAAAGACTAAGGTACATGACCTTTGTGATCCTTTGGGGATGGGATGTATAGGTCATCTAATGGGTATAGACTGAACATACATGTACAACTGTACTCCTCTCTCTCTCTCTCTCTCTCTCTCTCTCTCTCTTTCTCTCTCTCTCTCTCTCTTGTTCTGTCGTGTCTCCTAAAGAAGCCACCAGGATTCCATCATTGAAGCCCATTCTATTGACTTTATGTCACACCAACTGCCTCTTAAAGGTTCCATATATAATCTTTAATATTAGATTATTCCAAACTCAACTCTCAGAAAAGGTGATTAAATTTTAACACATTAGTTTTGGAAGAAATTTTAAAATTGTATTCAAATCAAGGTAAGTTCAAACTATTTATCTGGTAAGAAAAAGTAAGTATTTCAAAAAGCTAAATGTTAAAGTTAGCTGAAATTATGTCTACTTTGCAGTCAGTCTGTCTAATCAATGCTAATAAAAGAGCAAAATTGAAAAACTAGTGTAGTTCAATAAGAAGAAATTTTAAGATAACATAAGAAAAAGATAAACCTTAGCAAGAAGAAAGATAGATTAATGAGTAGATAGATAATAGATAGATAGATAGATAGATAGACAGATATAGATAGATAAGTAGATGATAGATAGACAGATGATAGATGGATAAATGGAAGATAGATAGATATATAGATTATAGATAGATGATTGTTTATAGATAGAAATATGATAGATAAGTAGATAGATTATAGATAAATGATAGATGATTTATGATAGGTAGAAAGAGGATAAATAGATAGATAGATAGATAGATAGATAGATAAATGAAAGATAGATGATAAATGACAGAAGGATAGATGATAGATAGCTAGATAGAGAGTTTCTAGATAGGTGATAGATGTACAGATAGAGATATGTATATTATTGTATAACAGATAGATGTATATAGACAGATGAGTAAATGATAGGTAAACACAGAGTATCCCTTAGCATTTCTTACTCATTGTCATTCTATATGGCAATTTCCTGCTTAAGTAATATCTCAGAAATGTGTGGTGATATTCCTTCTTAGGTCTCTGAGGGAGATGAAGATTAGATAGTTGTACTTACAGTTTTCATTGTTAAGAAATCTCAGAAAAGAAATTGAAAGTGTAAAGTGTATAAATTTGAAAGACGTTATAAGATAGTTCTCTGTTAGTAATATAAGTTAGGATCGAAAGTGAATCAGGTACATTTTGGATTCACTAAAATAGGATAGATAATGGAATATTTTCTCTGAATTTGTCAAATGCAAATGGACTAGACATTGTTGATGTATTTATTGCTTGTATATATTATACATAGTTATCGTATTTATTGTATATAGTTTTTCTTATATTAGTTATAACTTTTTAATTCCTTTTATTTTTATTGGACAAAAAAGAGGAAATGTGGTGATATTTTATTTGTGCTGAAATGTGGTGATATTTTATTTGTATGTTAATAAATAAAGTTTGCCTGGAGATCAAAGGGAATAGCAAGCCATTTTAATGTAAACACAAAAGTCAGGCAGTGGTAGCACATGTGCTTAATCCAATCACATGGCAGGCAGAGTCTCTGTGTGTTCAAGGACACACTAGGGAACAGAGAATAGTGGTGACACACACTTTTAATCCCAGTACCAACCATAGAAACCTAGAGGTCTGTACAGACAGGCAGTGACAAGGAAGTGAGGTAGCTGGGCTAAGAGCAAATGAGAGGGCAGAACAGCAAGGCATTAAAAGCCTGGGTAGACAGGAAGTAATTCTCTTGGGAAGCTATAGCAGCATGGTGAGTAAAGGCTAGCTGACGCCTCTCACTAATCCCCTGATCTCTAAGGCTTTCACTCCTATATTTGGTTCTGTGTTTCTTATTTAATAAGACTGTTTAAAAATTCGTCTATAGAAATGTTTACTCCATCTTAGTTTAGCCTTATATTGTGAGATAAAAGTAAATTATAACAACTACAATAATTCTCTATTTACTAAGTAATTTTACTTGTTTAGATATATCAAACTGGAGCAATCCTTCATAGTAATAGTAACCATAAATTGGTACCACTGTAGTGGAGTACTACTGTGACAGATTTGACCACATCTTTGGGAAAATTGTGGAAGGACTTTGAACCTCTGGGCTAGAACAATTGAGTGTTAAGAGCTCAGTGAGATGCTCTGTGGGAGCCTGGAAGATAAGAATGTTGAGAGTAGTGCAGAGGATGGAGGCCTGGCTTGTGAAATTTCAGAAGAAAGTGTAAAGACTCCAATGGGAATATTTGTTATTTTGAATTGATATTCTGTGGTTCTGGTTAGCTGATGCTGAAGAATTAGCTCTGATTGACACGGTACCAGAACAACCAAAGTGAAACTTTGCTTTGCTGGAATACTTGATGCTGGTCAGCTGGAATTAAGAAATTAGCTGTGATTGAGGCCAGCATCACTGAGGTCAAATCTTCTGGGAAGTGTTTTCTGAGAGCACAAAGTAGCTATGTTCTAGAGGTGGTCAAGGTTGTACCTCATGTTGGCAGACAAATTTGGTAATGTGTAAGCATCAGCAAGGAGGCACTGGTTTTGAACGCATGAAGGAGTCATGGAGAGCAGCTTGGCACTGTGAAGACCTAGAAAGGCCATTGGTTAAGGTTCAGCTTCAGTGGCAGTTGATGGCTCAGGCCTGAAGGGCTCATGCAAAGAAGTTGAGGAGTGGCACCAAGAAGAGCGCCTATGAGAGGCTATTGGTGAAAATCCAGTCCAGTTGCTGAAAGGGACATCAGCATATTGGAGATGCCATTAATAAGGGATGACCACCAAGAACAGCAGCAGCAATGGAGAGGAGCCAGCCAGAGCCTAGAATAGCAACTGTGTGTGCTGCACTGGGTGGAGCAGAAGAATGGCCCAAGCCCTTTGGAGGAGTCCATAACATCATGAGTTGATCCCAGACAATGGATCTTTGGAGTTTGATTGTAACTGAGCCCTGCTTTTTACCTCTTGAAGTAAGAAAGTATTTAACTGAAGCCCACAGTTGAGAAACTGAATTTTAAAAGACTCTGGATTTAAAGAGACTGGTTATAAAAAAGGGACTGAAATTTTAATGTGTTTGAATTTATAAAGACTGTGGAATTTTTATTTATGTTTTCAATGTAAATTCTTGGGAATGAATTAGAAAGGAAGGATTGAGGCTTAATAGTGATTTTTTTTTTTTATCAAGTTGTACTGGCAGTCTTTGCGTGTTAACTTGACTCAAGCTTGAGTCACCAGAGACACAAGATCCTCAGTTGAGGAAATGCCTCCATGAGATCCAGCTGTTTGACATTTTCTCAGTTAGTGATTAATGGGGGAGGGTCCAGTCCGTGGGAGGTGGTGTCATCCATGATCTGGTAGTCCTGGTCTCTTTAAGAAAGCAGGCTGAGCAAGTCAGGAAAGGCAAGCAAGTAAGTAGCACCTCTCCATGGCCTCTGTGTCAGCTCCTATTTCCAGGTTTCATCCCTGTTTGAGTGCCTTTTCTGTCTCAAATGATGGAGTATGATCTGGAAGTGTAAGTCATATAAACCTTTTCCTCCCCAACTTGATTTTTAATTGTGGTGTTTCTTCACAGCAATAGAAACCCTAACTAAGAAACTCACCATCCATAACCTGACCAAAGCTCCTTTATCGTATATTTTAAGGAATTAGACACATGTTCTCTATGTATTTGTGTATTTTTGGAGACAGAATGTTCCAATTTCAAAACTAGAAACAAGAAGCGATTTTATCAATTCTCTCTAACTTAAGTTTGAGAAGAGCACTTCAATCCTCAGCATACTCTCTGGAAAGAAGTATCCTGATTTCTGCAATCTAAGCTGATGGGCCTGCCACAAAATTGGTGATGGCAAGGTAGCTATAATACTTATTTTACAAATTCAATAGTCAATCCAAGTATTAACATGGAATTGGGAAGACTAGGTCATTTATTTCGGTTTTGTTTGGTGAAGGAAAGCATGAGTATAAATCAGCAACAAACAATAGACAAGTGAGGAGTCATTTCATGGAGCTGACACCAGGACAAATTGATATCAGGTCATCTTTGCTATCATGAAACACACAATGTATCAGACATGAGAAGAATAAACTGGCAGTGTATTAACTATTAAATCAAAAATACAATGTCATCATAGATGATTTCCAAGACCTGGTGTGCAATGGTCTGCTTTGAAAAAAAAAAAAAATTTAGTCTTAAACAAACAGGCCAGGTATTCGAATCATTGGTTTTTATTGAACTCAGTAAAAGCTATGCTTGCAATATATTTACATTATGTGAAATTTAATGCCATTTAATCAAATATTAAAATGGCTATGCATAATAATTTATATTATTACTATTCAGTATAGAAAATCATGAAGTTCACTTACATTGAACAATCTTGGTCTGTTCACTAAAACACAAGTGTAAGATAGTGAAGCTGCCATTGCCATTGAGAACAAAGCCTAGATGCCTGTCATTCTATTTATACTTTAAAGTTCAAAGGCTTTCAAAGACTGCCCTCAGAATTATAGAGATGTATTACTGGATTAGATGTGAATATGATAAAATGTCATAAATTATTAATGGCTCATTAGAATTCATTAGAATGACTCACATTTCTTATTTGCCTTACTTTGTTGCTACTTAAAGGATTATCATCTTTTCCAATCATCTTTAACTATACTCCTAGAGTCAATATCTTGTCTCCCGTAAACATGGGTTCTAAGAAGAAATGCCTATGCTCACATCCTTACATCTAATTTATGCTATAATACATTTCCCCCATGATACTTTGTAAAAAAAAAAAAAAAGCACAGCAATAGGAATCCAGACATATCCTCCAGCTTCAGAATACACAAGTTATCAGAAATATGTGTTTGTTGTATTTACACAATAGAATCACTAACACTTTAACACTCAAAGTAGGATTCTCCACTTAACAATTTGAAACCCCATTTATGATTAAATTAGCTTATTTTGTTAATTTAAAAATTTCATTTTATTTTGATTGGCAGATAAAGTTATATTTATTTAATAAGTTAAATGTGAGATTTAAAAGTCTGTAGTTGTTTGTCTTGGTTTTGTATATGTTAGTAAAGGATAATTATTACAATGCTAATAGGTTTTAAATTCATTTATTTTCATTTATGTTCATGCCTTAGTGAGGGCTTGGAAATAGAATAGGAACAATATAATTGATTTGTGGTGAATTTTGATGCTCTGTTTTCTAATACAAAAATTATAGGCACTAATGTACTTCCCAACTCTTTTTTATCCTAATAGAAATAGTACATGGAATTTCACACTCTTTCTATCATAAAGAAGTAAATTAGATATTTTAATACAGCAGTGAATACAGTTCAGGTTCTATTGAGTATTTTTGACCAATATTTGATTTCTCTTGGAAAACAAAATTAGTAACATGTTTAAAAAAATCAAAGTTTATCAGATTCAGGCCCTAGGTTCCACGAATGTGATAAGGGTGATTTATAACCATTTTGTACAGAATTTCCTCTGAAGAGAAACACATGCTTGAACATCTCTACAATCTTTTTTTCAAAAGGATAATCCTTATGAATATAGACTTGAGAGGTTTTACCTTAATGATGTGTAGATGTAATTCTTAAGCATCATAAAAGCACTATAATCATCTGGTCTTATACTATTCATTAACCTAAAGTTTAAAAACTCTTAGTTATAACTATAATTACTATACTTTTAGAATTTTGCCTGTTGAACAAATCTGCCTTAAGATACTTTTAAAAACTATACAATTTTGCACCAAAGTTAACAATTTGAATCTAGACCTGGATTGAATCAATAATTTAAATGAATGTTATCATGTTCAAAGTCCTTGCAAGTCATCTCTCTTATTCTGAAAACTCCACTGAGACTATAAACCAGTATATGTCCCCTTTTGTGTGGCTGCAGAGGATCCAGACTGGACTCTGATCACTTTTGTTACAGCTGCCTGAGGTTCTTATTTAATCACAATTGCATTGAACTCCTAGCCTTTCTGTCAAAGTACTATGTTTGGAAACTTAGGTGCTGAGCAACACTGACTAGAGACCCTATATCCATGCTGAACAAACTCTAGGCTGAGTTTCCTCCCTGAGATGCAGCTATAAAAATCGAGATTCCATGGGACTCAAATCCCCTCCAGAGTTGGGAGAAACTCTGAATTATGCCATAAATCAGCTACTGTAACCAGACTTGAAAATAAGGCTCTTTTACCTTGTGCTCTGTGCCTTTAAGCTGCCTCTATAATAATCTGAGCTTCAGTTCATTCTAATCTGGTAATAGCAAAGTAAAATAGTGTTAAGAATGGGCTACTACAATGCCTTTTCATATGTTACTTGTATGTATATGATTTTAGGTTTAACTACCAGGTATTATATATAAAATACATTATTCAAAATGTGTTGTTACATAATTCGATAATTTTGCACATGCCTACACTGCATTTTGATAAACTTCACATACAATATGTATGTGTACTAGTTTTTCATTTTGATTAACTTTTGTTTACATATTTTTTGATAATTTCATATTTGAGTATTGAATTTCTTCTAGGTACCCTGCTTTCCCTAGTTGCCCATTCCCATACCATTTCTTCTCAAATTTATGGATTCTTATTTTTTGCATACACACAAAAAGGCCCACAAACACACAAATGCACATACACACAAATGTACACACACAAACACACACACACACACAGTATATACACAGCTGGTTGAATCTGTTTAGCTTTGTTCATATATTTAGGGTGATAACCTATCAGGAGTTTCTTCTCTCGAGTGAAGACAGATTCTCCCTCTCTCAGCAGCTTATAGCTCTTTCCCTAGGGATGAAGTCTTGTGAGATATCCCCATCCACATTAGCATGCCAATCACTGGTGTCATTTTTTAGGTTGTCTAGGTAACACCATTGTTGATATTAATGGTGCAACTTCCCTGTCATATCTAGAAAACACTACTAGTGTTTTACTATGTTCTTGATAATAGCAAAGGTTAATTGTATCGGTCAATTTTTTAGTTTTAATTTTTGTTATTTATTCTTTTCATATATTACATCCAGACTGCAGTTTCCCCTCCTACCACCTCCCTTTTAACCCATATATACTGCTCCTCTATTTCCCTTCAGAAAAGAGCAGGCTTCCCAAGGGATATCAACCAAACATAGCATAACAAATTATAATAAGTCTAGTCATGAACCCTCATATCAAGTCTGGATAAGGCAGCAAATGAGGAAAAGGGTCCCAGGAGCAGGTAAAAGGATCAGAGACAACCCTCCATGCTCCCACTGTTAGGAGTCTCACAAGAACACCAAGCTATATAACCATATATGAAGAGGACCTAGCTCAGACCTGATATGGAATAATCCTTTTGTATGCTGTGAAGATTTGTCACTGGAATTGGTTTAATAAATGCTGACTGACCAGGTGCCAGACAGGAAATATAGGTGGGACAACCAAACTAAGCATGCTGGGATGAAGAAGGACAAAGTTAGAGAAGATGTCAGAGAGACACAGAGTATGCAGAACATGTAGAAAATGAGGTAACAAGCCATGAGCCACGTGGCAAAAAGTAGATAAGAAATATGTGTTAATTTAAATGGTAAGAGTTAGATAGTAACAAGTCTGAGCTATTAACCAAGCATTTATAATTAATATTAAGTTTCTGAGTGATTATTTGGGAGTGGCTGCAAGCACATGAAAATTCCACCAAAACAGACACATGCAGGGACCATGAATGTTGCTTCAGTCTCTCTGAGCCCATATGAGCCCTGTTTAGTGATTCTATGGGCTGTGTTCTCATGGTGCCCTTGAATCCTGTCTAATGATGATAATGATGATTGGGATAGACTCTGATTTAAGAGCATAGCAGAATATCAGAATATCATTACAAATCATTTGATGGAATGCTTTTTGTGTGTGTGTGTGTTTGTTTGTTTGTTTTGTTTTGTTTTCTTTTGGCCGGTCATTTCAGTTCTATCCTCAGTCTCTGAGCTATCTAACTTCTGGTTTCTGGTCATCCAGTCAGTGTCACGCATGGGCTCCCTCTTGTGGCATGGGCCTCAAGTTGGATCAGTCATTGTTTGGCCACCACCAAAAATTCTGAACCACCATTTCACCAGTACACAATGTAAGCAGACAAATTGTAGGTTGAAGGTTTTGTGGTTGGTTGATGTTCCAGTCCCACCACTGGAAGCCTTGCTTGGTTACAGAAGATGGCTGCTTCAGACTGCATATGTAATGAGTCCTTCTTTGTCCCAGCTCTCAAAAATGACAAGGAGACTTCTTCTTAATCATGAAAGCTTGGCCTATAGCTTTAGGCTTGTTCCTATCCTGCTCTTATAACGTCAATTAATCCTCTATATTAATCTATGTTCTATCACATAGCATTACCTCTCTTCCATCTTACACCTCCTGTTTTCCTTGTCTCCTGCACATGGATTTCCTCATCCTACTTCCTCTCTTGCTTGGAAGTCCTGCCTATAGCTCCTGCCTGGATATTCATCATTCAGCTCTTTATTAAATTAATCAAAGCAATATATCTTCACATGGTGTACAAATATCCTACAACATCCATATCTCCCATTACTTAGTGTCTACAAATATTTTTTACTTTAGATTTATTGTGTTTCAATTTGATTCCTCTCGTAGTCCACTGTCTTCCAGTTATAATCAGGAAAATGCACATAATCTGGACTGTCAATAACCAGAAACAAAACTTCTTGTGTATTGATTTTTCAATTTTTAAATTGTATTTATTATCCAGTACTGTATATGTTTCATTGGTAAACAATGGTATATATTTATATTTTTTTTTAAACTGGGATAATAATTCATTCCAACCTTACTGTAATATTATAGTGATATTCACATTATGTTGTCATGTTTTTTACTGATACGAAGATATATGCAATCAAATTTCCAATATTATAATAGAGTAAATGAAATCATAGCTGTATCTAAAGTAAAAGATGGGAATACTCACTATTTTGTAGCTTTCACTCTGCTATTGGTTAGTTCCATAGCTTTGAGTTGTGTAATAAGGTAGGTCTTCAATCTAGTCATTCATGGATGTGAAAACCCCTTTACCTTATGATTTTAGGCTAAAGGACAACAAATACATACCCCAAAGACATCAAATTAAAACTTACTTCTTATAGCATCTATTGTCTCTCCACTATGCCTCTATGGTAACCAAGCTCCTAGCGCATGGGACTTAGGAAAATTTGAGACAAAAACTAGAGCAATCCCTCTGTTTTCTAATGCAAGTATGTCCTTCACACACACTCAGAAACCTAACACTTAATCTGTTTTAGCATTGTTCCAAAGTGTAATATTGATATTTTACTGAGATGCTAACATAATAATCTATCTATCTATCTATCTATCTATCTATCTATCTATCTATCTATCTATCTATTTATCTATCTATCTCTCTATCTCTCTATCTCTCTATCTCTCTATATCTCTCTCTAGATCTAGATCTAGATATATATGATACTTCCCAAAGGTATAAAATAAGAACCAAGATGGATCAGACCAAAGCAAGCCCCAAACCTGCAAGTGAAATATTGATCTGTACATCTTCATGGTCAGCATTTGGAGAATATTAGAGTAGGACGAGACCTATCCCTGGGCCAACTCCAACTCTCTGACTAGCCAACTTCAGTCCACACCATCAGTCCTTTTAGCAGGTATTTTAAGTTCTAGTTTCAGACCTCATGGTGGTTTGGATTCCTTCCCATAGCCTGAGGACCATGGAACATCTGGACCAGGATGAATCCTGTGTAAGTGCTCTTGAACAAGGCTTTCAATGGACTCTGATTATGTCAATAGCCTAATGTGTTGAAATGAATTTCAGGAAAATGGTGCCCTTGGTGTTTCTGCCAGGGATGCCCTGGTGGTGTTTGTGTAATAAGAATTAATTTTTAAAAATAGCCGGGCGGTGGTGGCACATGCCTTTAATCCCAGCACTCGGGAGGCAGAGGCAGGCGGATCTCTGTGAGTTCGAGGCCAGCCTGGTCTACAGAGTGAGTTCCAGGAAAGGCGCAAAGCAACACCGAGAAACCCTGTCTCGAAAAACCAAAAAAACAAAAAAACAAAACAAAAATACCATAAATATGAAAGAGAACAAGAAATGGTATATGGTGGAGGGTTGCATGGAGGAAGGTGAAGGGAGAAATTATATATTTAATTAGAACCTCAAAAATAAGACAAATAGTAATAATAATATTTAGAACACATTTACATTTCTCCACCTTTGTCCTGTTACAGAGAAGTAGCTTTGGGGCCCTGAGATGCTCCATAGCCATGATTTGTGTGGTCCTAATATGATGGCTTACACTGTTTTTAATGAGCACACACACGAGTGATTTTCATGAGTGATTCTCTCATAAATTGGCTCAAGTTTCTTTTCTGAACAAGATTTTGTGTTTTCAAATCTTTCCACTCCTGATTCTCACAATGGGTTTGTATTAACTAGCTTTCTTCTTCAAACTTCATCTAGCATTTATAGGCACTTTAGCATGGGAATGTATTTGCATTAAAGATAAAGAGTTCAGGATGAATAATGTTCATCTGAAAAGTAGTTCTATTTTCTATTTACCAGAATCTATGTATACTGCTTTATATTGAAAACATCATGGTTGAGTTCAAATTGAGAGAATTTTGTTCTAGGTTATTCTCATGGAACCTCAATCTATAGAGAAATGTTATCCTTGGGGAGAGAGGATTGGTAAAGAGAATGCAATGTGTCCATAGCATTAGGGATTAGAAATGTGAGTACATGATCAGGAAATGTCAACAGGCTGAAAAGAGAAAAGAGTGATTCCCTTGTAGACCTGAGTGAGGGTCTGTTGCTACCAGTATTCCCAACCTCAGACCTCAATAACTATAGTTTCTGATGTTTTAATTCAAAATTCAGGTTATTCCTTCAGAAACTCATTGGAAAACCTTTCAGAAGGATTGGATAATTGACAAATTTCTCCTTAGTAAGTAAAAACTTCTGAGCTAAGTACTTCTTCACAGTCAACAACTTTTCCAAGTCATTTTATGGGAAAGAGTGGTTTTCCCAGGGCCAGTGATCATGAAATGTTCAGAAAGTAAGTATTAAACATATCTAAAAGTAAAATTCAGGGATCATTTCAGTGACCAAGAGAGAAATGAATGTATAAGTAAATTCATCCTTTCAATATCTTTCTGTGATGCATTTTTAAATACAATCTATTTATTTTTATTAATTCTTTAAGTATTTAGTGCAATGGATCTTGGCCATATTCACCTCTCTCCAAAATTCCTCCCACATCTGCCCTCATTAGCTACCTATCTTTGTGTACTTTTTTCAATCATCAGGAACAACTTTTATTTCCCATATAGTCTTTGATTTGACACTTTTCACTGCAGCATGACCAATCTATGTGAAACCAAACTCTTAAAGGAAAGTGAATCTCCCTCTAGTGGCTCCTCAGCTATGAGCAGAAGACTGTTTCGATCTCTTCTCTCCATTCTGGGATTTTATCTGGTTTGGACTTGCACAGTTCTTGTACATAATGCCATAAGTGCCATGAGTTCCTATGTCCAGCTACCCCACTGTAGCCAGAGACTGTTTTCTCCTAGTCATCCACTTCCTCTGCTTCTTACATTCTTTCCCTCTCCTCTTCTGTAACAATCCCTGATCCTTGGAAAGAGATGATACAGATATCTCATGTAGGTCTGTGCTCTCCATCATCTCTTATTCTCTTCACTGTAGTCAGTTATAGGTATCTTTGTTAATCACAATCTAATGCAAACAGAAACTCCTCTGGTGAGGGTATTCATTCTTTTTAAATGAGTTATTTAAAATAAATTATCTTGTGATAATAGTCTTTATTAACTGCCAGAATAGCCCATTTTTAATGCTGATAAAAGAAACACAGATTGAGCATCATGGCATGTTTGACTGTATTAAGGCTGGCATATGTATTAGGTGATGTGTGCATGCATTTTGAGGGAGAGCAGGATAGCATAACATTGATTTTAACAATGAACTTTCACCATACAAAGGATCATGGTGACACACCCCTCATCTTCTGAGCTAAGTACTTCTTCACAGTCAACAACTTTTCCAAGTCATTTTATGGGAAAGAGTGGTTATCCCAGGACCAGTGATCATGAAATGTTTAGAAAATAAGTATGAAACATATCTAAAAGTAAAATTCAAGGATCATTTCAGTGACCAAAGGAATATTGATTTTTATCACTTTCTAAGTATTTTTTAACTGCCATGTATAAGCAAACAATATAAAATGTAAACACCTTATATCATTGGCATATAGCCTCAACCATTAAGGGATATGTGCAAAGCTAGGTAAAGAGATAGATTTCATTGTTTTCACATGCTTCAAATATAAACCTATCTTTTGAAGGGAGTGAATGTATTAATCAGGGTTCTCTAGAGTCACAGAATTTAAGGATACACACACACACACACACACATACACACACACATATATGATAGATAGATACATAGATAGATACATAGATATGGAATTGATTAGAATGACTTAAAAGGTACAGTCCAACTAATCCCACATGAATCTAGTAGGTGCTCAGTCCCATGATGCTGGATGTCTCAACTGGTCTTCTGAATATTCTGGAATCACAAAGAAGTAGGTTTCAATGCCAATGAAGGAATGGATGTGTTGGGCAAGGCAAGAGCAATCAGGAAAAGAAGGAATCCTTCCTTCTTCCATTGTGCTTACATAAGTTTACAGCAGAAGGTAGAGCTCTGATTAAAGATGTGTCTTCCCTCCTCAAGATCTGGATTATAGGCTTGTTGTCTTCCTGCCTCAAGATCTGGATCACAGGTGTTCCTTCCATTTCTGGATTGTAATTCATTCCAGATAGTGTCAAGTTGACAACATTAGCCATCACACTGGACAAGTGGAAATTTTTAAATGACAACTTTCACAGAGTATGCATCAGTAAAACACTGGCATAGTCTATATATTAAGTGTCCTGCAAGGAAGTGGTAAGTAAAGAAAAATTAAACAAGATAAAAGCAACATATATTTTACAATTATTTTTAAAATCTTTCATTAAACTACAGTTTCTATCATCTTATACCACAGTTCAGGTCATTCCTTCAGGAACTCATGAGGAAACCTATTATAAATATTAGATAATTTACAAATACCTCCTTACTAAGACAAGAAAGAGATGATTTTATAAGCATATCCTTCCTTTTGCTATCATTATGTGATAGATAATTCCATCATTTGTTTTTATTAATTATTTAAAGAATTAGTGTAATAGGTATTGATCATATTAATCCCTAGGACCTATTTAATGGAGGACATGGTGTTGGTTGTTGCCATTCAAAATCAACACTTACATTTGTGCTCTGAGTCTAGTTTTCTTGATTTCATAGGAAGTCCCTGCTGTGGGATGGTCTGTATGTCAAATCTGTTGCTCTGGTTGGTCAATAAATAAAATACTGATTGGCCAGTGGCCAGGCAGGAAGTATAGGCGGGACAAGGAGAGAGGAGAATTCTGGGAAGTGGAAGGCTGAGTCAGAGAGACACTGCCAGCCGCCTCCAAGACAAGCAGCATGTGAAGATGCCAGCAAGCCATGAGCCACGTGGAAAGGTATAGATTTATAGAAATGGATTAATTTAAGATATAAGAACAGTTAGCAAGAAGCCTGCCACGGCTATACAGTTTATAAGCATTATGTATATATATATATATATATATATATATATATATATATATATATATATATATATATATATATATATATAGTCTCTGTGTTTACTTGGTTGGGTCTGAGCAGCTTTGGGACTGTCAGGTGAGAGTATTTGTCCTGACTGTGGGCCAGGCAGGAAAACTCTAGAGACAAAAGTCCCCTTTTGCAGTTCTTTCATGACCCACTCTTATTGCTTATTCATCCTCTGCCCTAGATCTAACAGTGCCTCAATCCTAATAGTATATTCTAATAAATCAAAGAAATTTTATAGTATTCATAAACAACTTCTTCTGTCATTTATTTGCTTACTGCAGACCAAAACTCCCTAGAAACCTCTACAAAGAATTTTCAATAATATCAGCTATACAGACTGTCAATTCACATAGTGTATTCACCTCTGACAATGAATATCTCTCTTTAAACTGTAACCACCTCACACAGACTCCTTGGACATTATCTTTCTTATATTTCAGGAAAGATTTAACACATTTTTTTTATTCTAGAATCTTAAAGCAATCGATCCTCTCTTGTATTTCATGTCAATATACACCTAGTTTCTTCTCATTCTATGTTCTCATTCTTGCTTTCATATGCTCCTCGTTTGATTTCTGTCATACTCTGAAACTCGTGCCATTTCTCTGAGTTTCAAAAATGTGAAAAAGCTTATATAAAATATGTTTATATTTTTCAGGCATAGTGTATTAATGATTTTAGCTTATTTATATTGTATCCACACATTTTACACCCCAAATTAAGGGTATTTCAAAATCAACATGTATAAAATCATTTTGACTATTCAAGCTGTACCTTAGAAGTAACCTACTTCTCCATTTATGCCGTTCATTCAAGGCATTCTCTCTAAATACAGACCTAGTAATCATTGAATGTTCTCTTTCACTAATTCCCCAAATCCCAATTCAAATATCCAGGGCTCTTGAGGACTAAAAAACATACTCACACAGGACTGCTAGGATGACAAGGGCATGCAGGTCAATCGTGGGAGTCTGAGGAATAGCCTACAACAAACTCCCATGGTCTTTCTGTTCTCACTGGGACATGACTTCTTATCTGGATTGAACTGCTAAGATTTGTTTGACAGGTTATTACTTCCAGATAGTTTAAAGTGGGATTTCCCAACAGGGTCTTTTCTATCTCTAGTCATCCTGGTAAGCTAGGATGTATAATCAGGCAGATAAAAGCCACTAAGCAAACAAATAAACAATGACCTGTTAGTGCTTTATACTTTCAGGGAATTTGAGACCAGAAAATCTTAACAACAATCATTTGTTACTTATTTGAGCTGTCTTCATTATTGCACAACTTTAGCCCTAGGCATCCAGATGTTATGGAAGAGCAAGTATGATGCTGGGTCATCGCAACTGTAAAACAGCAGTGTACTTCCTAGCCTGTTGGGCATAGCTTCTAGGATGTCTCTTCATAAAGCAAACCCTTATATACCCTGCCAATATCATTATACAAAATGATAAAGTTTCAAGTATAGATAGCTTTACTAAGGCATTTCTTCTACTGAAAACTCTTTTCCCACAGCCCAATGATATATTACACATATATTAATAACAGCAATGTTTAAAAAATACAATTGTCCTTCCCCTCATTAAAAGTTTAATATCTCCCTGCCTTACATAATACAGTTATTTCCTGTTTTTCATCAATATTAAAAAGCTGAATACCAGAACAGTTTGATGAGAGGTGTGCTCTTATTGTCCATACTTCACTATTGAGAAAACTGATCCACAGAGAGCTTTCTGAAGCACACCCCCAAACCATCCAGGTTGTCAGCTGAGAAGCAGAACTGAATCACCAAAGCCTGTCTCTGAAGGCTGTGATGCCAAGCACTGGGCTGTGTTTTCTCTGGGCTATTTGACTATGACCATAGAAAATAAAATCCTCTGTACATTTCATCTGCTCTGGGATTAGAGGGGATATGGATGTGAATCATTGAAAGAAAAATAAGACCATGCTGCCTCCTTCCCTTACTGTTTAAAACTGTCCAGTGAAATTTTATGTCTTAATCAAGTAAGGTCTCACAGGCACAATCATGTCTCAGTTTCACCATTTATTAGAGAAATTGAAGTATGTTTTATGTTAAATTCCCTTCAGAGGCAAATGATGGCTTTGGTTTTGTATTTTTAAAAGCTTATGCTAGTTGACTGCCGCCCTAGCTCATCAGTCTGAATAGACCATGGCTAAGCAGATGCCCTGTCAGAGTGGAAATGCAGGGTAATTCTTTTTATTTTATTTTATTTTAATGGACTTCTACATCTTTATTTTCATCACATCCAATTACGAGATTGCATTTTGCCATTGAATCATTCACTATCCTTTTCTTTGGTTCTTTAGGTAAAGTGACTACCAAGACATTGATATTGTAAAGTCAGTCATGGAAGAAAGTGTAGGAAAGTTCAATGATATTTTGAAATCCAAGGATATTCTTGAAACTTAGCAAGGCAAAGGTTTTTATTTTAAAGACTTTTTTTTTTTTTTTTGCCCTTCAAAGTGTTCATATTGTGAGTTAACCACATTATTACTAGGCAAGATAGGGGAATCTCACTTGATATACTTCATTGTATTTTATATTAAAATTCAGGGATTCTGATGTTTCTAATGCATAGAAATGTAGCAGAATTTACATCTTCTACTTTAGTAATCAGGCATGTTATTATCTGTTATGCTTTGCTCATTCCAATGTCAGAAACAATACTTCTATCTATGTCTCAAGTTGAAGTCATACATGACTTAGAGTATAAATGAAATTTTGTACAATCTTACAGGAGGAGAGGTTTAAAATAAATAGAATACAACCAGGATGGGAATTAATTGAATATCATTTAATAGCACCAGGAGCATTCATCTGTAAAATTTAGACACCTATTTGGTGATGGGAGAGTCTCTGCAAAAATATGTATGCTATTCCTGATAGTTAGAATAAGTCTTTATCTAATGAAAAATACTAGGTTTTCAATACTGCTCACTCATGAAGTAAAGGTGAACTTTAAGTGATAGCTTTGACTGAATTTGAATAAAGAAAACAATGGAATGACTGTGCAGTACTAGACATTTATATCTGAGTGTCATGTTGGTCAGTTGCATTTATTAATACACTACTATCTCTGATTGTAACAGGAAAATCCTCAAATAAATTTGTTGTATGGAAAGCAAGCATTGATATAGTCTGTCTTCACTCTTTTGACAAATGATTTCAGTACTATGATATTATTTTATGAGAGTTAAGAAAAGTTTAAAACGCTATTGAAAATTATATCATAAAACTTTTAAAATTTGTAACAGTGATGTCAAAGCTCTTGATTAATATAAAACAATATTGGTCTAACTACCTAAATACACATCAGTTTGAAAAAAAATAGAACATCCCAAATAATGAAACTGGTATATGAACACTTTATATTTCAAATACGTAGTATATGGAATTTAATAAATACTTACAGAATACCTTATAATTATTTCTACCTACTACCATACCTACTACCATATACAAGCTGAAATAAATACAGTTCTTATGTATTGTTTAAAACATACTACAGGTGTTTACCTGTGATTTGCTGCTAGGAACTGTGAGGAGAGAGCGGCAAATTTGGAGGAATCCATGCCATGAAACCATGCCTCGGTGTAAATTCCTAGAAGAGGGTTCCAGGTTCACTTCAAGGCACCTCTGAGTGCAGATGCCAAACTCGGTTATAAGTCCTCTATGATTCCTGAGGATGTTTAAGCAAGCACTGAGGTGCCAAAAGCCACAACAGACAGCTGAAGATTTAAACAAACCAATCTATTCAAATCCCTAGAAAAGCAAATCTCCAACTTGACACAGAGAAGGGTCAGGAACCCCAGCTCTTATTATGCCCAGCCTCCCTGACCCATGTCACCCCAGCATTCCTGCTTACTTTGAATAACAGGCTATGGGCCCTGGACCATCAACATACATTCAGGAAAAAAAGCACAAGTGGTGGACCCCACCCAGAAAAACTTCCTGGATGAGGGAACGGTTGAGGGGCACAGAAGAAAGATGCTGGGGGTGAGTTTTCCTCTATGAATTCTTATTGCCCTGGCTTACCTGGATTTTTTGGTCTACCTAGTTCAACTCCTGGGATTATAGGCAATGCTGGGAATCAAATCATGGGCTTCTTATATGGTCCACGCACCAGGCAAGCCCCTTACCAACCAAGCCACATCCCCTTTCCCCTTTAAGAAATGTAAGTGTTGGACTGCCTCAGGCTTTGAGGAGGAAGCATGGTCCTGCCCAGAGCTGTGAGCCATGCCTTGTGGTGCCTGGCAAACAGGAACTGTTTCGGTGAACAAATGTTGTGGTAATATATTGTGTCCCCAATAAATTGTGTACCCTAATAAAACTTATCTGAGGATCAGAGAACAGAACAGCCACTAAATTAGACATAGAGACCAGAAAATGGTGGCACACACACACCTTTAATCCTATCATTTGGGAGACAGAAATCCAGATCTCTGTGAGTTCAAGGCCACACTGGAAACAGCCAGGCACGGTGACACACACCTTTAATCCCAGCACTTGAGATCTCATGTCTTGCTTGGGAAAGACACAGGCCTTTAATTCCAGGAAGTGACGGCAGGAAGCAGAAAGGTATATAAGGCATGAGGACCAGGAACTAGATAGAGGCTTTTTAACTTTTAGGCTTTTAGCAGTAGTTCAGCTGAGATCCATTTGGGTGAGGACTCAGAAGCTTTCAGTCTGAGGACTCATGGAAACAGAATCAGATGGGGAGGTTTTGAGGGGAGGTTGACTGTAGCTTGTTCTGCTTCTCTGATCTTTCAGAATTCACCCCGATACCTGGCTCCTGAGTTTTTTTTATTAATAAGACCATTTAAGATTCGAATTACAAAATGGTAGGGGAGAACCAGAGAGACATAATGGTTCATATCCTGTAGAGCAAGGCATATCTAAAAGTGATGAGGAGCAGACTGAGGTGAATGGCTTGATGATTCCCACACAGGGCCATGGTCATGTCTGGGCCTGGGCCGCTGTCGGGGGCCCAGGTCTGGGTTCATGGCCCTGCTGCAGCCGCAATCTGTGTTGATGTCTGTGACTCCTGATACTACCAAAGGCCCAGAGGACAGGGCTGTACTGAGTTGGCCCCACCCCTCACTGGCTGCAAGATTAGAGAGAAGTGATCCTGCCCCTCACCAGCTGAAACACTCAGGAGAAAGTGTCCTACACCTCACCTGGGCAGCACAGTAGAGCTGACCCTGTTCACAGGGGCAAGGGTGAGCTAGTCCTGAGGGTGTGAGAATAGGAGAGCAGATCACCTCCTTGTCTGCCATGTGGTGGCATGGGTGAGTGAGAAGCCCTATTGCCCTCACCCCTAGCCACCTACAGCATGTACAGGACCTTATCCAACACCTCACCAGCTGCAGCATGTGGGAGAACTGACCCTGAGCCTTGTCTGGGCACCACTGTAGAGCTGACCTTGATGATGGGTGCGCAGATGAGCCAGCCCTGAGGGAATGAGAGGGACATAACTGGTACTGCCTCCATCATCTGTGGTGTGGTGGGCAGAGAACGAAGGAAAGATGCCCTTCTCTTTCACATGTACTACCTCCAGCGGGTGTGAGAGCTGACCTTCTCCTTGACCAGCTGCAACACTCAGGAAGGCGGGCCCTGCACCTGGTCTGGGCAGTACAGCAGAGCTGATCCTGTTGACAGTGGCCAGGGTGAACTGGCCCCAAGACTATGAATGTGGGACGTCCGGTCCTGTCCCTCATCTGTCATATGGGGATGTGAGTGGGGAAGAGATGCCCTCTCCCCCGAGTCCCTTTATGCCTGTGGAGGGTGAGAGAGCTGGCCCTGAGGTCATAAGAGCAGAAGAGCTGCCCCTGGCCCTCACCAACTGCAGCACTTTGTAAGACAGCTCCAAAGTTGTAAGCATGGAAGAGTTGTCTCAGTCTTGCGTGGCACAGATTGGGGAGAGATGCCTCCCCTTATCCCTCACACTTTACCTGCTGCAACAGACAAAGGAGCTCCCCCTTACCAGTTCAGGAAAGGAGGCCATGCTCCTCCCCTGGGCAGCACAGTAGAGCTGACCCTGTGGGTGAAGGTCATCGTGAGCTGGCCTTGAGGGTCTAAGAATGGGATAGCCAGCCACACTCCCCTCATATACCATTTGGTGATGAGTGCAAGGGAAAGATGCTCTCTCCCCCTTGACCCTGGCACCTGTGGTGGGCCAGAAAGCTGACCCCTCCCTCCTCTAAGATGAAGCACTACTGAAAGTGGGTCCTGTACCTCGCCTGGGCAGTACAGTAGAGCTGACCCTATTGACGGGGCTGCTGGTGAACCTGCCCTGGGAACATGAGCCTGGGGTATCTGGCTCTGCTCCTCATTTACCCTATGGTGGTGTGGGCAGGGAAGAGATGCCCTTGCCTCCCTGCCCTTTGCCACCTGTGGCAGGTGGGAGAGCTGGCCCTGAGGTCATAAGAGTAGGAGAGCTGTCCCTGCCCCTCCTCAGCTGCATCACTCAGATGGTGTAGAGCTGGTCCTGATGGTGTAGGTGTGGGAGAGCAGACCCTGGGGCAGTTCTGAAAACAGGAGAACTGGCCCAAAGACATGGGGAAATAATAGGATATTCGAGAGGAGCCCCAGTGAGGACCCAGCATCAGTAGGGTAGCAGAAACCAGAAAACATGAACCAGATCAATGACTCTTTGCAATGAACACTTGCAAGTAAAGATATATGGATGAAAGGGTTTACTGTGTGACTCACTGTGTCACACTACAGCTTCCATGAGGAGATTTTTTCTCCTGTTTATCTCTTAAATTTCATTTTATTTGGGGAGGGGAAATTTGCGAGGGCAGAGGAAGGATATGAAGGGACAGAGAAATGAATGGGATTGAGATGCATGATGTGAAAGACACATAGAATAGATAAAAAGTAAGTTAAAAAAGAAAAAATACAATAAAATAATTATTCAAAAAAGGGAGTTTTTTCTTTTGCTTTTGTTTTTTAATTTAGGTCTTACAAATCTTAAGTGAGGGATTGGAGATCCTCAGTGGTTAAGTGTATGCACTGTTCTTATGAAGGAGCAGAGTTTAATTTCTATTCTTTATGTACACCTGTAACTCAAGCTTCAGTGAATCCTCTTATGTCCTGCACTGTTAGCTGCACTAACGTGCATATACACCCTTCCCCTGCCAGACACATAACATAATTAACAAAAAGCAAATATTTAAAAAAAGTTAACTAAGTAAATGCCATGTTATCACCTCTGTAAGTGTATGTAACATTGAAGTCAAACCAAAGATCAATGGTATTCAAATAAACAGACTCATTAAGATTGGGTACATGGTGTTTTCAGCATATGCCACCACATACTTCTAAGATGAATCAAAATAAAATAAAATTACAAGTAAAAAATTAAATATTAGGAAGAAAAATGTGACATTCATACACACATACCCATTCAAGACGCAGAACTGATTAGTTAATGTGTAGAAAGAGCTTCTTCACAGTAACAGAAGGTTTTGCACTGAGAAAGAAAGCTCTGTATGGAGAGATGGAGAGATGGAGCTGTGTGCAGTGACATACTCCATGTGAAAATTGCTAGATTATGAGTTTGGAGCATTGTTTCTGGATGTAGACTTGTTTGTGCTTTTTTTTTTTTTTTTTTTTTTGAGGCAGGGTTTCTCTGTGTAGCTTTGGAGCCTGTCCTGGAACTCACTCTGTAGACCAAGCTGGCCTCAAACTCACAGAGATCCACCTGCCTCTGCCCCCCAAAGTACTGGGATTAAAGCCATGCATCACCACCACCCGGCAACTGGGACTTTTTTTAAATCAAAATTTTGAGCTTAAAAGTTTAGCTAAGTGGTTCCTTTTTAAAAAATTTACACATAAGTCAGAAAATAAAAGACATCGATGTAAAAACCTCTGCGGTAATCTCATTGTACAGGAAAAGAGAAAGGAAAAGTAACTGTCACAATGAGTATATGTACATGCTGGTACACCAGCCAATGTGTTTGTATTAGTGAGAACGATAAGGAACCATCTTGACTACATCATTGAAAATTGAAAAGAGTACTATACCTGTGCACAATATAATTTCATGAAAATCCATGGCCCATTGCAAGCCTGGTAGTGTGCTTTAATCACAGGGAACTTTCCAAATACAGTTTATAAACACAAGATTTTGCCTTTGTTGTTATTGAAGTTGTGGCTATTTCCACAAACACCCTTATATTCAGTTATAATGTTTTCCATCAGTGAACAATGTGAAAAATACTTTTTTACATTAGTTTAGGCATTAACTTCCTTATTTTTATGCCAGAGAATAAATATTCCTGTCAAGAACAATGTAAAGAATTAAACTGTAATCCTCAGAACTTTCTATTAAGATCTCCCCTTTAAGAATTTGTAAATGAAGGAAAAAAGCAAATCTGAAAGGACAGAGTGACATTTCAAAGGCCACATTACTAATATGTGGTAAAGTAAAAACTGTCTCTAAGTTTTGTCTGGCTTTGTAGCACCCTGATAAAAGGATATGTTGTTACCCTGTTAGCACCTATGCCGAACTTTCGTTTTTTCCATTTCACACCTGTTCTTTCACATTTTGAAAATGTGACCTAAAAAGTATGTAATACAACTAAATATTCAAATAATCTAATCTATGTGGTTTCAAAATACCATCTTAGAGGTGGCTCAATTTACTTGTATAAAATAAGCAGTAAATTGCGTTTTGTGTGTGTGTGTGTGTGTGTGTGTGTGTGTGTGTGTGTGTGTGTGTGCATTATGTCATGTAAAGGCTTACACAGATTCACTAACATCAAGACGACTTGTATGCATTTCTGCCAATGTGTCACTTGATTTTATTTTCAAATATTAGTATATATGGAGTTGATTTTCTTAACTTACAATATGTGTGAAATTTACATGAATAAAATGTAAAAATGCTAGATTCATAATTTCTTCATTCAATTGTTTTTTCATAGACAGTTGTCAATCTCTGAAGCTCCATAAAGGTTATAGTAAACCTTCAAACTTTCATGATTCTATTGAATCCACATTTTTTTAAAGCTGCAGTCTCATAGTCTCTCACTTCATTATGCCTCTGTCCCAAAATACTCTACATATGGAGAAACATCATATTTAATATTTCTTAACCATTATTTTTGAGAGTATGAGGTCTTCTAACATGCAATTCAATTGCACATTTTTGGTGATTTCCCTGTGTGGTGGAAGGACCTCTTACCTTTATTTCAGTAACTAATATTCACTTCAAATCCATTAGGTGAGTTGTGTGTTCTATATTGTTATTTCCTGCTGGGATAAAAATGATTCACAGAGAACATATTCTTAAATTGCTGTGGGCATTCAGAGATCTCAAAGGTAGACACTAGGTATGGATTTTAAATGCAACTCACTACATGTTTGGTTATAACTTGATTTTTACATGTGAATATTGGGTATTTCTTCAAAATATACTTTATAAATACATCTTTAATTTCAATAAAATTAGTACTTTTTGGTTGATGAATAGTTATATCATGAATAATGTTAGATACATGTGATGGTTAATCTTGGGTGTCAATTTGTCTACATCTACAATGCACTAAAACCCAAGAGACTGGATACACTTGTGAGAAAACTTTTCTTAATTAAATCGTTTGAACTTGGAAGACTCACTTTTAATGCAGATCGTTTAGGTGGTAATACACACCTTTAATTCAGATCTTTTGAGGTGGTCTGATTCACATTTAGTCTGTGTCACACCTTCTGGTGGCAGCCTATAGAAAGGAACATGGAAGAGGGAAGGTCTTCGCTCTTTGCCTGCTTGCTCTTTTCCTCATCAGCAGTCAATTTCTTAAATGATATTAAAGCCCATTTCTTTGAGATTTTAGCGTGTATTCAAGACCAACTGAGACGTCCAGCCTCATAAACCACTATCGAATTCTTGGACCTTTGGTTGGTAGACAGTTTTTGTTGGACTAGCTAGACCACAGCCTGTAAGCAATTCTAATAAATCATACATACATGTACATATATATATGGAGCCATGTGACTTCTTTGGGGGACAGGGCCTGAGAATAGTATACATAAAGTCTCCTTGTGCCAAGGCCCTGGAGAACCTGACCCATTTTGGCAAAGCCCGTGAATAGTTTGCTGCAGAAGTCTGGGCATGAGCACAGGAGCGTACGTGCTACCTGCCCTCATTGCTTTCGCTATACAAGCCATATTGCTGGCTGCCTCTGGTTTCACTCTCTCAGAGCTATGGATGAAATAGCTGTTACAAAAGGAAAACTTCTCCCTGATGACTCTCCTCTGGGTGAGCCAGAGGGGATGGTGTTAAAAATATACCGTGGACTTGACTCAGCCCCTAAAGCCTTTGATGTTTCAAGTGTGACCATGAATCCAAGCTTCTTAAGAAGAGGATGTTGCCTTTCTAATGCACCTTATGACTAGCCTGAAAGAGTCACAGTGGTTCCTGATAATATTACATATTTGCATAACTGTTTTGAAGAAAATGATTTTAACCACAAGAGTCTTGAAGAAATGTTAATAAATAGATGATATCATGAGTTAATGAGAATAGTCTAGGACAGGGAAAGAAGCAGAATCATAGAAACCCACAATGCCCTTATTTCTGATTGCTGTGCCAGTACTGTAGGAAGTTGAGAGGAAGGTGACATGAGAACACAGGATAAGAGGTGCCAACTACTAAGAGTAAGTTTCTAAGTTACGTTGCTTACAGGATGATAGGAAAAAAAGAAAAAAGAACACAGGAGGTAGAGTAGTACAGAATGAAGAATGAATTGATCCAGCTTTGGCTGGTGAGTTGACTATGGAAACCTGGCCCCTCCTAGATGTAAATAGTAACCATCAGAGACGAAACTCTACTTCACTTTGCATGACGCTGTAACCGCAAATGCTGCCAACTGCGTGCACTGTCCTCCCTGTAGGTATGCCTAGTTAGAAAACTTCCTTTGTTGCTTACAACACCGCTTATGCTTCTAACGCTGGAGATATGGGTCAAATAGGTAACGGTTACCCATGAGAAAGTTGGGGGACAGAAGGAGAAAGAAGCAAAGGAACAAACTGGAAATTATTGTAACTAATTTTAGAGACTTAAGGAAACAAATCTGATTGTAAAACTGTGCGTACAAACCATTAAAATTAGATAAATAAAAATGGCCCAAGCTTGCTGGGTGGTGGCGGCACACGCCTTTAATCCCAGCACTGGGGAGGCAGAGCCAGGTGGATCTCTGTGAGTTCAAGGCCAGCCTGGTCTATAGAGCAACATCCAGGACAAGCACCAAAACTACACAGAGAAACCCTGTCTCGAAAAAAAAAAATGGACCAAGATATCTGGGGTCACTTGTTTGAAACAGGTGGTCATAGTTGCCTTGCTGTGCCAACTTCAAACATCCATCCAAGTCATTGGACCAGATTGGTGCAAGGCTTTCTGCCTATATATATGTATTTACATATACATGTATATATGTGGGTATATATATATATATATATATGAATATATATACATATATGCACACATATACTATATGCATATACACACATATTATATTCATATACACACATATATTATATAAGTTCTTTTTCTCTAGAGAACAATGACTAATATAAGGTATTATCAGTTACATCTATTATATATTGCATGTGAATTGCAACTTCTACATTGTTCCTTTTCTGTTTTCTTTAGACTAAAGAAGGTAAATACAAGCCAGAAATACATTTTAATTGTCTTCTTTTGAATATATTTTAAATTTTTTTTGTAGATTTGACCTTTCTTCTTTCACACTCTCCCACACATATGCATGTGTAAGTAGAACTCTAAAATATATCAAATTATGATTTAGGACACTGGGGCTGAAGAGATCAACCAATGGTTAAAAGTCCTTGGTGCTCTTCTAGGGGACTAGAGTTCAATTCCTATTCCCCCTTGCCAGGTGGCCTGCAATCACCTCCAAATCCAGGTCTAGAGAGTCCGAAAACCACTTCAGATCTCCAAGGCACCTGTGCATATACTTACATATAGACACATAAAAATAAATCAAAATCAGTCTTAAATTCACAAACTCATTTAAGTATTGACCAACCCAGTTTTTTTTTTTTCCATACTTGCTAACTGGTCTTGTCATTACTTTTTTTGTGTATATGTATTCCCCTCATGCATCCTCAGTCTTCTACACTTCAGCCTCCTTTGTGATGAAAGGATTTTTGGCTGTGGCATCAGAACAGAATAACTCTCTGTTTTAAGTCCTGCTTTTAGTGTTGAATAGTTTATGATTGGCTGATAGCTTATCCTAAACTAAACCTTTATATCACATCATAAGGAAAAAAATTCTAGTAAGTGATAAATGTTGGATCTCTTTGTGTTAAGTATTATTTAGATTTATATGGAGGCACAGAAAGAAAAAATAGAAGCAGAGATATGTAAACAAGAATAAATACATGTTCTGTACACAAATGATTTTATAGGATGTTGTACAACATTATTAATTGATCTACTTGCATGTCTTCTATACATTCAAAAATTCTAGAGAATATCATCTAAGATAAAATTCATGTTCATCAGCCATGCAAATGCTGTTAATGCAGATTTATTATTTAATGTGAGACATAATACCAGATGGTTATAGCATTTTAATACTTTGTTTTAGATTTGAAAAATAATTGGGGGCAAGTTATTAATTTAAATTTGCCAATTCCTCATTATAGCATGACAATGATAATAGGGTGAGATAATAGGGTAAGTATACTGTAATTGAGAAATATAATTGGTTGTATAGCAAACAATGCTAAATAAGGATGGAAATAAGAGTTTTGTGTACTCTCAAATCTAAAACAGACCAAAAAATTACTTTAATCTACTTTCTGTGACCAGATGCTCTTTAGGGCATTTTCCATTTATGGCTTTTTAAAACCGAAACTCTTGTTACTATGAAAATGTGTGAACTAAGAGTTAGTATTTAACATTTGAAAATAACTCATTTTTTTTTCTCCCAACTGGATGTATTTTATGTGTGTGCTGTGTTACCCTATGTCATAAGCCAACAAGATTCTCTCAAGTATGACACATTAGAAAGGTAATTTAATTCTGTCAAAAGGAGTACAGTGAGAAATAGCTATCATTTACTTCACACAGGAACAATATGGAAATTGCATTCTTGTTTGTTTCAATCAAATCACACACATACAAACACACACACGCACACACACATTATATATAAGGTACTGAAAGACAGAAAAGAAACAGTGAATTATTTTACTATTTGACACTGTTTTCAGAATTTTCAAATTGTATTCTTAGAATAGACTAATATAGTTATGACTCTACAGAAACACAAAATTTGGTGTCATAACTGTAAAAGGATATTATCAAATGTGCTATCCCACCATTGAAGTTATTAAGATCGTTACTATTAACTATTATTACATGATTACTGTAATAAAACAGTGATTTATGATAAATCTTTATTGTTAATTAGATGGGTCATCCCCTAGGAGAATGATTTGTCTGGGAGGGTGTTTCCAGAGGTGATTGACAGAGTAGGGAAGACCCACCCTGAATGCAGGCAGCATCCTTCCTGACTGAATGAACAGGAACAAGCAGTGAGACCAGCTAACACTTCACCCTCTTTCCTTCCTGGTCACACCAGAGACCCGGCTTCTCCACTGCCACCATTTAGAACTATCATTAAATACTGGGAAGCTACAAGCACTCCAACGGAAACAACAGCATCCAGAAAAGAGCGCCTGATACATCTTGAAAATCAATATTTTACAAGTTATATTAGTGTGCATTCATTGAACCTAACAATGAGATTATAATGATACTTACATTGGATCCTGGAATTGCACCTGTACTGTCAAAGTTAATGTAGGTAGGATGCAAAGTTAAGATGACACAGGAATTCAGGAAGCACTACTGGAGACCCCTTAGTATGTCTTCATGCTTTGAAGTTTGACTCCAACATTGGGACATGTACGTTGAGAGATATTTCTGTGTTCAATAATACTGGCTGTAAAGTTTGGTTTATAGTGCAGCTATTCCCTATGACATTTCACAATTTTCTAAATACTTCATTTTAATTTTTAAATTACATTTAATTTATATGTGTATATTTATGTTATGCTACACATGACACAGAGTCCCTGTGAAGGTCAGAGGATAATTTGCCAGAGTTGATTCTTTCCTTCCATCATACAAGTCCAGGGGATCAAACACAAGTAGTCAAGATTAATGTCAAGTACATGCTAAGCCATTTTGCTGGCCCAAGATGTCTTTATAGCAGTCAAAACTTTTAAGAGTTATTTTCATAAAATTGACACTACATGTGTATCTAGAGATATATTTCATTTGTACGTTAGTACAAGTTTTAGCTATCAATAAAGTGCTATATTGTGATTTCATAGTGAGTTACACCTAATCCATATTGGGTATCATCAATATTTCTTTCACATTTAAGTAGAAATTGTTTATAACAAAGTTTAATAAACTCATTGACTTATAACAGACTCCTGCAGCTGGTTTATTAATAACAAACATATTTATGTTTTGATTTTCTAGACAAGTATGAAATCAAATATTATCTTTGGTAAAATAATTAATAACATGTATTGTTGTGGTTTTGTTGGTATGCACATGTATAATTTGTCATTGAGAATAATAGTTTTTGGTAAAAATATTCCTTAACTTAGCTTTGTTTTATCATCTGAAGATGGAGTGGTAAAGAGAAGTTTTAATGACTGGTAGGCAAGCTCCCAGGACTGCAGCAACTGCAGCATACACCATCTAATCTCTAATACACCATTACTAATCTCTGAAGGTTCAACACAAATTCCTGCTTACTTTTTTATGTGAAAAAAAAAACAAAACAAGCAAACAACAAACAAAATACGTACCTTAAAGAAGAAGAACATTCATAATGCTGCAAAATGCTAAGGTTACTAACTGGGTAATACCTTTATAGCTAAAGGTATTGTAGTTGGTTTGGTATTTATGTTGCTCTTTTGGTCGCATGCAGAGTGTCTTCCTGTAAAGAAGGTACTTGAAGTAGTGCTAATGGCTCTATGTAGTCACCAGCTCTACTTAACTGTATTCCATGAGTTGTATACGTTTGTCTTCAGCAAATAGGCCTTGCTGTCAGATTGTGGAGAACAAACAACCTATTGTCTTGGCAACAGCTTGGGTTGTTTGGAGGATTCTGATGGGGCCTCCTTGACTAACATCTCAATCAGATGTAACCCAAACCCAGTACTGGAAGCTTCATTTGGTGACAAGAAATGGCCAGTTTGGGTCTCTGTTTCTCCCATTATTTGGCTATTTAATTTAGTTCACTTTCACATATATGTATACTTTAGGAGAATCTTTACTGTATTAGGTTTCCATAACACCCCTCAAATGCAACTTAATTTTAGCTAGGGCAATGGTGGCACAAAGCTTGTGGAATTAACCAATCAATAACTGATCTGGCTTAAGACCCACTCCAAGAGATAAAACTCACACCCTACACTGCTTGGGTGATGAAGAATTTGAGACTAGATAGCCTAGGGACATATGGTAAAGCCAGAAAATGCTGGTTTAAAAGGAGGAAAAATGTGTTGATGAAATGACTCCTAATAATACATTCTGCTATCCTCATAGATCAGTGTCTTGTTCAATCCTCATCAAGAAGCTTCCTCCTGCAGCAGATGGAAATTAATACAGGGGCCCAGAGCCAGACATTACACAGACAGTGAAAGAAACACTCAGTTAAAGTGAGAGGTCTCCATCCAATACCTCCACTCAGAGCTCAGGAAATCTTGTGGAAGTGGAATCAGAAAGAATGTAAGAGCAGAGGGGACAGAGAACCCCAAGAAAACATTGTGTTCTATATCAGCATGAGCAATGCTCATATGAATTCACAAGAAACTGAAGCAACATGCATGGGGCCTGCACGAATCTGCACCAGATCCTGTGCGCTTATCTTACGGCTTCCGGTTCAGTATTTTTATGGAACTAACTCCTGAGTGTGAAAATGAGTGTGAAAATCTCTGACTCTTGAGCCTTTCTTGGGCTCTTGCACTCTGGTTGGTCTCTCTTGGCTCACTTTGATGTGATAGTTTTTATTTTATTTTATTTTGTTAACTTTAAAAAATGAATGCATGCATGAATGAATGAATGAATATAAACCTAGCAACTATGGTAAAGGTTAATAATGGGACTGTCATTTATACCTTCCTGGAGAGGGAAAATCAGTCTTCTCCACTAGAATGGCACTGGCCTTATCAGTCATTGCAAGAGAGGCATCATGTTCAGGAGTAGTTGATCAACAATACACAATGTTTGATGTTTTGATGCGTGTGCTTCTATTAGGTTACAGTTTGGTGTTTTCTGTTGTTTTATTTTTGAGTGATGCTGTATTTTGTTTTATTTGCTTTGGGCATTGTATTGGATTTTAGGTTTGTTTTTTGAGAAAGAACTTATGTTGTATAGGTAGGGAGGGGCAGAGGATTTAGACCAACTTGGGGAAGGGGAAGAATATAATCAAAATATTTAAATTTAATTTTTTAAATAATAAAAATATTAAAAATAAACTAACTGGATAACTGAATTACCTAGCTAAATTTTCATTTTTATGTCTCTGGAATAAAATAATAGTAATCACTCTTCAAGACTATATTGAAAATAGCTAAAATTATTCATGGGGAAATCTTAGCACCATGCTCCAAATATATATGTTCAGATATTGTGATGATAAATATAAAAAAAGTTACACATTGTAAATGGAAGGAGTAAAACCAGAGATGTTCTTTATTCCATGTCTACACTTGTAAATTTCTTCCATAAATCTAAATACAAGAACTTTTAAATAATTATTTTTTTATTTTTCTATGGAAAATAGTTTTTTTTTTCATGCAATATGGTCTGATTATGGCTTCATCTTTCCCAACTCCTTCCAGATCCTCCCTGTTGTAGTTTGTTTTTTACTCTTTTTTTTTTGGTGGGGGGGGTGCTGCCATCCAACTTACAAGTAAATTCACAAAAGGAAGCTTATTCTTAGTCATGAATACCTGGCCTTAGCTTATCTTAGTTCCTAGCCAGCTTTCCCTATCTAAATTATCGTGTCTACCTTTGCCTCTGGGCTTTTCCCATTCTCTAACTTCTGTAAATCTTACTCTTACTCCATGGCTTGCTGTGTAGCTGGGTGGCTGGTCCCTGAAGTCTTCCTCCTTCTCTGGCTCCTAGCTCTTAGCTCTCTTCTCCCAGTTTTCTCCTTCTATGCATACTCTCTACGTGCCAGCCCCACCTATCCTTTCTCCTGCCTTGCTATTGACCAGTTCTTTATTAGACCAACAGGTGTTTTACACAGGCACAGCAACATAGCTTCACAGAGTTAAACAAATGCAACATAAACAAAAGTAACACACCTTAAAATAATCCACTATACCTCTCCCCATGCACACAAATCCACATCTTTTCTTTCTCTCATTAGAATACAAGAAGGTGGTCTTGGGTGGCACATCCAACCACAATCCAGTCAGCACTTCCAGGCCTGAGCAGACAGAAGAAGACAGAGAAGGCTCCCTTCCAGGCCCCTTGTTCTGAGGGAGAGGAGTCACATCCAACCATATCACCATCATGGTGAGTGAATACAGGGTGAGGAAATGTAAGAGAGAGTGAGGCAGAAAGATCCATTTCCTGCGGAGAGAGAGGTTGCTGTGGGATGGTCTGTATGTCAAATGTGTTGCTGATTGGTCAATAAATAAATCACTGATTGGCCAGTGGCCAGGCAGGAAGTATAGGCGGGACTAACAGAGAGGAGAATTGAGAGAACAGGAAGGCAGAAGGAAGGCACTGCCAGCCACTGCCAGCCACTGCCATGACAAGCAGCATGTGAAGATGCCGGTAAGCCATGAGCCAGGTGGCAAGGTACAGATTTATAGAAATGGATTAATTTAGGATGTAAGAACTAGATAGCTAGAAGCCTGAGTCATTAGGCCAAACAGTTTAAATAATATGTGTCTGTGTGTTTATTTTATAAGTGGGCTGTCAGACTGCCAGGGTTTGGTGGGATCCAGAGAGAAAACTCTCCAGCTACAAGAGGTGGACTGGGAGAGGCAAGGATTGTGAGGAACAGGCTGATACAGATAGTCTACTTGCCATCTGGGTGCATGGCTATGTCAGGGCCTGGGCTGCTGCCAAAGGCCATCTCTTTGTCTGTGGCCCCAATGCAGCTGTGGGGGTCTGTGTTGATGCCCGTGGCTTCTGTTACTACTAGAAGTTCTATGAATGCCCAGAGTCTCGGTCACCACCTGTGACCACATTGGTGTCTGAGGGAAGTGCCCCAACAGGGATCATGGCATCTAAGAGGGCTGCCCTGCCACCCAAGACTGTGGGGACATGCTGATCCAGGAGGCATGTGCTGCCACCCAGGACTGCTGAAGGGTATGTCTGGTTCCACGGCCCTGCTGCAACCAGGCTCTGAATTGATGTCTGTGGCTCCTGCTGCCACCAAGGAATGAGCCGAGGCACAAGGTCTGGGCCAGCACCTGAGATCCTGTTGGTCTTAATGGTCAAGCTGCCACTGAGGTCATACCTACTTGGGAGGCCTGAGCTGCCACATCCGACCATGGTGTGACCCAAACTGCCACAGAAGGCCATGTCTGAGTCCATGGCTTTCCCATGGGTTGGGGTCTGTGCTGTTGTCTGTGGCTCAGGTTACCATGGAAAACCAAGCAATTCCCTGGGGTCTGGGCTGCCACCTGGGGCCATGCTGATCTGGGTGGTCTGTAATGCCAAGTGGGCCAAGATGACATCCCTGCCCAGGCTGCTGCCAAGGACAATGCCTGGGTCTTTGGTCCTACTTCGACCTGAGCCTATGTTGATATTTTTAGCCTGTGATGCCACCAAAGGCCAGAAGGAAATCCAGAATCTGAACTGCCACATCGGGCCAAGTACCCATGATGCCACTGGGTTCTTGCTATTCTGAATGACTCTGCCAGCTGGGGCTATGGAGACATTCGGTCCCAGACTGCTGCCAAAGACTATGTCTGGTTCTATGGTCCAACTGCTACAGGGGTCTGGGTGGATATTCATGGACCTTACTGCCACCAAGAGCTCAAGAGCTGAGCCTCTGCACGGTCATACAGATCTAAGTGGCCTGAGCTGCCACTGGGGGCTGTAGTGTCATCTGGGTCTGGGTTGCCATCGGAGGTCATGTTTGGGTCCATGGTCCGGCCAGTCACAGTTAGTGGTGAGGTCTGTAGCTCCTGTTGTTACTGAATGATCCTGCCCTTCTGTGGGGGCAGCACTAGAAAGAACTGGCTCTGCTCCTTTCCAATTACAACATTCGGGAGAACAGACCCTACACCTGCCCTGGGCAGCACAGTAGAGTTGGCTTTGGTATTGTGAATGCTCTGAAGGCATGAGAGTGGGAGAGCTAGACCCACTGTCTGTCATGCGGTGGTGGCGTGGGTGAGGGAGAGATAACTCCCTCGCCCCTTTTCCCTCTCCACTTATGGCAGGCAGGAAAGTTGATCTCAGAGTCACAAGAGTGGGAGAGCTAATCTTGCCCCTCACTGGCTGCAGCACTATGAAAAGCTTGCCCTGCACCTACCTAGGAAGAACAGTGGAGCTGACCCTGTTTGCAGGGACACAGGTGATCCACCCCCTCAAAAGTGCATGAGAGATTTGGTCTCACCCCTAATGTGCCATATGGTGGAGTGGGCAAAGGTGAGAAGACCACCCTTGCCCCTAGTCACCTCTGATGGGAGGGATAGCTGGCCCTGGGGTCATGAGAGTGGGAGAATGGAAACTCTGGCCCTACACCTCACCTGGGCAGCACAGTAGAGCTGACCCCCTTGGCAGGGTAACAGGTGAGCCTACCCGGAAGGCATGAGAGTAAGCGGACTGACCCTACCCCACCTTGTCAGCCATGTAGTGGTATGGGTAAGGGAAAATGCCCCCTCTTGCCCCTTGCCATCTACAGCAATCAGGAGAGTTGGCCCCAGGAGCACGAGATCAGGAGAGCTGGCCCTGACCCTCACCTGCTGCAGTACATGGGAAAGCAGTCTCTGCACCTCACTTGGAGAGCATACTAGAAGTGACACTGTTGGTGGTACATCGGTGAGCTGGTCTTGTGAACATAAGAACAGGGGCTGGATCTGCAAATCCAAAGTTACAGGATCCCGTGACAAAGGACAGCAGGACATCCAGGAGGAATCCCAGTGAGTGCCCAGTTTTTATAATGTAGCAGAGGTCACAAGCATTGAGCCAGACCAATGAGCCATTGCAATGAACACTTACAAGTAAAGATATACAGGCTAAGGGATATACTGTGTGACTCATTAGGCCACACTAAAGCTTCCATACCAAAACTTCCTTTTTTCTGGTTTGTTTTGCTTTTAGGCTATATTTTAAATTTTGTTTTGTTTTGGGGGAGGGATTATAAGGGCATAGGATGGAGGCGGGAGGTGGGGCAGATGAGTAGGATCTGGATGTATGATGTAAAATCCACAAAGAACCAACAAAAACTTTTAAAAAAGAATACAAGAGGTATCTTAAAAATGATTAAGTAAAATAAGGTAAAATGAAAACAAACAAACCAGAATAGAAACAACAACAACAAAACAAAGGGGAGAAATATAGCCAAAGAAGGTCCAAGAACCACCAGGCAGCGGTGGCACACACCTTTAATCCTAGCACTCAGGAGGCAGAGGCCGGTGGATCTCTGTGAGTTTGAGGCCAGCCTAGTCTACAAAGCGAGAGGCACCAAAACAACACAGAGAAACCCTGTCTCAAAAAACAGACAAACAAACAAAAAACAAAACAAAAAAAAAAAAGAAAGAAAGAAGATACAAGAAGCATATGGAGTTAGACACACACATATGCACACACAGAAATTCCATAGAAACACAAAACTGGAAACCATAGTATTTACTCAGAGGATTTGTAAGGTAAAATAAATAAATAATAATAATTATGATAACAATATATGATAATAGTGATAGTAACAGTATTGATAGTAAAGCCCTGAAAAAGCATTATGAGATAAAGAGCCTCTGAAAACGACTTTGAGTTCATTTTGTGGTGGCTATCTATTACTGGGCCTGGGTCCTGGTAATAAAAGTTTTTGCAGCACAAATCTGAAAATGTCTTATTAATAAAAACAAACCTGGAGCCAGGTACTGGGGTCAATGCTGGGAGATCAGAGAAACAGAATAAGCCACAGCTACCTCACCTTGCCAATTCCTCAGCTGATCCTGTTTCCTCAGACTGGAATCCTCTGAGTCCTCATCCAGAATGGCTCTCCGCTGAACTGCTGCTCAAAAGTCTAAAAGCTTAACCTGCTCTAGTTCCTAGTTTTCACGCCTTATATACCTTTCTGCTTTCTGTCATCACTTCCTGGGATTAAAGGCATGAGTCACCATGCCTGGCTGTTCCCAGTGTGGCTTTGAACTCACAGAGATCTGGATGGATCTCTGCCTCCAGAAGGCTAGGATTAAAGGTGTATGTGCCACCATTTTCTGGCCTCTATGTCTGTCTAGTGGCTGTTCTTATCTCTGACCCCAGATAAATTTATTAGTGTGCATGATATATTGGGGAACACAATATCACCACAAGTTTTTGTATACCCAGTGATACTTCATTGGAGAAAATGAATTTCATTTTTTAATTTCTGAGAAGTTACCAATTGGAGATTGCTTCTGGGTGAGGGATAGGTGCTTGCATCCACTTTCTGTCTTAGAGGTGGGACCCTATCCGGCCCAGACCAGTGGAGCTCCTGTGCATGCTGTCTCAGTCTCTGTGAGGTCATATGTGTATTGGCCCTATTGTGATAGAAGGCCTGTTTTCTTTGTGTTCTCTATCCCTTCCGGTTCTTACATTTGTCTCTTCTTCTTCAGGGTTCTGGGATACTTAATGGGAGGGATTTGATGTATACATCTCATTTAGGGCTGAGTGTTTCAAGGTCTCTCACTCTCTGCACATTGTCCAACTCTGAGTCTCTATTTGTTTCCATCTACGACAGAAGAAAGTTTCTCTGATGATGGCTGACAAAACACTGATGTATGATTATATCAGAATGTCATTGAGTCATTTTATTGTGACATTCTTTAGCATAACACTAGTATTTGATTTTCCCCTAGGTCCCTAGCCCATTTAGTCTCAGGTTCTTGGACATACAAGCAGTATCAGGAATGGGTTCCATCTCATGGAATGGACCTTAAATCCAACCAGATATTGGTGGATCACTCCCACAAGCTTTACCATTATTGTTTTATTGCATTGTAGATCTAAGGTTATACAGCTAGGTTGGTGTTTACCTTTCTCCTTTCGAAATGTATAGAGTACCTTCTGGAACCAAGAACACTAGCCTGTAGGGAAGAAGGTTCTCAGCAGACATCAGCTTGACTTCTCCATGTTCAGTGAGTCAGGTAGGTGTTTTCTCAGCAGTAGGACCTTATTGTTTTTCACAGAACTTGAGAGGACAGTTTTCCACTTCATATGGAAACACACACACACACACACACACACACACACACACACACACACACACACATACACACATACCAGGATAGCTAAAACAATCCTAAATAATGAAAGACTACTGCTGGAAATACCCTTATGTGTTTAAATTGTTTCTTTCTTTTAAAGTTAGCTCCTAAAAATAGTTGATTTTAGGCATCATTTATTTAGAAAGAGAGACATGATTGTGAGGGTTAGGATTATTTAGTATATAAATCAAAATGTAGAAAATATATAATTCTTTCTGTATCTGTTAAAATATGAAAGTTTACAGTGAAAGTTCTCTGAAATGGCAATAAAACTGTATAACTGCAGAGGGCCATTCAGTAGAGCATTTATAATGCAACACAAGTAATTTGGATGGATAGGTTGTAATTATAAGGGTTTACCGAGGCAGGCCAATGGTTTTCATCAGTTAGGCTATGTTCTAAGCATAGGTTCTCACTGGAAGATCAACCTGTCATTCCTGCTAAACTTCCCAAGGTTGATTTCGCTTTCAGTGTAGCAATACACAAAATAACTTGGTTGATGGCCTGTGTCCTACTGCAAGGCCATTCGAGATGAATTCCTGAAAGGGAACAAAAGCAGATATGCGAGACTCGAAGAAGGCTCAAATTCCATACTGGCCTCTAGAACTCAGAGTTTATGCTTTGTATTTGATATCTTAGAAAAGATTCACTATTTCAAGCAAACATACCAACAAAAGCAAGCCAAACAAACCGGGTTTGATAAGGTCAGTCTTTGCTGTGTAGTGTGACTGAAGCCAGATGGGCTATAGAAGACCTTGAGAAAAAAAAAAAGAAGGGAAGGAAGAAAGGAAGGAAGGAAGGAAGGAAGGAAGGAAGGAAGAAAGAAAGAAAGAAAGAAAGAAAGAGAGAAGGAAAGAAAGAGAAAGAAAAAAGAATAAGAAAAAGAAAACAGTAACACCAATGACAAAAATCAATCAAGCAAAACATCCTGGATGTTCTGGCATCTAGAGGTAAAAATAAAATTAAGGATGCAGTTTATTACTACTTTGAACTCCATCTTCTTAAATTCCACTATGCTCATGAGGAAGGGATATGTAACCTATATTTTCATGTTTTCTTACCATAGCAACCGATTTTGTTAGATGCTTCAGCACTGGGAGATCTGAATGTGGAAGAAGAGGGAAAAATATTTATACTTGCAGCATTTCACATTTCCAGAAAATGCACTAATGGGCAATAGATCCAGGGTTGGTTGCTAATGCCACAGTCCCAGAACCAGACAGTTGAGGCAGGAAGATCACTCAGTTTCCAGTCTAGTCTATGTTGAATAGTGAGTTCCAGTCTGGTATAGGCTGTGGAGTGAGATGCTACATTAAAACAAAACAAAACAAATAACTTTTGTGTTTCCTGGAACTATTAATCCAAGAGGAAGAGACTTGGTGTAATTGCTTTGTGAATTCACAATGGAGCTCAACAGCATTCCCTGATACTAAACATAAATGCCTTTAATTTTCAAGTGGAGCTCAGGAAACAAAACTCTTACTCCTGTTCTTTGAGCTTAAGTGAGTAAAAAGCAACTGCTTCCCGCTCAGAGTTGGCTATTTGTCTTGGCCAGGCATGCTGTTAATGAGCATTGCAACCTTCTCTGAAGCAAGGCTTCCTCCCTAGAGCCTACTAGTGAGTATATGATCACTCTTCACTCTCCTGACAAACCTGGTATTTTAATGAACATCGAGAGTTAACCTGTAGCCCTGTAACTCCCTCTCTTGTTTTTGTGGAGATGAGAATTCCAATGGGTGATGAAAAAAATACTCCTTTCTCTCCTAACTAATGAGAGACAAAAACTACTGTCTGGGTAAGGATAGTGAAGAAAATGTGCCTCTGGGGATCACAGAAACATCTAGAAAATGGTATTTTTTGATCATAATGGAGCTTACCACCCGGTTTCTCACATCTCCTCTTGAAAGGAAGATAACAAGTCATTTGAAAGCACCGAGTGAAGACTTAAGTCATCACTTTAATGTAGAACACTATATCCAGGAATACTTCACATAGTTATTTAATTACAAATCTCATAAAACATCTGTGTTATTTGCTGCATTTGGTTTTCCAAACACAAACTATAAATCAGATGCCTAGATACAACCTCTCCTTGCATGCAGGAAGAATTCCAATAATGTGATGATGCATTTGATCCAGGTTTGCAGTAGGACAGCAGGAGTTAAAACTTTTCTAATGAGAAGGTCTCTCGTGTAAGCAGAATTTGCCCTTCACCTTGATTCACCTACTGTTGTAAATATTAAATAGTACCTCTGCATTGCCTTGTTTCCTTCCAATTAATTCCCTATATTTTATTCAAAGAACTCTTTCAGCAAATCATTTCTTAGAATATCCCAGAAAGGCTGTTAAAATAGTGACTTCCTGTACTGTGACCAACGATAATGAACCAACACGAACCTAAAACCCACAGACTATAATATATATGACCAATACAGTATGATTTGGAAGAGCAGAGCAGAATTCAGCATATAATTCCTATTTGATAGCCCAGCATGTGTGCTAAGTAAGTGGAACTATTTCTAAAGGGCTAACTATAATGCTGCCTAATATGTACAGGTCCACTTTGTGAAACCATATGGTGTGGCTGTCTTTCAAAGTTCAAAGTATTTCACATTTAAAGAGGCACACCTTTATGTATAATGCATTATATTATTTCTCCAGTAGGATTCAGGTTGGTAATTGTAGGGAAAATAAAGTATAAATAGCATCATATCAATTCACTAGATATAAAAGTGAATTATCTCATTCACACTAGGGTATGGATCAGACTTCAAAGTTAATTTGCCAGAGTGGATAAGGAGAGTTATACCAGAAGCAAAGGAAAGACCTTTTGGTAACACACCAACACATTTGGTACCATTTGCAGTATCCTTATTCTATAGCACAAACAGTGAACGGAGACAAGCAATTACAGAGCAGGTATACGGAGAAAACATAAAGATGGTAGGGGAAATTGCAACTTGACCAACTAATGAGACATGCAAAGTGGGGGCTGTTTGTTGTACTTCACTATCACCCCATTGTGGCTGGCTAGCTCATAATCCCAGCAACAATCTGAAGTCTAAAATCAATTAAGCACGCCTGCATTAGGAAAAGCATGTTCACCTGAGGTATCATAAATTATTTTTACGAGGATATTAAGAATATGCCTTTATTTTTGTTGTTATTCTTTGACTTAAAATGTTTATATTCAGTCTATGAGGATCACATACATTAGTATTTAGAATGAGGTTGCAGTTAGAGTTTGTAATGGTTGAGGAAAGCGTAGTAATAAGCTCTGCTCTGAGATCTGTTACCTCATTGACCACCAATGGTTGGCTAGGTCGAGTTTCAGTACTATGCCTGGTTCTCCTTCAGTTTACTTGGTCTTTAGTCCACTAGAATAGCTGTTGGTTACCCCAGGACATGTGTCCCACTATTTCAGCTTTCAAGATATTTTGTTGTGCTCACCACCGTTGTAGTTCATAGGAGTCACAGCTTGATAGGACTTGAAAGTAATGTAATCTTTATCCAAACCTCACATCAGATCCAGCTCAAGGCCTCTGTGCTCTTTGTCCTAAGTGCCTGGTGTTTTCAGATATATGGACTTAAATTCCACCTACAGATCGTATCATTCTTATTCCTCATCAAGGAAATTCCTCTTCACAACAGATGGAGACCATAATAGAAAAGCACAACCAATCCAAATTCAGAGTTGTAGAGCCCAGTTCCAACTGATATATCTACTACACAATTGCTGTACCTAAAGGTCTCTCCTGTCTCTCTCTCATGCAGACACAAAAATGCACACACACACACACACACACACACACACACACACACACACACATACATACAAACACACACATAGGGGGAGTTGTATATACTGGAATACTCTATAATCTGTCTATTACATATGTATGTATATATGTATGTATCTATTTATCTATCTATCTCTACATCTCTCTCTCTCTCTCTATCTATCTATCTATCTATAATTTAAGGAAAAGAGGTCATGAATTTAAAAGAGAGCAAGGGAGAGATAGATGGGGGGGTGTTGGAGGGAGGAAATGGAAGGGAAAATGATGCAATTGTATTATAATGTAAACTAATTATTTAAAAAAATGAACATCATACTTTCATATTGTCCAATAATTTTGACTTTAGGCATATACTACTGTGTAATCAATCACTTTATACTTGTTCAGGCAAAATGGAGGAGCTATCTTGCTCTTAGAATTATAATGATCTCAACTATCCTAAAGTAGGGAATTTTTTAAAATTATTGTAACTTCTGCTCCCTCTCAAATTCTGAGATAGATATTCATAACTTGTGTTTTTCTTTTAAATTACTAAACATTGCATGCAAATGTTTTGAAGATGTAAATATTTCCTTATATAGTATAAATAAGCTAATGAAATGTTAGGTTGTATATTGGTTTATTGCTTAACAAATACTTTTCCAGTACAGCATTATATTATATATAATCTTTGTTAGAAATTTGAGAGAAAATACTGAACAAAATAAAGTAAAACAAAATAACTTCCCAATATCTTGCATAGAAGGAAAGGAATCTTTAGTAAAGGGGCCATAGGATCTCCACACTGCTTTTTTACTTTCATTTCTACCTAATTAAAATAATATGTTTGCATTAAACCCACATCTATATTCTACATTTTAATTCAAGAAATATTCCCTTTGGCAACTACAGCTTGAAGAACTTTTGCATAGCACTGAACTTATATCTAAGCAAACTATAATCAAGATCTGTTTGAAATTGAGACCATGAACTTTGGATGTCATATATGGATTAATTTATTTACATCCAGCACATTGTGCTTCCTAAGGCATGTCTGTATAAGATTACTCACAATAATTAAGACAGAATTTCAAGATCATTAAAAACTTTCACTAAACTCCTTTCACTAAACTCTATTATTAATGTGAGCGTGAAGGAATCTGCAACAAAAGTCCATATCATTTTTTCCTGAAGCATTCGCTGTTTACATATGTGGCTTGTTTATGAACACCTAGACATACATATATGTCCTCACATATGTATGTATCCACACATATAATGAAGCTATAAATACATATAAAAGAAACTATATACCTTTGTGTATTTGTATATAAATTAAGTGTCCATGTGAAGTGTGAACCCACAAAAGTGTATTTAGTAATTTATTAAGAGGTGCAGTGGAAATACAACTCACTAATATAGAACAAGGAAGATACCAGCTATGGCTGCCCTGTCTAAGAATGATGGGGACCAAGCACAAGCTGCTCCATGCTGCTTGATCTGGTCCTAGTCAGTCAAGAGAGCACATGACCTCTCTCCTTTCTTAAATGGTCATGTATGTAGGCAAGACCATGCCCTAGGGCTTTCTACTCCAAAGCTATTGGGTGAATGGAACGAATTCCTACAACCCTCATATACTTGGAGTAATGCCTGTGTTTGCACATATATGTGCAGGTCAGAGGTCATCCTTGGATGTCATTTCACTGAAGCTATACATCTTGTTTCTTGACACAGAGTCTCTCACTGAGATCTGTGCCTCACATATTCAGTTAACATGCCAGAATATACCTTTGTCCACTAATGGGATCACTATACTTGACTTCCTATAGGCTGTCAAACTCAAATGCTCAATCTGTGTTATGTGTACCTTATGGAATGAATCATCTCTTACATAGCTTCTATACATCTTTTGGAAACTGTAATCTTCTTGAAAGATTAATGCTTTAAGTTCTGCTTTGTTCAGATTACCCAAAGTAATCCAATTTATTAAATATGCCAAAACTTCTTTAAAGTGGAAGTTAAGGGATAATACTAGTTTGTGCTATAATTATTTCTGTGGAATGTATATAAATAAAATAGTACTTTTTGATACAGAACCAGGACCAGGAGTTTCTTGTCTCTGTCTCTCCGTCTCTCTGTCTATCTGTCTGTCTGTCTGTCTCTGTGTGTGTGTCTGTGTGTGTGTATTCCACTGCTTTGGATTCTTAGCATCAAGACATTATGCACCTATTTAAATATTCATGGTTAAAACAGGTGAAGTAAACCAAAGGATAAACTATTAAATCAAATTTTCTCTTAATTCAAAAATATTCCCCATATCTCTAAATTTCTTACAACCATTATATGTCTTATTCCTCAGTAAATAAGTTTTTCCTTACCTGGAGTCTCATTTCTTATAAATCCTGGCTTTAAGTACAGTTCTCTGATTGCTTCTCGGTAATGCCCACTTTTTCCACCTGCCTCAAGTCTTTTGACTGAAACCTGGGGTCAAGTGTAGGACTCTTTATGCCTTCTAAGTATTAGGCAATAACAGTGGTGATTGCTCACTGGCAGCAGGGAGGAAAACAGGTCTTCTGGGATAAGAAAATCTCTGAGCTGCAAGATGAAGTGAGGTCCAGCGGGTTTTTCTCTGTGCTGGCTGAGGCTCCCTCACAAGCTCTCCTGGGCCTAACTGCTCCCTTTCCTTCACTGATCCACTATATTTATTGTATTATTCTCACCTAACATAATCCTTAACCCATTTGCGGTGGGAAAGTGATTATGCCCCCCAAGTCCCTGGCCTTCTCCCTCTTTTGTTTTGAACTGGCAGCTGCAGCTGCTTGGTGAGAGCCTTGAAAACATCCATCAGTTTCACAGCTAGAGGCACAGCGATGGGTACTTTGACTTTCTGTTTTTCTCATTTTAAACTGGTTGTTCTCGGAGAACCACTTCTTTGCATAAAGTGGAACATGCAGGAGGAAATAGAGAATGCAATCTGTGAGCAGCTGGATTCTGGCCTCCACTGCCACTGGGGATGGAGAAGGCCAGGAAAGGATGTTCTTCTCTGATGAGATCCCTGCGATGACCTAATACTGTCTTCTCTATGTTTTGGCCACTAAGCCTGGTTTATTGTCTGATTATAACTTAAAATGCAATGACTTCCAACCTTCTGAGGAAACAGATTTGTTCACAAGCATTTAGTAAACTGCTTACTCCTTTATGCTTTTGGTCAAATCTTGACACATGAAAATAAATAAAAAAATAAATAAAATATTTCAAACAAATATGATGTCTCTCATTTGAAACCAGGTTGTCTTTTCTGCACTGGGAAATTGCAATCTGTAAGTCATTACTGTGTATCCTCTCAGGAAATGACTCTTGATATAGAATGTGTAAGAAATCTCAAAAGAGAAATAGATAACATGGCACATATAGAGTTCCCTGCAGGCTTTCTAGAATCTTCTCTTTGCATTGGAGGATGTAAGTAGAGACATCACAGGTCTTTGTTCATGGCCTCTGCACTAATTCCATTATAGACTATATATCTTTCTGTTTAGACATTTAGTCAAAAGCAGAGTTTGAAGGTGAGTCTAAAGTGTGGTAGAACCTCAATATACATCAAGCTTATTTTTATTTCAGGCAACAATTAAGGTAATATAATTGAGCTCATTTTCAGGAAAACAAAAAATAACCCTTACCATAGTGCACCCGAACATTGTAGGAGGGCTCAGGAGAGACAAGTGACAATGTATAACTAAGGAGTCTCCTGGAAGTTTATTCCTACAACCTTCAGACAGAGAGTGCACAGATAAGACTGAATAGATTTTGGGACTATCAAGACAACAATAGTCACATAGAGGACTGAAAGGACTGGAGTCCCTTGGGGCATGGCGAGCATAACTTCAGCACTTGGAAAGTGACTTCCTTTGTTGGGAGACAAAAGAAGTAGAAGTTAACTATTCTTAGTCTAGCTTGAACAAAATAAATGAAACACACACACACACACACACACACACACACACACACACACACACACACACGCAAACACACCTTAATCTAAAAAGAGAAAATCTCAGTGGAAAAGAAATAGTTTAGTGGAAAATAAGGAATTGCCTTATGCCTTTTGAAAATTTGGCATTCTTCTCAGATTTGATCATAGTCTACAATATGATATGGTGCAAATTCCTTTATGTTGCTAGGATTTTTTATTTCTCACCAACAAGCTAAAGCAATTAGAGACTACTATCTTAAAAGCATTCACGTGCTTTTGGTGTAGTACTGGTTTTATTTTCAAAGAAATCATTAACAGGAACAGATACAGCAAGTGAAGCTCTGACTAGGTTATTAGTTGATTGAAAGGGAGATTTGTGGTTCATTTGTTAAAAGTGGTACAGAGCTATGTAGATACTAAAAAGACAAGAATAGTTTCAATACAGGGCTTCGCACAGAATGAGGAGAAGGACACTAGCCACAGGGACAGACACACACGTGGAGAAAGGTTTGCCAAGAAAAGAGGTGGTTACATTAACACAGCTTTCTGTTTTCTGGTTGTTGTTTTTGTTTGTTTTTTAGAGGTGATATCTAACCAGAGGCCTTATATTTAACAAGTAATAGATGTACCAATAGCCCTGTTCTTTTTTATATGTGCATTGTGTTTGTATATAAATTGTTGTATAATTACATAAGTCTATGTATGCGTATATGCATGTATAAGTATAGCCTAAATTATATGTATTTTATATTTACATGTGTGAAAAATAAACATTAAAAAAGGAATAAGCTAGCCGGGCGGTGGTGGCGCACGCCTTTAATCCCAGCACTCGGGAGGCAGAGCCAGGCGGATCTCTGTGAGTTCGAGGCCAGCCTGGACTACCAAGTGAGTTCCAGGAAAGGCGCAAAGCTATACAGAGAAACCCTGTCTCGAAAAACCAAAAAAAAAAAAAAAAAAAAGGAATAAGCATTTTTTAAAAATTCTCAAAAATGTAAAAATTGGGGTAGCAAAATGGATCAGTCTACAAAGGCACTTGCCAACAAGACTGATAACTTGAATTTGACCTCTGGGAATCCATATGGTAGAGGAAAGAATTGACTCCAGCAAAGTGTCCTCTGACCTTCACATGTGAGTACCAAGACAAGAGGATTATACCCAAAATGATTGTAGTATTTCTTACAAGGGTAGAGTGAAGTTGTTCATTAACTACATAATCAGAATCATGGCTTGTAACACGACTTATATTAAGATATTTATGAGTAATTGAAGGAATGTAAGGAATCAATAAGCCCAAGTTTAAATCAATATAAAACAGAGATCACACTTGAGAATAAGCCACAGGAAAGTCAGTGATATGAACAAATATCATACCTCTGAATTGTCCTCCACATACTAATGGGTGATATTGCTCTGTGTGCTGTGAATGTGTTGCTCTGATTGGTTGAAAAATAAAATGCTGATTGGCCAGTAATGGGATAAGCAGAGAAGGAGAATTCTAGGAGAGGAAGGTGGAGTCAGTAGACTCCAGCCCACCGTCCAGGGAGCAACATGTAACAACACACAGATAAAGCCACGGAACACATGGCAACATATAGATTAACAGAAATGGGCCGAGTTTAAGTGTAAAAGCTATTCAGTGGTAAGCCTGAACTAATGGCCAAGCAGTTTTAATTACTATAAGCTTCTAAGTGATTATTTTATAAGCAGCTGCAGTGTCCCTGGGGCTGGGCAGGACCAGAGAAAGCTTCAGCTACAGTATACACTGTTATTGGAAGACATAGAGTATCTAATACTCAATTGACTAACAATTGAAGATTATTACTATTATTATTATTATTAAATTGACTAACAAAGGAAGATTATTATTTTGATTAGCAACACATTGCATGGGCTTATTAGAAATATGAACTCTAAGTTGGAGAAGTGAAATGAGATACTACATTGGAGTGAAATCTCATTTTGATTAGCGTATAATGAAAGGAATTGTGATTACTTGGGGTCATGTTTTATAATTTGAGATTGAGAAACTGATAATGACACTAACTTAGAGCAAGGCAGGAGCTATGCAGAAGTTACAGAAGCATAATTAGTGAGAATTCAACTTAGAGGGCATTGAAATACGTGCGGTATTTCTGACGCCAAGTCTTTGTTGTGGGTGTAAATGGAGATGTTCACTGGAATTTTCTTTAACCAATATGTACTTTTCCATATTATATATAACCCTATGTATAATAGGGTTATACTATTGTGTAACCCTACTCCTATGGCTACATGAACAAATATCTGGTCACCCTAGATAGGGAACTAATGACAGAACAAAGTGAGGATATCACCAAAGTACAACTGGGTGAACCCAGGAGTTTTATCAATGTTATCAGAATGCAGCTGAGGATTTACTTACACAAGAAGAAATGACTCGAATATAGCTGCATTGGTCAATACTGACCCAACAATTCATAAAAGCTAGAAACATATATCAGACTACACAACTTGAAGGCAGCTTAATAGACTGGAGAGTGTCGTTTCCAGGTAGCTTAGTTGGTCTGAATCACATTCAGGGACCTCAGAGAGGCACTGCCTCTTTCAGGAAGCTCAGCTTATCTGAGATTTTATACCATCAGTTCTTATTGTTTATATGTGCTTGAAGAAGGAGGGGTCCAGTGTATCTGGCCAATTTCAGGAACTTCCTGAAGCTTGAAGTTTTTTTTTTTTTTTCCTAAGTATGAAGGAGCTTCCCTATACAAAGAAATATTTCAACACTCCTTAGAATACCTTGTCTTCTCAAAGCATTCTTGCCAGTTGAAATGAATTTCTTCATCTCAGAAGAAATTTCTTTACAACATAAGGGTCAGGCATTCAAGACCAGCCGTTACTACCCATGACCTTGTTGACAAAGCATGTGAGGTCCAGATATGCTTGCAGACTTTAAAAATTCATAATTTCACGTTTTCATAATTTATAATATCAATAATAATTCAGATTTTAATCATCTTTGGGAAACTTGAAAATATAGATATTTCTTGGTGTGTTTATTCATTAATTAGCATGCATACTACTGTGCTGTTCAAGTAGCTGCAAAGCTGAAAATCATAACATCTTAATAGCAAATTGCAGTGCCTGCAAATGAGTTTTTAATACCTATTTTCCTATCATCCTCTACTGAAGTAATAAAGTCCCCTGAAGCAATAGCCAGTGTTAGATAGGGGAATATACAGAAATTAGTAACAGGAGCCTCAGAAAGTGTTCCTATGGTAAAGGCCTTTGCCATTCTTGCTCCCACTTCTGCTCTCCCTCTTTCCATCCCCATTCCTTCTTTCTTTTTCTTTTTCTTATCTTGAGGTACCCTCTAAATGAAGTATTATGAAAACTAGCCCTTTGCTCCCCAATAGATGTGAAAATTAATTATAACACTAAATAATAGGCATGACAGAGTAAGCAAGGCAGTGCCTTTTCATAGCCTGAGTATCTATAGATTAGGAGAGTTATTAACATAGCTTCAAGCTATAAGTTGTGGAGTAGCCTTGATTTGGATGTTCTTAGAGAAATGGAAGAAAAATGTCTTTCATAAAAGCACTTTGTATTCTCAACACTTCCTGTATGGTGTAAGCGTTCTCTGTTTAGAGGGCACTTAGAGTCAGTATTGGCAAAAGTCATGGTGTCATGTTTCCTTTCTACATGAGAACATACTCTCATATAGATTTTGTCTGTTTTTATATTTTCCACGAGCCAGGTTTGCCTTCTTTCCAATGTTGTACCTCCATTATTATCAGCTTTGACATTCCATCCCACTACCTAATTGCAATGCCCTCAGCTACCCAGCAATTCTTCCTCTGAGCAGATATTTAAAATAAATGAAAACAGAATCCCAATACAATACCCCTACCTCTTGTTCATAGCAGAACTATTTACAACAGGGGAAAGAGAAGGAAAATGAGGAATCCATCAGTGGATAAAAAGACAAATAATGTGTATCATTGAATGTTACCTGCTAACTAAAAAAGGAGGAAATCATGCCATTGTGACAACAGGGATGAATCCAGAATACATTAAACTACAAAAAAATCTTCAAATGTTTATTCACTTTAATAGGATATTAATAGCAATTTAACTTAATAATTTTTATAAGAATACTAATTCAAGATACAGAAACTGATATTTATGCAAATAAAATGCAAATAAAAAGTAAGAGGAATAATTAGCCAGTAATGTGGCTCAATTAAATTTACTGATGTAGTATGAGTCATTGGAATCAATCTCTAGTTCCATATACACTTTTATATACACAGAACAGTAATAAGCACCCTGCTGAACATTGACTTTCCTGTACTTTCACTCTCTCAAAATTTCTTCATCAAAAGTTTAAATTTCCAAGCATTATTGTGTTTTAATGTTTATACTTGCTTTATGTACAGATATATATTCATTAGCATTTCACTTAATTTTCTTGATACTCTGTTGAAATGAATTATTCTAAGATGGTTCATATAACATCGCATGGGTATAAACCCACAAAAAATGCATGATAACCAATGTGGTGAGGCTGCCTCCACAGTCCTGGTTGCCCTTGCTTTGATTTCTATAATTATAGGTTAACTAACAGTTAGCATGATTTTAAGGACATTAAACTATAAACAGGTTCATTTAGGGGCTGGTATCTCTAATTCTGTAGCAGCTTTAGTATACACCCATGTTCTTAATCTTTTAATAGTTTGTATTTGCTGCTAAGTAGAATTTGTATCATGGGGATTTAACACAGTTTCTGTACACATTCATTTTTCAGTACTAAAGTAATTTATGTTATTTTTTTAATTTTATAGTTAATTACTTTTACATATCAGCCATGGATTCCCCTGTCATCCCTCCTCCCGCCCCCCCCTGCCCCTCCCAATCCACTCCCCATTCCCATCTCCTCCAGGGCAAGGACTCCCCTGGGGATTCAGCTCCGCCTGGTAGATTCATATTTTTATTGTGGAATTATCATAAATGGTACTATCATAAACATTATTGTCTATGACTTTTTATATTTAGAAATCTACTTTCCTTTATCATAAACAGATACATAGCAGAGCAAAATGAATGGGTCATAGAAGTGTGTGGAGCTTCTTTTGAAAAGTCTTGGTGAGCAGGCAGTAATTGAAGTTTATTCATAGTTTGAACAGCACATAGTACATTATCACTTAGATCTTTTATTCTAATGAGTCTGTTGGCACATATTTTTGTGGCTTTAGTCTGCACTGATGTTTCAAGTTATCCTGACCTTCTGATTCCTTCTATGCAGAATTTTATGTTTCAAACATTTACTTTTCATTTGATTTTGTTTTTTGTTGTATTATTTATTTTGAGATATTTCCTATACTGTTAAAATAATAATTTTATCAGATACATGATACATTAATATTTTCATTATATAGATTATATTTTTGTTTTATTAATATTTTCTTTTTAAAAGCTCGAGAGTTTTCAGCTTTGATTAATACCAAATATTTTATTTTTAAACATTGTAAATTAATGTATAATTTCTCCATCCACCAAACCCCTTCAGCTCTAACATACAGCCGCCCTTGTTTTTTTTTAAATTCATCTTTTTCTTTAATTATTATTGCTACACACACACACACACACACACACACACACACACACACACACACACCCCTAAAAATGTAAATGTAAACTGCAAAGTCCATTTAGCATTACTTGTATGTGTATGACTTTAGGACTGACCTATTGGTGTTGGAGAGCCAGTTCAGAGTCCATGCTTGGTGATGATTAATTGTCTTGCTCTCAGCATTTCTTAGTTGTTTGTACTACTTTAGCTTTGGATGACCTCCTTGAGATTTATAGCTTCCACATTAGTACTTCTATTGGTGTTGTCTTTTTTCAGGTTTTTTTTTTTTTTTTTTTTTTTTTTTTTTTTTTTAGGCAGCCATATTATTGTGGTAGCAAGGGTGAAGCTTCCCAAGTCTAGAAGACAAAAATCTCACAATTGATTTCCTGGTCCTCTAACTCTTAAAATTCTTCTTCTCCCTCTTCCATGATATTTCCTGAGCCTTCACTTCATGAGTTGTTTTGTAGATGTATCCACAGGGGCTGAGTACCCCACAATCTGTGGTTCTGGATGTTTTGACCAATGGTTGTATGCTGGAATGCTCTCTCTGTTACAAAGAGGAGCTTCTTTGATGAGGGGTGTGAGCTACATCTCTCTGTGAGTAAAAGGGTAAGTATTTAGAATAAAGTTACCACAACATACAAAACAACCCTGACCAAAGAGAACAATGTTAGAGTAATTACCATTCCGTATTTCAAGATGTATAACAGCCATAGTAATGAAAACAATATGAAAAGCAGTATAGTACTGTCACAAAGCATCAGTTTATTTATTTATTATTTATTTATTTATTTTGCATCCTGACTGCAGTTTCCCCTCTCTCTTGTCCTCCCATGCCCCCCTCCTCCAAATCCACTCCTCCTCTGCTTCTGTTCAGAAAGAGGCAGATCTCCCATGGGTATCAACAAAGCATGGCATATCAAGTTGCAGCAGGACTAAGCACCTCCCCTTGTAATTAGGCTTGTTAAGGCAATCCAATATGGGATTCCCAAGGGCCAGAAGAAGCTTGAGAGACAGCCCCTGCTTACATTCTTAGCAGTCCCATAAACAGACCAAGCTACACAACTGTCACATATATGTAGAAGGCTTAGGTTGGTCACATGCAGGCTCCCTGGCTGTTAGTTCAGACTCTGTGACTTCCTATGAGCCAAGTAAATTGTTTCTGTGGGTTTTCTTGTGATGTTCTTGATCCCTCAGGCTCCAAGAGTTCTTCCTCCCTCTCTTTAGCAGGATTCCCTCAGCTAGGTCTAACGTTTGACTGTGGGTCTCTGCACTTATTTCTATCAGTTACTGGATGAAGGTTCCCTCATGACAATTGGGATAGTCACCAATCTGCTCACAGGAGATGGACAGTTTAGGCTATGTATCCACTATTGCTAGCAGTCTTAGCTGGAGTCATTCTTGTAGATTCCTGGGAGTTTCCCTTGCATCAGGTTTTGATCTGATTCCAAAAAGCACTCCATTTTCAGTCATCTCTTTCAGAAATTTACCCCTCCATCCACCTAACCCAACCTGATTACCACCCTCAACTGCCCCCCATTCTACCTAGGAAATCTCTGCTTTTTCACCTTCCTTGGGAGATCCATGTATCCCCACTTGGGCCTTCCTTGTAACTTAGTCTCTCTTGATCTGTGCATTATAGCATGATTATCTTTTACTTTACAATTCATGTTTACATATGAGTGAGTACATACATGTTTGTCTTTCTGGGTCTTGGTTACCTTACACAGGATGATTTTTCTAGTTCCATCCATTTGCCTACAAATTTCGTGATGTCATTGTTTTAACAGCTGAGTAATACTGCATTGTGAAAATGTTCCACATTGTCTTTATCCATTCTTTGATTTAGGGGCATGTAGGTTGTTTCTAGGTTCTGTTAATTATGAACTAAGCTGCTATGAACATAGTTGAGCAAGTGTCCTTGTGGTATGATTGAGCATTCTTTGAGTATATATCTAAGAGTGGTATCACTAGGTCTTAAAGTAGATTGATTCCCAGTTTTCTGAGAAACTGTCAGACTAATTTCCAAAATGACTATACAAGTTTACACTCCCGCAAGCAATGGAAGAGTATTCCACTTGCTTTCCATACTCTCTAACATAAAATGTCATTTGTGTTTTTGTATAAGATGGAATACATTCTGGCAGATGAAAGATGGTATCTCAGAGTCATTTTGATTTGTATTTCCATGATGGCTAAGGATGTTAAACATTTCTTTAGGTGATTCCAAGCCATTTGAGATTCTTCCATTGAGAATTATCTGTTTAGTTCTGTACCCCATTTTTTAATTGGATTATTTGATTTTTTGGTATCTAATTTCTTGAATTCTTTATATATTCTGGAGCTCATCCAGTTGTCAAATATAAGGTTGATGAAGATCTTTTCCCATTCTGTAGGCTGCCAATTTGTCCTTTAGACAGTGTCCTTTGCCTTACAGAAGTTTTTCAGTTTCATGAGACCCATTTATTAATTATTAATTATTAATTGTTGATCTTGTTCTTCTCTTCAGGAAGTAGTATCCTGTATCAATGCTTTCAAGGCTATCCCCTACTTTCTTTTCTATCAGGTTCATTGTAGCTTGATTTATGTTGAGGTCCTTGATCCACTTGGACTTGAGTTTTGTGCAGGGTGAAAGATATGGACCTATTTGCGTTCTTCTACATGCTGATATCCAGTTATGCCAGCACCATTTGTTGAAGAAGAAAAATCAATTATTTTTAAACTATTAAGCATTGACTCTAAAATATCCTTATAACCCTAAATTTAAAAGATTTCTGCATATGCTTATATTAATCTGCAAATAGATCCATATCTATCGCCATTTACAAAACTCAAGTCCAAGTGGACCAAAATTAATTACATAATTATGTAATCAAAATATTGCTTATGTTTATGATTCCATATATTATGTATTCTATGAATTTGAATTGAGCTTACTTAAACATGTAAAATAATTTTTCTTGAACTCTTTTTGAAATAGAACCTACAAGTCATATATTTCTTTCATAATAAATATTGAATAAAATGTCACTTAGATACTATTAAAATCATTAGAACTTGTGCCATAAATTCACAAATGTAAATAAATGACAAAGCCATGAAACTACTGAGTATTTTAAAAATTTTATGTATGCTTAATTCAGAAGTCAGTTTTTTACAAGATGTAGTACGTATCCTTTGCTGTTAGGAAATAAATTATTTAACTATCAATGATTGGAATGATAAGTTATAGTAAGAATACATTTTAGGTCCATTTTGAAGAATGTATCATGCACTAAAAAGGCAAAATATAAAATTCACTGGATATAGCACAAGTCATGTTAAAAAAAAATGAAAAACTGAGTCTCAGGCAGATCTGGCTTTCTATAGGGATGTTAGGAGATAGAAGTGCCCAAACCCTGCCCATCTTGATATAAAAGTGTGTGAGCTTATATTTAGGAAGTAGTCTCCCATGCCAATGATTTCAGGGCTACTTCCTACTTCCTCTTCTATCAGGTTCAGTATAACTGGTTTTATATTGAGGTCTTTGGTCCACTTGGACTTGAGTTTTGTAAATGGCGATAGATATGGATCTATTTGCAGTCTTCTACATGTTGACATCCAGTTATGCCACTACCATTTGTTGAAGATGCTTTCTCTTTTCTATTGTTCAGTTTCAGGTTTTTGTTTTCTTTTTTGTCAAAAATCAGGTGTTCATAGGTGTGTAGATTACTGTCAGGGTCTTCAATTTCATTCCATTGGTCCACATATCTGTTTTTATGCTCATACCAAGCTGTTTTTTTATTGCTATTGCTCTATAGTAGAGCCTTCATCCAGTAACTGATGGAAGCAGATGCAAAGATCAACAGCCAAGCCCCTGGCCAAGCTCCAGGAGTCCAGTTGAAGAGAGAGAAGAGGGATTCTATGAGCAAGGGGCATTAAGATCATGATGGGGGAAACCTACAAAGACAACCAAACCAAGCTAGTGGGAATTCATGATCTTTAGACCAACAAATTTGGAGCTCCCATGCAATTGGACTAAGCCCTCTACATAAGCGAGACAGTTGTGTAGCTTTGTCTGTTTAAGGGGCCCCTGGCAGTGGGATCAGGATCCAAGCTTATTGAATGAGCTGGCTTTTTGACACCCATTGCCTATGGTGGGACACCTTGCAAAGCCTTGATGCAGGGGGAGGAGCTTGGACCTGCTTCAACTGAATGTACCAGGCTTTACTGACTCCACATGAGAGGCCTTATCTTTTCAGAGGAAGGAATGGGGAATGGGGTGGAGGGGAAGGCTGGGGGCATAGGAAGAGGGAAGAGAGGGGGATTGTGGTTGGTACATCAAATGAATAAAAAAATTTCTTAATAAAGAAGACAAAGAAACTAAGAAAAAAATTGTGTGAGCTTCAGAAGAGTTGTCCTAAAAGGATCTATTATGTCATAAGAGATCTTCTGTAGCAGACTTTTAACTTTTATGTAGATAATACAGGGAAGTTAAAATAAGGCATAGTTTCTGTTGCTGACATGAGTCAAACATTCCAATTTTATCTACTTGACTGTAAAGCGATGATGGATCAATCTATTGCCTATGTGGCAGAGAAGGCTCTGTGTAATTTCTTCTAACTCTCTCTCCTAATATATACTATCCTTGACATATGTTCTTTATTTATATTACCCTTAATTAGGGCAATATAATTGTTTTGTTCTTGTGAGTGCCTACAACTGTTTATTCAGTGTATGTGGCATTATTAACAAGGTTGGATTCATCTACGGATGCAAAGATCATTCAACGTAAGTCAATAAGTTAGGTTAAATTCATCATTAGAATAAACAACAAAAATCAGTGGCAGAGGAGATTTTTGGGCAGTTAAAGTGCTTGTTATGTACATTAAGCATGAGGAAATTGTTCAGGTGCCCAGAACCCATGTAAAAGTCCATAGGATTGGATTGCACATTTAAAATTCATGCCATCAGAAGGTGGATACTGGTGATCCTTGGATCAAGCTAGCCAGACAGACTAGCTGTATTATGGGAAATATCTGGGACATATAGAGAGACCTTGCCTCAATAAATAGGGTAAAAAGCAATCAGGACAAACTCCCAATATCATCCTAAACCAACCACTTATGTAACCATGCACAATAGGTTCATCCAAAATCATGTGAACCTATAGGCACAAACACATACAAACCATACATAAATACACACAAAAAATGGAGAACATGATCATCTCAATATCAGCATTAGTAGCAAAAGGACTTTATAAAACTCTACACGTGTTCATGACAAAATGTCTTATTTGGTAATTAAGAAAGTATTAGCTATTAAAACTGAATAAAATGTGAGTAATAGAAAGGCATGACAACTTGATTACTCATAAGTCATCTAGACTAGAAGGTATCTTTACAATCACTGGTCATTACAATATCTTACTAAAGAAATTGAAAAGTGGTAGGGTCAGATCTTAGGATCATTTGCTAAGTTATTTTTATCATCATCTATAAAGAAGCAAATTGGGACTTTGAAGAACTATTAATGGGTGTGTTACAAGTTGAGAAGAACGAAGTTAGTGCTGTCCTTCAAAACCCAGAGATCTAATTCAAGCTTTGCTTTCCTCACACTATTTCTCTGCTTTGTCACAGCCACGTAAGAATATAAATGGACAGAGAGATTTCTACTCTGATGACTTGGTTTGTGTAGCAAGGTGTTTAGTGATGGCCTTGAGAAAATTATTGCCCAAGTACATCTTTCTGCAACATAACACAGCAAATGAACAAAAACAGAATTTTGGCTGGGCGGTGGTGGCACACGCCTTTAATCCCAGCACTCGGGAGGCAGAGGCAGGCGGATCTTTGTGAGTTCGAGGCCAGCCTGGTCTCCAAAGCGAGTTCCAGGAAAGGCGCAAAGCTACACAGAGAAACCCTGTCTCGAAAAAAACAAAACAACAACAACAAAAAAAAAAAAAACAAAAAAACAGAATTTTGGAACACTCTTGAGTTTAACAATGTTTTGAGCATGTAACCTGTGTTGGATTGGATATGTGTTGATGAATAATATGTATTTGTGATGTGATTTTAAGTGAAGTCCTCATCAATGCCATAATAAATTAATCTGCAGGCCTGAGCATGTTATGTTTTATGGTGACTGATAAATACAAAAATATGAGAGAATCTCACATATTTACTCACTCATTTGTCTCCACAAAATGGGGCTAACTGACAGAAAATGATGAATTATTTATAAAAGCCAAAGTTCCTTAAAAATTTCAAAGGAGGGAGGACAGTTAAGCCAAGTGTCTATGTCATTAGTTGAAAGTGACAATATAGAAGAGGGGATAATTGAAACGGTTGCTGATGTGATTATGGGTTAGATCAACTGCCCAGGCTATTTCTTAGGTAGAAGGAAAACAGTAAATTTACTGCTAAATTACTCTTCTCATAATAACCATGAAATCATAATGAGAACTCCAAAGTGGAGTCTACAACCTCTTCAAATCAGGGCTTGATTGGGATACTATGAAATTAAATGAAGACTGTCTAAATTAGAAAAGAAGGGCACATGTGAGGATTTGGAGGTAGGAAAGGGAAGTAAGAAATTTTGTTATTATATTATAATCTCAAAAAACTGACAAAATTTAAAAAAAAATAAAGTTTATTTAAATTACATTCTTAAATACTTCCATTTGGAAATTTTAATACTGCTTACATTTGCTATTTTCATGTTATTTCCCATACTTCTTATAAAGTTAATTGTGGAGGCCCACAAAGGTTTCTTAGTGAGATCTGAGCTTGCTTGACCCAGCAGAGCTGCATTAGAGGATTGCTTGACCATGTGCATGGTTACTAGGTGATTGGAGGCATCTGCACTTGGCTGTACTAGGGGGAGGTCTTTGCTCCACCCCTTGGCATTGCTATAAATAGCCCTTTAGACTAGACAGAAGGAGCCTGTGAATAAGGATCCAGGCCTTCCTGAGGTTATCCTGTGTTTCTCTGTTTCTCTCCCCTCTATCCTTCTATCTAATATCTCTTATCCCTCACTCCTCAAGAGTACCCTGTCATAAAATGTGAGAGCCAGTCTCCCAGCTGTGCTCCCACAGTTAATACTAATGAATTCATATATATATATATATATATGAATATGGAGGAAGAAAATCTATGCACATATGATTATTAGTTTAATTGACACAACCTAGAAAAACTGGGATAACATCTCAATGTTGGATCTTCTAGATCAGGTAAGACTGTTGTCATGTATAAAGGAGGCTGTCTTGACTGCCTTATTTGGTATGGGGATACAACTACTGAAAGTGGACAGTACCATTTCCTGGTTTGGTATTGGTGAGTGAATAGAGTATAGAATGAAAACAGAGTTCTAAGCTTGTATATGTTATATCCTTTTTCTCTTGACTGCGTATATGATAGATTCAAGCCCTGCATTTACTTTCCAGCATTGATGGACTGTAATCTGGAATCATAAACTAAAATAAACTTTTCCCCCTGTAATCTTATTGTCTCATGGTATTTTAGTCTCAGCATCAGAAAAGTGATACCTGCTATTCAGTCTAAGTGATGTCCATGGATTGTGCCCTGTTCCCATATCTATCATCGACTACCTTGTTCTATAGTCCCCTTGAGTATTACAGGCAAGCAGAGACAAAGTGGATTCAAATATACACTTACTTGCTACACAGAGTTTCCTCCTTTGCCTTCCTGAAATACTCACTAGAACAAGATGAAACCTGGATCAACACAGTAAATACATGAACATAGCATGGTCTTCAAAGATCTGTTCATCCAGTGTTAGCAGACTAAATCAGTTCTTAGTACTGTGTCTTTTCAAATAATTTCCTATGAGGTATAGGTATCTCATTACTGTTTGTCCTATGTTTCCCATCACAACTGGAGCTTTAAGTGGCTGAATGTATTAATATACCAATTTATATTTTCTAGAAACACAAACATAATCATTCCACATTGGCCCAGTGTACCCAAACATAACAGGGATAAAAATCAGGAATAATAATGTTTATAAAATAAAAATAAACATGCATCTTCTGGTTATTATGTGACAGGTATCTTTTTTTATTAGGATATAAAATACACATGTATATCAGCCCCATGCTCCTCAGATCTCATCCTTCAGATCTCATCCTGACTGAAGAGTTTAGCACAGAGTTCCTCTGTCTAAGAGAACAAATTCAACATACCCTGCCAGTTTGGTTCTTAGGAAATGCATTGCTTGTCTTAGATGCTTGCCTTTAGTAAAAAACAGTCAATATGCCAAAATATACAAATTTTAATATCAATGGGATAATTTGCACAAAAATATTTCATTAATCAGTCTATACATATTAGTGCATGCGTAGCAGAATTACCATTGTCCATGTGTTTTTTTCTTTCTCACTACTTGATATTAGTTATGAAGCTAAAATAAACCTGATCTATCCCCTACTAAGTGCCAGCATCTACTTTAGACAGAGAGGTTTCTTTGTACATTTTACCCTCCCCCAAAATAAAAATAAAAATAAAAACTCTAATGAGAATGAAAAATACCTCATGTCTCAGTGAGGTATTATTTTGCCGTGACTAAACGCCATGGCCAAAAATAATCTGGGGAGCAAAGTGCTTATTTTATCTTATGACTTGTAGTCCGTTATCCAGGGAGGTCTGGAGAGTAACTTGGAGACAGTAGCTAATGCAGATGCCATGGATGCAGACTGCTGACTGGTTTGCTCCTTCCGCCTTGCTTAGTCTGTTTTCTTACACACCCAAAGACTACCTGCTCCGAACTAGCACAACGCACAATGTGCTTGTTCCTCCCCCATCAATCACTAATTAAGAAAAATTTCCACAGATTTTCATGGAAGTAAATTTTATGGATAAAAATAATTATAACTTGTGTCAAGTTGATAAAACAAACGTAGACACAAACAAAAATAAAACAACCAGGACAAGCCACATACAATAAAAAGAATTTTAACAGAAACTCAGATATAGCTCTAGTTTATTATTATTATATTATTATCTGTACTATAATAATTTTTCAAACATGGCTGACATATTTGATGACTCTCAACATCTATATTCATTAAGATTACTTAGATAGCAAAAACAATATCTATAAATCAAGCAATAATCATTAAGCAATCTGTGTCATTCTGCTAACCCCATCCTCTATACTTAAAAAATGCCTCCATGACCACCAGATGGCAAATGCACACATGAAAGAAAACTTGTACCTCATAGGAGAATAACTGAAATATATAGTCAAGCCTCTAAATTACATGTTACAACCTTTTAATCTGAGAAAGGAGGAGAAGATATGTTCCCTTCTCTCTATAAACTGTGGGGATGGAAATGGCCATCACTGGCCCCAGATGTAGTTTTATTTGAAATACAAACATATTTTAAATCATATATTCCAATCACTCTGAAGGTCTCACTTGGTATCTCTAATCAATTGCTTTATAATTTCTTGGTTTATCCTCTGCCCGTTGTTGCAGATAATTGGTTAAGAAAATCCTACCTGTAAAAATACAGACATACTCACATCCCAGTAGTGCTAGACTTCAATGAAATCTCTACATGATTCTGAAGAATATTAAGAAAATAAACTCTGAAATTAGTACTTATGCCTTGTCTTAAATCAGGCAATGAATAGTTCCCATTTTTGTACCTGTCACAGCAACACAAGCAGCACACAGTGATCAGTCTTTCCTACATAGCTCAAAAAGTCAACGCAGCTTTTAATGAAAATTAAACACAACACGCTGTTGTCATCCATCTAATTGCCACAAACATGGGGGAAGATGAAAATATTGCATTGCAAATAATTGTAGATCATGCTACTTTCCCTCGGAGACTTAATCTACATGCAATATTTTTGGAAAGAGCCAAAGCAATAATAAGAGAAAGTCAATGAACCCCGTGTACCTTTTATAAAACATGACATAAGGCAATATAATTAAAACTAAACTTATTTCCTGGGGTGAAATTAACTTACAGAAATGAAGGTGTTTATTTATTAAATGGGAACTCTAGAGCTGTAGCCTTCTTCTCTCCCCTCCTGGGAAGGGTTTGATTGTTTGCCTCCTTTCTCGTGCCTGCTTGCTGTGTAATTTAAAACTGATGCCTTCCTCTGGGAAACAAAATTTGATCGGAGAACAGCCTGCACCACCAGCTAAACAAATTACCAATGTTTTACTCACTTTTCTTCTTGCATTCTTTTTTCTTTATTTATTTATAATCAAAAGAATTGCGTGCAGTGGTTTATAAGTGCTGTTGTACTGTTCAGATTTAATTTGCAATAATAAGCAGGACAGATAGGTCCCTCCAGTAACATATAGCGAGTTGAGGACAGTCAGCAAAGAAGATGATGGGTCATTAATCTCCTTTTGCCATTGTCTGAAATCTGTCTTCTGTGGCAAGATTTTGGTCTCCTTGAAAACTAGATTTTGATCATAAGTGATCATTTTTGATTACAAAATTTTTCAAGAGGAAGTAATTTCAAACATGCTTCTTTTACAGTTAATGAACAAATGAGTTTTGAGAATGTAATGAGTTCACACAGCATCAACTATAAAAACATTGTGCATTAATTCATTTAAAATCTTAAATGAATATTTAATTGGTACAAACTCTTTTCCAGATTTTATAGGATTAAGCTACATCCTATTTAATACTAAAGATGATGAACATATACATATCTGTTTATATGTTTATCCCCTACCTTGAGACAGCCCTAAACTAAGCTTCATTATTGACAATTTGTTATTAGGTCCCATTCTGAATCCTTTTTTTATATGAATAAATTTATACAATAAATTATGAGCACAGGGCAGTTACTCTTCCCATAAGACTGATGTGCTTAACCACAGAGTTACCAAAACAAATCCAACTTTACTTCATGCTTTGCTATTTTTTAATTCTTTATTTTCTTTGTAATTTATAAAACTTTTCAGAAGTTAAATGATAATGTCAACATTTTAAGTGATTATTGTTAAATAAAATGTTCATAGTTTATTAAAGTTACTTTTAAGATTTGAAGGCAATTCATAAAGGCAAAGAAAATGGTAGAAATGAATCATAAAAATATTAAAATCCTTTAGTGAAATATTTTCATACAGCAAACACTGCAATAAGAGGGTCCAAACCTTAATACGGGGTTCTTATGATTTGGGCCTAGCATTCTGCCCATGGGCAAATTATTTTATCCATTTGTTTATTCAATAAACAATGTATACTAGCTCCACTGTATCCACATTTTTCTAGGTACTAATCACAGCAGAGGAAAAAGACCATAACAAAGCTTGCAATACAATAGAGGAGAAATTCAAGCACCAATTAGAATTTACGGATGATAATGCCAAATGGTTGGACAGTATGAAGAAAAAATATAGCAAATGCCCTGGTGTATTTGTATCACTGTGATAAAAAAAAAATGACCAAAAGCAGCTTAGGGAGGAAAAGGCTTGTTTAGCTCATATGTCTTGATCACACTCCATGACTGAGGAAGTAAGGGTGGAGACTCAAGCTGGGCCATACCTAGAAGCAGGAACTAAAGTAGAACCCTGTAGGAAGACTGCTTACATTTTAATAAAAGTCACGGCCACCTACACATGGGTAACACTACTGCTCACAATGATGTATGCCACTCATATCAAACATTACTCAAGAAAATACCCACTGACTTGCCCACAGGCGAGTCTTACAGAGGAATTTTCCCAGTTGACTTCCCCTCATCCCAAATGATCCTGTTGGTGTCAATTTGACAAAAAAACTAACCAGCACAGTAGGACTCTGGGAGTATTTATGGGGATTAATTAAATTTAATGACAAAGTCCCCTCTATAGCTATGACATTTAAATTTAGTAGGTAATGTAAATATAAGGTTAGAAAATTATTCTAATATGGAAGGACTACAAGAAATAGTTTGGAGAGTTACTGTATCACTATACCTGGTTTAAAATTCATACTGCATGGCTGTAGTACTAAAAACAGCATGATACTGGGGCAAAACTAGACACATATGTGGGTGGATTAGACTAGAGGTTCCAAACATAAACCCATGTGCCAACACTTACTTAAGTTTTGACAAACATACTGAAAATATTCATTGGAAGTAATACTGTATCTTCAAGATCTCAACATAAAGATTAAGAATTTAAAAACTAATTTAATATGAATGCTGCCAGATTAAGTATATAAAACTTTGAAGTGATAAATTACAAACATTAATAAACCTTTGTTGTTTTGGTGTATTTAAAGTTATGCAACAATAAAGATACATCTATAAGAGAGCATATAGTACAAAACTGGTTCAGGTACAAAAACACTACCTGTTATAATTGTATATATTTGAACACGATTCAGGCCAGGCTAATAAATTAAAATATAAAGCATTTTCTTTGTGAAATTGAGCACTTAGTTAAAATAATTTCCCATAATATTTCCTTCAATAGCTCGCTTTCTTAGTGGAGTGAAATAGGATTTCTTTAAGACACTGAAGGCAGCAAAATAATACTGAAATGCATCAGTACAGTTTAGTCTAATGCAATATGATTTTATTTAAATTTTCAAACTAAACTCTCTTCACAACAGTATAACCTTGGGTATTCATTTTACATAACATAGGTATTTTATTTGTAAAATTAGTATTATTACACAGAAATGTTTAAATATGTATTTTCTACATTAACAATGCCTTAGTCTTAGAATAATTGAAAACAAAACAGAACAGAACAAAGCAGTGAACAATAGAATTCTCTTAGACTGACATTCCCAAAATATATAGCACCTGATATTTAATCTACTGTGTGGGCTGTGAGAGGTTCATAGTAATTTTTCAACAGCCTCTTTGGATTATTTTAGGAAATGAGCCCTTAAGAATAATCAATTTTATTTGTTTAGGCCAACCGTGGGTGCTCATATCCAAAGGGTAACAACGAGACCTATGGCAGCCTAGACTGTCTTGCTCCTCAGGTTCTTTCTCATGGAACATATTCTCTTCTAGTTTTACCTTCCTATTATCTTGTCCAACTTAGATATGATAGTTTTTGTTTTATCTTATTATATTATATTATGTTAGTTTTTTAAAAAGAAAGAATGAATGAATGAATGAATGGCAACCTAGACACTAGGGTAAAGGTTAACAACTGGACTGTCAATTATACCTGATGAGAGAGGAAAAGTCGGTTTTTCCAATAATGTAACCCAGGGAATATCAACCACTCTGGAGCAGGCTTCATGTTCAGGAGTAGTTGACCAACATGGACGCCAATGTTTTCATTGTTTGCTTTCAGTTTGTTAAAATTTGGTGTTTTATTTTTCTTTTTGGGTGTGGTTTTATTTTGTTTTCTTGGTTGTGGGGTGGTAGGTTGTTGCATTGTATTTTTGTTTGTTTCTGAGAAAGATCTTGCAGGTAGGTGAGTAGGTAGGGGAGGGGATCTGGAAGGAATTGGAAAAGAGAAAGAATATGATCAAAATATATTTAAACTTAAAAATTGTTTTAAATAATAAAAAATAATAAATGAAAAAAGGATTTCTGAAAATAATAATAAAATTATTTAATTTATGTAAATACCTTTACATAAATTTCCTTTATGTAAATAAAGGAAAACTTAGTCTGTTTACTTTTTTAGAAAATGGGGTTTCACTGGAACCTATGTGTGTCATTTCATTTGTGCGTTTTAAATTTGGAGCCTTGCTCTTTTAGCATACCATTATTTCTGGGACATTAAAGAAGGGAGAATTTTGTCTCCTTTTCTTCTGCTTTTAAATATTTTTTTTTTAGTGACTAATCGTAATACATCTGATATTTTTCTGTTTTGTCTAGATTATAAAGAAATGAAAACAATAAGATCCAGTTCATCCATGTTGTTTGAAGTTCCCACCTTTGAAAGGGAATATAAAAGATTATATATAACCCTCCAAAACTGAAGGAACTGTGGCATCGCTTAGTAAGCTCAGCATGTTCTGGGTAGTGAGGAGCCCAAAACATGGTCTGTCAGTGAACACCTAACACGTATGATGCTGTCAGTCTGAGAATGGGTCAGAGCTCCTACATATCACTCCCCAGAAGATAATCCTTGAGTTGTTGTAACTCCAAGCTAGCTCTTAGTTCACAGGGAATGAATGTTTAGCGGGAAGAAAATAGGATACGGCACTGCCTGACTGAAAAACCAGTGCATGAACGCAATGGGTCAGGCACATTGTGTGTATTGCAGTTTGTTTGTAGAAGGTTATCTTAAAAGAGCACAGGTTGATATTGGATACCCAGCCACTGTACTAAGCTAAAATAAGATCCATGCCTCCCCATCTTCTCTTTATAGTCTATTTGATGAATTATCATGTTTTATTACTGTTATCCTTCTATGTGTTTCCAATCTGCTTCTTCTTCTCAATCCAATGCATTAATCCTATTTCTGCTAGATTTTCCTCCTGAGTTTTCCCTCATAGCTGGTGGAATCGTTCTTTTAACTGTCACCTTGATGCAAGTTAGAATGACCCAAGAGATAGACCTCTGGGCATGTTGGTGTTGTGGCAATATTGCTGATTATTTTAACTGCAGTGGGAAGACAAACCCACTCTGGGTGGTACCATTCCCTAGAAAAGTGATCCTGGACTGTTCTAAAATGTAGAATGATAACTGAGTGCTAACATTAGTGAATCTTTTGTTCTCTTATTCTGAATGTTTTTATAATATGGTCAACTGGCCAAAACTCCTACTGCCTCAAATTCCTCACTATGATAGAATATAAGATGAAATATGAGATAAAATAGACTCTATCTCTCTCATGTGGCTTTTGTAACAGTATTCAATAATATCAATAGGAAAAGACACAGAGACAGTGGATAGAGTCTTTCTTAAATAAGACAAAGTCAAGTGCCCTGAAGCTGCTGTCTAGTCAGATTTACTTCTAAATGCTTTAACCAAGCAAAGAATATGATGACTTTATATCGGGATTTTATTAGCTTTTAAATTTATATTGATCTTATTTTTTTCTGTATTGAGATTACACTTACATCTCTGAACTTCACATGGCATTAGAAATGCTTATTTTATTTTCATATTGTATCATTTAAAATAACATTCTTTTTTTTTTTTTTTCCTAAAACTATTCTCCTGCCCTGAGTCTTGGAGAGCCTGCAGGTATTCTTTCGCAGGACCAGTTCCTTCATGAGTTTCAGCAGGTCCTATATGTTAGGGTGTGTCAACCCCAGACCTGCCTATGGGCTTCGGTATTAGGTGAGCTGGTCAGTCCAGGCCAGTGCAGCTGGCCTTCCCTCTGGCAAGGGGCGAAGCCAGCTAGCTTCCCTAAGATCAGTTCTCCCTTGCTCATGGTGAGAGGTAGGATCACCTCTCCTGAGTGGGCAGGGGCCCTCTCTCATGAGGGTCGGGGCCAGCTCTCTTGCTGCTGGGCCAAGTGAGGGGCAGGGTCAGCTATCCCTGGGCTAGCGAAGGGCAGGGCTGGCTCGATATAGCCCTCTGATTTCATCATGCATGGTTCCTTTGACACTCTGTGGAGACACAGTCTACAGACATCAACACAGAACCCAGCTTCAGCAGGACCACAGATACAGACATGGCCCTGGGCAGCACCGACGCACTTTCCTAATCTTTAGAACAGTCCTTCCTTTTGTTCCCCCAAACTGACATCAAGACACTTGTGTGCCATACTAAAGTATCGATGGCATCGTTCCATTCCTGCTGACTTCTCCACAATGGCAGGGCTGATATTTTGAGTGTACATGAGAGTTTTTATATTTGTTTCTCCCCATACTATCTTTCCCCTTGCTAGATGTACTCCAATCTTCCCATTTTTATACTTCAGCTATCCCCACAATCAATTTTATAACATTTAATCATGTCAGAAAAGAATAACACAAACTAATTAGCAGTCACTTCCCTTTCATTTCAACTGCCCCCATCACAGCCATTACTAATTTATTCCCCCCTCTATCTGCCAATTATCACCATTTTACATAAATTAAATTATGTGGTATGTGACTTTCCAAACTTATTTCAGTGACCATGTTTCGAAGTCCAAGCATATTGTAAGATCCATTATTACAGTATTCTTATACTGAGTTAAGAATATGTTGTCACTTATATGTATGTGTGGCATTAATCAATAGATTAATATTTCATAGTTTCCAAAACTTGGATTCATGAACACTGCTACAATGAACACAACTTGTAAAATTGATTGTGCAAATACTTTTAATGGCATATGATTGTATGTCTAGGACATGAATTTCTAGACCGTACCATTACAAACACTCTAATTATTTCAGGAACTGTCAAAATCCTCCAAAGTTACAGTGACATTCCACTCTTCTACTAAAAGCATATTCAAGCCCAAATTTCATATGCTTCATCTCTCTTTACAGGGTCTGATATTCATTATAGATAACATAGTATGTAAAAGAGCATCTTATGGGTATTCTTTACATTTTATTTATGAATGATTATATTTCCTATCTTTTCTTTTTTTATGAAATGGATATACATTGTTAAATAAATATCTAATTAATTATATAGTTATGATGTAACTGGGATCTGTGTCCTTGTACTTATTGATTTATAAAAGAACATTACATAGTCTAGATAGTTCCTTTTCAGACACGCTAATAGCAAATGTGTTGCAATTTTAATTGTTATCTATTTACTCTTATGGTATTTCTTGCAAAAGTTTTCAATTTTGATCAATTATACTGTGTCAGTTTTAGGTTGTTTATGCTTTTGATGTGTATTTATGAAAAATTACTGAATTCTATATGACACAAATTCACATTTATTTATAATAATTGAAAACATTTTTGATCACACATTGCCAACTACGACAAATAGTCTTTTCCTAAATGTTGTCACCTGAATGTTGTGAATGTGGTCCACGTTAACTCGAGGTATATCCATTTGTTTGCTTTATAACAAGACATTAAAGAAACTATTATTTCTCTGATTGTGTTATACTTACAGCCTCCCACAGTTCTGACTGGATATTTATATTAACTATGTGTATTTTGTTTTCTATTCTCAAAATTTTATTACTTGGTATTTATTCTTATGTCTTATGTCTGACTGCTCTTCATTGCATTTGGCAAGAGGAAGCAGGAATTCTCCAGTGTTTTAGTCTTCAAGGCTTCAGCCTATCAACTTAGAAATTCCATATGAATTTAAGACAGATTTGTAAAATTCTTCAAAATAGCAGACTGGGTGTGATTTTGATGAGTCTTCTGTTGAATCTACATATACTATGCATGATATTTTCTTCCCCTAAAGTGTCAGCTTTATTGTTCCATGAATATAGGAACTCTTCTCATTCTTTCCAAGTTTCTATCTTCTTTCATTTCTCTCCATAATATTTAAAAATTGAACATATAAATATTAGACAGATTTTATGAAATGCACTCTGAAGCATTTCAATTCTCTTGATGTTATTGAAACAGAACTCGATAACTAATTTTTCCATTGGTAATTCATAGAAATACAATTTATTTAAAATGGGTCTGGTACTCAAATGTTGCCAAATACTCTATTAGTCATGATTTTTTTCAATGAATGCCTTAGAATTTCTCATAAATAATATAACACCTGGAAATAGAAAGTTTTTCCTTTTCTCTCTGATCTAAATTATTTTGAAAGCTGCTCTAGTGCATGTAATGTAGCCTACTTTATCAGAATCCATCCCAGAACCACACTGAAAATTCCTGTGAGATAGAGATATGCTATTTCATTATAACATATTTACTTTTCTCCTCTTTTATTTCTGCCACACAAATTTTATATATGTGTGTGTTTTAAGCTCTGTAAAACACTATGTAATATTTACTTCATGTGCTTTATATCTGCCAATGATGTTGATATAAAAATAGCAGAATGAAGAGACACAACAGTGAATATTATTGACCCTCTTACACTTCCTTTCTGCTTTATAACATTGCTTCCTGTGGATTTCATTTACTCTGCATAGTTTTCTTAAACCAGGACAGTTTTGTCTCTTATTTACCTCTTTTGTCAAACATAGCTCTACTTGTTGAATATTGGCCTTTTCATTTTATTTTGCTTGATAATATACTTTTGCCAGAAACTTTATTTTCTTACTAATAAAATCCACATTGCTTTGATACAGTTCTGTGATGTCAATGTGTCTACACTATGTTCCAGATAAATGCCTTTCCTTGAACAGAATACAGAAACAATCAGTCCTATGGACTGCCTGTTCCCTGGCCCAACACTTCCCCCACTGCTGGCTTGTGGGCAGATTCCCCTTTCTTTGGAGTCTATGCAGAATTGCAACAGTGGATCCTGGTCCTTCTACAAGCAAGCTGCCATGAAGGTGTATGGAAGTCTGTGTCTTTAGACTACCACACTTGTCACAGAAATATCCAGAACAGAGTAGAATAAAGAAGTCCTGAGATTCTTTATCAAACATTTTTAAATATTCCTATAACAGGGAGTCATTGGGTAGGATGGAAAAATAATGTCAGTGTTTCTTTACTGGGTAAAACTTGTAATAACAACCGAGTGCCAGGAGTTCACAAGCCTGCAGTCACCATCTTACTGAGCTGGTAAATGTCTGGGGTAAGCATCACATATCACAATCCAGACTCATTTATTCTCTGGATGCAATTGTTTCTTCAGCCAGTAACAGCCTTTTCCTCCAGATAATTTGCATTCATTTTGTACGGTCCTTCTTAGAACAGTCATGTATATGGAACCCAGCAATGCATGGATTATATTAGATTTTCAAAAGATATACAATTGATGAATGAATAAGGACAAAGGTCATCTGATCTGAATACAATTCCTTTACCCCTGAGACAACAGACACACATTTTTAATAGAATAATATCTTGAAAACCTCATGTGTCATAGGAAGTGATGAGGCATTGTTTGATAGTACTCTTGTTCCCCTTTCCCCTATAATTTTATGTGCCTAACACTGTTTTGTGTTTCCAATAATAAACATTATTTATTGTCACCTTCAGGAGATAATAAATAGCATAATGTTCAACATAAAATTTTTGCTTTATACTTTCTAAATTTTAGAACACATCTTTAGTTGAAATAGATAAAGTTATGTTGAAAAGAAAAGAAACATTTTTCCTAAGCCTCAGAAGTATATAAACAACCAGAGATGGTTCACTTGTTGAAGCATATGTCTTGCAAAAATAAGGACATTAATTCTGATCTCCAGAACCCACATAAAAATGGACACGATGGTTCTGACCTGTAATGCAAGGAAGTGACACCACCAGATATTCTGGGCACACTATCCTGGCACAAGCAGAGGTGAGCAGCTGTAGAACACCTGTCTCTAGCAGATGAGTCCAAGGATCAGCACCTAAGATTGTCCTGTCTCCTCCACAGATATACAGTGATATGCACATACATACCATCACACACACACACACACACACAAACACATACACATACACACTCATCACATAAACACGCACCAACCAAATAATTGTGTTCAAATGATGTTTCTTCAGATTTCCACCTGAAGAAATTAAAGTTTAGAAAAGTAACTTCAAATTTTGAATGTAAGTAAATACCACAGTTAAAGTAAATTCTTCATTGATAGAAACATTTCTACAAAACAAGGGACTTTTTTTAAATTTTTTTTTGTTTTTCATTTCAGTTATTCATAAATACACCTGTGTTTCAGTGGTACATGCTGATTCATTTGAAGGGATCTGTTTGCAGAATTAAATTAGAAAACAGTTTTCTAAATCTGGTGTGTCATTTCTGAGACATTAAGTAATGCACAGTTGTAAGTTCTGTGGTCATATCCACAGCAATTTATGCTGCTGACTATGATTCAGTCTATGACCTTATGCCAGGAAAAAGGTCAGATGTTTGTGAAATACTGCACTTGTCACATAAAGGAGGACTCATTCTCCTTTATAATCGTCTCTTAGCAGAAAGATTTAGTCATCTAAAATGTAAGCCAAGAGTATGATTTATGTTAAGAAAGTGACATAACTGATCAAAGGGGAAAGGCATTTACATTTTGGTGAAGACCTCAGCACAGGAGGATGGCTGAGATTTTTAAAAGGTGTATTTTAGACTTCTCAAATACTAGAAAATGCCATGAACACGGATTTGGTGTATGAGAGACATATGCATTTTCGAATGTTTTGTGGTGACTAAGTTGTGAAGTTTTGAGACTCGGGAGTGAAAAGTCTTTTAGAACTTCAAATTTCTGGTAGACAATGAGTAGGGCTGAGTGGCAAACAAAGGCATGGAATTAAGACAACAAGGACCTGAATGATATCGGGCACATGGAGTAAACTCCAAAAGTGGATGGGTGACAGATAAAAGTTGTGAGTGAAGGCACCAAGGTTATAAGTGACCTGAGCAAAGGGTGAGATGAAGACAGTAAGTTGAGTGACATAGAAAGGAGGAGGAACTAAATGTTCTAGAAAGCAGGTGTGTTTTTAGATCAAGGACAAAATATTTCCATAATGAAACACATTGCTATTAGTCTTCTGATGCTGGTTAAGGAAGGTAGCCAATGAAAAGTGTAGAGATCAGATCTTTGATCAGACATTGCCTGGTCAGTCATAAGGCTTGAACTTGGAAATGAAGGTTTCAAAGAGAAAAATAAAATAAGAGGGTCAAATGGAGACTAACTATACCATAAAATGTTAAATTCCACATCCAAGAGCTGAAATTGAATAAAATCAACTAAGCAACACTTTCAGAAAGACAATCCTAATGTAATACTGGAAACTAAAGGGAGGGATTGAACACTACAGTGTTCCCCACAATGCCACATCCCAAGGGATATAAAACAATTACCACATGTTATTTTCTCCCTTCTTTGAAATTCCATATTGATTTCTACATCAGTTCTTTGAAGCTTCATAATCGATTCGAAGGCCCTACTGCACAATTCAAAATGATGTTAGCTCATTTTCCTCTTTTCTCCATCATTTCATCTTGTTTTCAGTGTCAAGCATCTAACAAGAGAAAAAGAAAAAAACATAATTTTTCAAAGAAAGTTAAATTTTATCTTGTTTTGTTGCTTAAAATTTCAAAAAGCATATGTTATCCAGCTTTGTTTTTACTTTGTACAAATAGAGTACTGACTCACACAAGCACACAGTCGACACACTTTTCCCACAGAAATGTGGCATTCATTTTGTTTTCTTGAGCTTATGACTGTAGAACTTTGTTCCTTACACAATTTATCCATTGTGCAACATTAAAATCTCAAATGACTAAGGAATACTTAAAGAAATGTTCAACAATCTTAGCCACTAGGAAAACAAGAATCAAAACTACGTTGAGATTCCATCTTACACATGTCAGAATGGCTAAGATCAATAACACAAGTGACAGCTCATGCTGGTGAGGATGTGGAGCAAGGGGAACATGCCTCCATTGCTGATGGGAGTGTAAACTTGTACAGCTACTATAGAAATCAATATGGCAGTTTCTCAGAAAATTGGGAATTGATCTACCTCAAGGCCCAGCTATACCACTCTTATGAATATACCCAAAGGTATAATTTCTGGGAGGCTTGCTAGTTTCTTAATAAGAAATAGAGGAGGAGTGGATCTAAGGGTGGGAATGAGGGGAGAGCTAGGAGGAATACCGAGGAAAATTGAAGGGAGGGGAAATTATGGATGGTATGTATTATATAAGAAAAAATATTTGCAATAAAAAAGAAAATTCTGCCCCATTGCTTTTCCGTATGTGACAAGTGACAGTTGAAACACCCCTTATTAGTAATTAGAAGAACAGATCAAAGAGACAGGAATGAATGGAGAGTGATCTGTAAGAGAAACGGGTGCAGTCAGTGAGTTAAATCAATAGTAGCACAGGACATTTGCAATAAGATACTTCCTCACGAAGCAAAGGAACAAGAAAAGCAAAGAGTGGGTCTTCCATAAACATCACAAGCAGAATCTCCAGTATGTTTCAAAAGGTGCTCTCTGAATATCAGTTTATGTACCCCATTGTCCATATTTGCAAAAGAAAGAAAAGGAGTTTCACAAAAGTTGTGCCAAAAAAATAGTAAGAAAACTGAGCAGTCATAGTTCTATTGCAGAGAGGTAATTTCCAAATCCATGTTCTTCTCCCTTCTTTCTTCCTCTGCTTTGTGTTCTTACAGTCCCCCTCATTACTACATTCATTTTCTTCAGATCATTCACTAAATGCTAGCTACCTTCTATTACATTCCAGAACATTGAAAGCTGAATGTAAGGTAGGAGATTAAACTACAAAGTTTGTTGTTTGAACACAATCTATCTGATGCAGAAGTCAGGTATAGAAGTTACATCTAGTAACTTCTGAATTCTGATGCACAAACTTAAGCAAACTAAGAGACATTTCTTTTTAAGGACTCATGGATAATAAGGATAACCCTGAATGTCCATAGGAAAAATCTGTTATGTTCCGTAACTGTTGTAACTTCCATCCTCAGTCCCCATTGGTTGCTTTTAAAGTGTTTCTCTTGAACCTTTGCCTGAGGTGCCTCTAAACCTTCCTGTCCTAAGATTCCCATTTATTCTTCTTTTCATTTCTCTACTAAGTTATTTCTATATGGTTTCACTAAGCATCCTCAGAGATATTGATCTTTCCAAGCATAAAAAGGCCCTCCAGGTTTTGGTAATGACATAAATTGTTATGTTTATTTTTGGTGTCAAACTGCAACATTTGAATGTATTGAAGGTACAACAGAAATTTCATAGGGAATGAAGAATTCACTACTGCCCCCTACCTTCCTTTTGTCCCTATGATATATTTTTACACACAATTTTTTGGAAGATGTAAACAAAAACATTAAAAGTAAATTGGCAGCCGGGCGGTGGTGGCGCACGCCTTTAATCCCAGCACTCGGGAGGCAGAGCCAGGCGGATCTCTGTGAGTTCGAGGCCAGACTGGTCTCCAAAGCGAGTTCCAGGAAAGGCGCAAAGCTACACAGAGAAACCCTGTCTCGAAAAACCAAAAAAAAAAAAAAAGTAAATTGGCATGCAAAACTGGGTGCAAACATTTTGCTTGTAGAGTAAGTAAAAATAAAATGATTTATTTTATGTTATTTTAAACTTTAGAATCATGTATTACATTTGTTGAATATTTTACAAGGTAATTAGCTCATCATCCAAAAAAATAGTAGAAATGAGTAGAATAGTCATGTTTTCAGTTTGAGACTGTTAAACTTGTGACACAGTTATGGTAACTTATGTCTATCATGTCTTCTCTGTGTGTGTATGAGCAAATCACTTATGAGTCTTAACTTTCAGGATCTTATCTCAAAGATGAAATCATACTACAACAGGTACAGTGTAGGCTTTATATAATATAATGTATGTTGAGGCAGCTTGTATATAAATCAGATTATATAGCTTTACCACAAATAAGTAGAACTGTTACATTAAAATCTTTTTTTAAAGGGGAAATTTTTTTCTTTATTAAGAAATTTTTTATTCATTTCACATACTAACCACAGATCCCCCTCTCTTCCATCCTCCCACACCCCACAGCCTTCCCCTCCAACCCACCCCCATTCCCTCCTCTGAAAAGGTAAGGCCTCCCATGTACCAGCAAAGCCTGGTACATTCAGTTGAGAAAGATCCAAGTCCCACCCCTGTATCAAGGCTGTACAAGGTGTCCCACTATAGGTAATGGGCTCCAAAAAGCTATCTCATGCACTAGGGATTGATCTTGTTCCTACTGCTAGGGGCCCCTTAAGCAGATCAAGCTACACAACTGTCTCCCTTATGTAGAGGGCCTAGTCCAGTTGCACGAAGGCTCCATAGCTGTTGGTCTAAAGTTCATGAATTCCCACTAGCTTGGTTAGGTTGTGTCTGTAAGTTTCCCTATCATGGATCTTGATGTCCCTTGCTCATAGAATCCCTCTTCCCTGTCTTCGACTGGACTCCCAGAGCTTGGCCTGGTGCTTGGCTGTGGATCTCTGCATCTGCTCCCATCAGTTACTGGATGAAGACTCTATGATGATGGTTAGGATATTCACCAGTCTGATTACTGGGGTAAGCCAGCCCAGGCACCCTCTAAACTATTGCTAGTAGTCTAAGCTGGTGTCATCCTTGTGGATTCCTGGGAACTTCTCTAGCACCAGATTTCTCCCTCTATCCCATCTATCCCCATGATGTCTCCCTCTATCAAGGTATCTCATTCATTGCTCTGAAAATCTTTCTCAGGGAAGTGTCAATTATCAGATGAATTAATGGGACAACAGCATAATAGACAGGGCTTCTAGAACAAGGAAAAAATGGGTCTTATCAGGGTATGAGTGTTAATTTATGTTTAACAACTCCTGCATGCAAACAGAAAATATCAGCAGACTAACTAACATGATGATGTTGTATACATCTTATAACAAGTGCATTGCTTTCATATTTTGATCTGCTCTTCTGATAGGATACTGTGTGATTGATAAGTTTCTATAAGTATAAATTAAATGATTATGACTATGGTCATTAAGTCTGTCAAATCAGTCCATTAAAATACACTGAAAAATAATGTATATAAAATAGTCAAAGAATTTTTTCTATTTTACTATGAATTATGCATAGATTTGGCCATTAAAAGGACTATTCACAAACTTTTCAACAACCTAGGCTGGAAGGTGCTATCACCATAGTCTGGAAGTATTTATATTGATAATTTAATACATGCATTCATTGAAAAAAGTACAAAATTCATCTAATATTTCCTCCTCTAATTTTTCCTAGAGCCTCCCAAACACATCTAGACCTCACATCTTCTTCTTTTATTCATATTATCAATTAGTCTTGCTCATGTCTGAAATAGGGCTACTCACTGAAGCATTGCGATGCACCTGTTATCACATCCCCAGAGAACTGCCGATAGCTCCAGAATTAGAGAAAGGGCCTGTTGAGAGTCTCCCATACCCATGCTGTTTGTATGGTTTTATAATGAAAGTTTATACGTTCCAAAGAGACCCAAATCTTATTTTCTCTGAGTAATCTGCATAAAATTGCTATCAGAATTTTCAAGTGCCATGTTTCCATAAGCAGGATTTTAAACAACTCCTGATAACATGTCAACTAAGTGATAGGGACATTTTTGATTGATCCTAATGGGTCAGAATAGAAATGAAAAAGATAGGTACATAAAGTTCTTTTTGAAGGAACAAAGATCATATATGAAAAAACAGTGATAATATGACAGAGAACCACTTTAAATAACTAATTGTCAACATGGCAAATATGGCTAGATGGCGAGGTTTCTGAGTGAAAACAGTTAAAATTCACATAAATGGAAATAATAAAACTTTAAAGTGTGTCTTCCCCATTAAATAATCATCAAATAATGAAGTATCTTGGTATTTATGTATCTGGAGAAGGAAACATGATTTTTAATGAATATTTTGAAGAGTTTATATTTCTATTTTAGTACAGAGACTTATTCTCCAAGGTTATAAATGTCTCAAAATACAAGCAATATGATGCTCTACTATAGTACAAATGAAATATTAGATAGCACTATGAATATCCTTATGGTATATTAAATGATGTATTCTAATTAAACTTCAAGAGTAAACAGTACTTGCATTTTCTCAAGGTATAATTCATACCCGTGAAAGTGAATCTCAACCATGTAAATGGTATTTTCATCTGTGTAGGATATTTTCTTATCTACTATATTTCTATCTTGTAAAAAATGGATAATAAGTCTATTAAAATGCACAGAAATGAGCCAAAACATCATGCATGTAATTAATCTACAAAGTGTAAGCCAAAAATTTTTCAGGATTTTTTCCTTAATAAAGGGAAAAGGAGAAGCATGTCATTGAGTTCTTTGAGTGGAAAATTCATCTCAGCCTAATGCCAAAAATGTCAGGTTTATCACAGTATAGCACAGCTTGTATTTTTCATGGTTATCAAACTAAAATTCTTTATAAATTATCTAAATGCATTCCTCTGCTAACAGCCATCCCTTCTATCTCCTACTGATTGAATTTAAAGGGTTCACACTTAACTCATCCAGACCATGGACAAGTCAAGAAAATCTTTCAACTGGACCAGATGAAAAGAAGAAAGAAAAAGTGGCATACTATAACTCAAAGCAGAGAAACACACATGCTTGTTATGTTTTCAAGTCTGAAGATTTTTTTTTCTAAAAAGTACAGTTCAGGTAAGATTTTTCTCGGTAAAAACTGAATTATTTTGGAGGCATTGATAAAGTGAAGCACAGGTTATTATAGGTAAGTTATCCTTAGTATAGCTAAAGTAAAATAAAAGGAAAGGCATATTTCTGATAACTGGGAAGAAGCAGTGAGTCATTTCTAGAGTATACATTTTCAATTTGTTGTCCAATGGTGGTAAATAATTAAACAACCAACCATTCCTCTGATAGTAGCTATCTATGCCATGTTTCTAAGTGTTCCATCTAAATAACTAAAATAGTTCTAATTACATTAAAATACATATTTTGTAATATTCTTGTGACTTAAACCTTTGAAATATAAATATTTACATTGAAATGATGAATGTATTCAAGACCTAGGCAAGATCTGGGTAGATAAATCCCTGTGTGGAGGCAGAGGTGGTCAGCAAGTCCACCTCTAGAAGAGCAGCTATTGACAAATGACTGCTGCTGTGCAGGAAAAGTCCATTGTTTTAATGGATACGGCACGTGAAAGGCCATCCATGTTCCCGTAGACGATCCTAAATTCAGGCATATACAAACAGTGCTAAATGGACTCAATTGATTTATGAAAAGTACATGAAGTTGTGAGGAGAATGTTGTGGAGTAGGTAGGAAATGAATTGTATAGAAGGGAATAAATAAGTGGATCATTTGATCAAAACACAGTAAGTGTGTGTATGAAATTATTAAATATTTAAAAGGAGAAAAATAATCTAACAAAATAATTTTTAAAAATCAGTTATTGAGAAATAAATACTATATATATATATATATATATACACACACACACACACACACACACACACACACACACACACACACATTACTTTTATCAGTTTGCTATTCACATTTGTGTCTATGCCATTCTAGACTGGTTATGCGTACATATACATATGTGTGCATCAATGTTTATTAAAGCATATTTCCTTTAAAGAAAACAGCAATGCATACAGTTATGAACCATATAATAAATGTCAAAAGAGGGCCACAGTATGACATTTGCCCCACATAAACCTAACCAAGCTGATCAGTTCTTATCAGTGACATTTACCCACTGCAGTGCTGTGGCATGGTACATTACCCAGGATTACTATAAAGCTGCTATAAACAAACTTATCACATGTCATAGAGTGTGATATATAGTAACATGTCATAGATACAAAATATATGATTTTTTGGGTTTTTTTTAACCATGAATAAAAATTTTTGTCACTATTAAACCCACTCTCAAGAATCACCAGAATAATTTTTCTAAGAAAAGAAACATCAGTATAAAAATAACAGCAAAAAATACCAGGAGAATGAACTAGCACAGAAAAAGCCTGAAAGTTGTATCATTTAAAATTTTATTTAAAATTAAGTAATGATAATGAGAAATAAAAATGTAAACAAGAGTCTTGTGAAATAGCGAAACTGACTAGAAAAACAAAAATGAAAAGGCAAGTTGAACCTATAAATAGTAAAAAATCAAGTTAAATACATGTAAAAATTAGTGCATATCTCATTAGAGGTAAAGCGCATTTGAAACCTAACTTTGAACTTAAAAAATACATTTTTTTCCATATTGCAGCTTAAATGGTCACATAATTGTATTATCAACTTTTAATTTGTGGAAGCAAAATGCTGGACAGAAATAACTTAAGGGAACAAGGGTTGGTTTGGTCTGTGTCATCTGGTCTCAAGTCCCTCATGAGCTTGGAATCTCACACGGTTTACGGTGATGGAAATACATGTGCATGCAGCGCCCAAGCAAAACGTGTTACTGAAAACAAGGGCAGGTACAAGCCTCAAAGGCACAGTTTTAGAGAACAATGTCGGCCAGTGCGAGGCCCACCACCTGCTAAAGTGTTCATACCGTCTCCCAACAGCGCCACCAGGTGGAGGGCAAACACAAAACTCATAGTGGAATGTTCAGATTCAAACTAGATAGAGTCCGTCTAAACGAAGATTCCATTAAGAATATAGGAAATGTGTTGAGGAGACCTGAAGGGAGAGGTGATAGAATTAACATAGGAGCACAGAGAAAGATATTGACCACAAATTCCACAGCTGGCAAAAGGCAGCAAAACACACAAGCTTAAGGAAAACTAATCAGGGACTTTTGGATTAAAATACAATAAATAAAATTCTCAGAGTTAATAAAAATATTCTTATATAGAGAGGAGCTATGTAGACCAGTTTTGAACCACAAGGACACACTAATAATTTTAACAATGACAAATGTGAGTAAATGACTATGGTAAATGTAAGCTGAGGAAGTAACTGAGCTAAGAAATATATTTATCGGAATAGACCCTTCTGAAAATGCCTTTCATATGTTGACATGTAAAATGTAAACATCAGAAAGATGGGAAGCAAAATAAACACAGATGGAAGTGTCCATACTACCCCAAACAAAGTTGTCACTGCCATAGTGCTTAGATCAATATGGGATGGAAATGTGGATTAATTATGTGGGGTTAAAACACTAACTTCACAAAAACACAGCTTTTGCAGTAGACTGACTGGGCTTTGGTTCCCAGAACCCATGTTGAGTAGCTCAAAATCTCATGTAACTCCAGCTCTGCAGAATCTAGCCCTCTCTGTTGGACTCTGCAGGCAATTGTACTCATGGGCACAACGTCACACACAGACATACATGCATGTACATGATTTAAAATCAAATTAATACTTTAAAAATTCTTTAGGAATGTACGTGGCGTAAGAGAAAATACATACAATATATTGTCCACTCAGGTCACCAACTACCCTGTCATTCATCCTTTTAGATCTGTCTCAAGTGCATATACACTGAGAGTCTAGCATACCAAAACCAAATAGAAATCTGTAATTACAGTATGTAACAGGAATAGGGACAGGCATGGCCTTGTCAAGCTGCATACCAGTACACTGTTTTATGCTGATTAATATAAATTCCTTAAACAACAAGGAAAATAAATAATATCATGTGCAGAGAAATTTTATCTTAGGTGTACAGCACAACTTTCTTTATTGCAAGGTAATAAATGAAAGAGTAATATGATTAAAAATTGTTCACTTTGTACACTGAAAATGAAAAAAATTTAATACATGAAAATAAAATTTAAAATATAAAATACAGAAAATTATATGCAATTGAATGGTGTATGTATAATTCATATGATGTTTATTGTAAAAATTTATATTGTTATTTAAAAACCTGGAAATACAATTTAAATGCAAAAATTTGGAAGAATAAGAGATAAATGTAGACAGGATACACATGACCCCACAACACAAGAAAGCAAGTCTATAAAATCAGATATAATGAAGAGAATGTATGACTTACAAGGTACTGCTCTAAAATTGCATATGCAAATATCAGGATGATGTTGATGTCCGATGTAGGTCGAGAATTCTTCAGTCTCTTATTCACTTTGCCTAGACAGTTATGGGTCTGTGTGTTAACCATCGCCTACTATAACTAATATACGAAAGAAAGGTAAGAAAGCATTGGAGCCGAAAACTAAAAATAAATAGATAAATGCAATTTATCAGAAAAATTATATGACAGAAAACAATGTTAAAAAATTTTTTACTCATGGAAAGGGACAAAGTTTCTTTTGCTAAAAATTGTTCTTAAACAGAGGCCATGCAAATACATATATTTCTAAGAAAGCATTCCCTTTAAATGTGGACTATAGAGTTAGTTTTATAAAAATATTGGATTAATAAAATCCTTTAAATATGGAAAGTAATCCTGGACAAACACAGTTTTACTAAAAAGTACATTAACTCAAGAAATATGTGCCATATATTCTGTTCAATTGTACACACAAAGTAAACTTCTTATTAACAAAAAAGCCCCACATATAATAAAGATGTTATAGTGTAAAAAATGACTGCCATTTCAAACATCTTTGTGGCTCACCATTCATTAAATATTTGTGGTAATTGAAGTGCACACAGACCCACAGACTTCAGGTCCTTTTAAAGGACATAACACAATATAGTCCAGTTTATAATATGTGATAATGATAATAAGTGCTAAGCTAACCTATATGCATATAGTATATTATTTTAAGACTTTTATACTGCAAATACTGCAAATGCACACTGTATAATACTGCATTATGCTTTGCTTGCAGATTCCTGTGACATTTGATTTCCATTTTCTTTTACTTCTATTGTGTTATTTTGCTCTTGATTGAATCTCAGGTTGGTTTGACAAACAGGGTTATAAGAACAATGCCCCCATATATATATATATCACTATATATTGTGATACACTACATACATGTAACATATATATATATATATATATATATATATATATATATGTATATAACATAGTCCAAAACACAACCTGGCAGTGTAATAAGCTATACCACATGGTTTTAAAATAGTCTAATAGTTTTTGCATGATAGCAAATTCACAATAAGGTAGTTTTCAATATTTTCCATATTAGCCAGAGTTAATTGTTTAATTACTTTCCAATTGGACAATTGTTAATAGAATAGTGTATCCTACTTTAGTATCCAACTAAAATGCAGAAAGGCATATATGAAATAATTACAGGTCACCACATGTTAAAGTGATTTTTTTCAGTTAACTTTACAAATGAAATGTAATGAGTCTTAAGTAAAAGTACATAAAGACCAATTTATTCATTTTATTCTGGTATTACATTAGAAAAATTAATTTGTTTAAGAATTTACTGAAGAAAATCAGTCAATATAATATATCTAAAGGTAGCATAGGAACGAATTTTTTAGAAGTAAACTACAGTACATTGGAGTAAGATAAATAATTTATATGATAAACATGTCTTAGTATCTAGAGTGAAACTGGGTGGACTGGAGTGCTTTCTGCGATGTGCATTTGCTCACGTCTAGTCATAGCTTGGTAATAAGAATAGTTACATCCTAAGATGAAAAGAACTCTAGGGCTCCCTTAAAATGAAAATCTCAGAAATAACAAACACGGCAAACTACAGATAGTTCTGTTTCTCTATGAATCATAAAAGGAAATGAAGCCACAGACACAATTCTAAGAAAGTAACATACAGCATTTAAATATTTGTCCATGATCATATGCAAAATCTGTACATACGTACACACTTCCATCAAGTAAAAGTTTTTAAGATGGCATATAATTAATATAATACAAATGATTGTATCAATATTTAATATCACGACATCTAAAATATCAACCTGTGAAAATTCTTAGTAAAAAAAAAATTTTAAAGTTTAAATGGTTAAAAATAATTACTTATTAAGAGAATAAGAGTATACTAAAGGAAATTAATGGCTCAAAGGTACTGCTTCAAATGGTTTATTTCTCAGAAATAAGAGAGTTAGCCACGTTTTTATGCGTTTTTAGATATGAATGGAAGGGAATAATCAGGTATGTTTGTTCAAAATTATATTTTTAATTGAAAAACTGTACCAACATTGTGAAAATAAGTGGGCTTCAAAATTCTTATCAGTGTGAAAAAAATGAAAATATCCTGAGCAGGGGAGATATCAAATGAACATGATGATTTTGGAATTCTTAGTCTATATAAGTTAAATGTAAAAATGTGTTGGGTACAAGAACATGACCCACAAAATCAACTAAGCAAGGCTCCTAGGGACTCACAGAGGCTGAAATGACTATCACAGACCCTATATGGGTCTGATCTAGGTCTTCCGCATATACATTATGGTTTTGTAGCTTGGTGTTCTTGTGGGACCTCAAACAAAGGGAGTGGGGGGTATAGCTAACCCTCTTGCCTCTGCTGGGGACCATTTTTCTCCTACTGGGTGGTCTCATCCAGCCTTAGTATGAGAGTTTGTGCCTAGTCTTCCTGCAATTTGTCATGACATTTTCAACTGATATCCCTGGGAAGCCTGCACGTTCTTTTGAAGGGAAGCAGATAAGGAATAAATAGATCTAGGGGAGAGGGTAGTTTTGGGAGGTGGGGCTGGGAGCAGATGTACTGGAAACTACATTCAGGATGTAATATTTTTCAAAAAAGAAATTAAATAAATGAAAGAGAGGGAGAGAGGAGGGGAGGGAGGAAGTGAGGGAGGGAAGGAAGAAGAGAGGGAGGGAGGAATTGAATGTAGTGTGTCCTGTCCTGGCCCTGTATTTTGTTAAGGTCACCTGCGCTGGAATTGCATGGTGTTTGGGGGTTTGTATGTTTGCATGTGTCCATGTGTGTGTTCATGTGTGTGTGTGTGTGTGTGTATACTTCTTTCCTGTTCTGTTTGCATTGGTATTATGCTGACTCCTTGGCTAATCATGAGGACCATGAACAACTATCACAATAAGAAAATGATTTATAGTGATGATGGAATTGTCAGTCATTACACAAAGTACTGTAAATGACATGTCTTATGGTACATGAATATTTATATGTCAAAAAATGAGACTGATTTCCTACCTGACAGATTTAAAAATATCTGATTGAATGGAAATTTGAAATTGAAAGGCAAGGCTGCAAATCTGTTCAGACTTATAAGAAAATCATTTAAAAATAAACATTGGAAAATATAAATTGTACTGTTACTTGATATATAACAAGTGATCAGTTTTGAGGTTGACAACTTCCTGCTGTCAACTACTTGTACATAATTGCTTAGCTGTTTCTACCTGAACATTTGGCTTGTGCATGATAGTTACCAGCAACACATTCCTGTTTTCTTAGTAAAATAAATGAAGCATCCAAACTTCAACTAGAGGTAAACCAAGCATAGCTGAGAGGCAACTCCCCCAGAAGTGAATGAAATTAATGTTCCCAGGAGTGAGTGGGTCCTTTGTAATACAAATTGATTTGTTATCCAGTGAAAGTGCCTTACTAAAATAGGTAAAATAGAGGAAGACCTATCATTTATTTTAAATACTTAAAAATTAGCTCCAAAGGTCACATCAGTGGAGAGTGCTGCATTAATTACACTATTTTTCAGATAGTGTCTTGATATTCTAAAAATTGACCCTGTGCCTTATAATTTCATAGGAACACTCACTCGTTCATTTTCTTAGCCCTGAAGGAAATTGTTAAAGGAGATCTTTAGAAACTCGACTATAATCAGATACCCATAGTTCCAAAATACAAATTGGATATAGAAGTACGAAGATACCAAGCCTCTGGCATAAACAGAATCAGGTTATAAGCCCGTCAAATTTGAATGCAATAAAAGAAGATTTGCACATTACAGGAGTCACTCAGCTTTACTGTGTAGGAGACACAGTGTAGAAAATGAGCGTTATATGCTCAGATTTAAAAGTTCATCTCTATTGTTTTCACCACAAATTAAGAAAAAAAAAACCTTTATTTTTTTAAATTGTTTGAAAATTAGGATCAATTTGTGACTGCATACTTTATAGAGGATAAATAGAGAACAGAGATATTCATTTTAGAGGTTAAATGTTCAATTCTTTAGATAAAATATATCATAATGTACAGTATTATATGAATATTAACTACCAAAAAGTGATTTAATCATACATTATAGTTTAATGTAACATCTTTTGATATTCAACATATATCACACGTTTTAATAGCCAACACACAGCTTCATGAGGCAAGCTCCTCTGTTGTTGCTGCTTTGTGACTCCTGGTCTCAGACTCTAAAAGTTAAATTGTAGATAGGGATCAACATGATAGCATTGGGATGTTCATTATTTATCTATCTTTTCTCTACTAGAGATTGAATCGAGTGCCAAGTATATGTCCAGTAAGCTCTTTGATGCTAAGCTGTGTCCCCAGTCACTGTCCTTTTATTTTGAGACAGTGTCTCACTGAATTCTATATGTCAGCTTTGAGCCAGGCTTCAAATCAAGGAGTTCTTGAACTTGTGATCTTCCTTCCTCAGCCCTCTTAGTACAGGGGATTGCAAGCTTGATCCACCAGGCATGACTTAACACATTTATTTAAATAGCTCTCAGATCTTATCATTGCACAGATGCTTCTTGTTGGAACTAAAGGATATCATATGCATTGCAAAACTCATACCTCCTAGAAATTTTTGAAGTGTTATATCCAAAACAAACAAACAAACAAATAAAAACTAAGGCAGACACCAAGAAAACTACATTCTTTTTTTTTTTTGTTTTTTTTTTTTTTGTTTTTTCGAGACAGGGTTTCTCTGTGTAGCTTTGCGCCTTTCCTGGAACTCACTTGGTAGTCCAGGCTGGCCTCGAACTCACAGAGATCCCCCTGGCTCTGCCTCCCGAGTGCTGGGATTAAAGGCGTGCGCCACCACCGCCCGGCGAAAACTACATTCTTATACCCAGTTTTGGAAATGCAAGACCAAGATATTCAAATTAAATGTGAGGATGCCCTCTCCTTTATTTATTCTGTTGGAATAATTAAAAGCCCAGATGAATTCACGGAATAGATGTAGATAAGAATGAGGCCACATACGCGCATGCATACGCGCGCACATGCGCGCGCACACACACACACACACACACACACACTAGCATAATAAGTTTTATGTTATAATAATCATAATACTGTGCATTCGAATACAATGTGGCCAAATGCTCTTACCTGGAGATTTTTAAACACTTATCTACAGTTTTGGAGCTTTAAGTAGTCTATAACAAGGATATTAATTTGTGATTAATTTTATATGGCTTTTTGAAGCTTGAAACTATATATATACATATATATATATATATATGTATATATATACACACAAACAAGAGAAAATTGAACTAAACAACATAAACTTCATAACCTCATAACCAAGTTAGTCACATTTATCAAGGTTCTTTTACAAACCATATCATATACATATGCATAAATGGGTTTGTGTGTTGTGGTGTTGTGTGTTTATGTCTGTGTGTGTCTGTGTGTCGTGTGTGTGTGTGTGAGAGAGAGACAGAGACAGAGACAGAGAGACAGAGACAGAGAGAGAGAGACAGAGAGAAATTATGCGATTATACTCAGTTGGGAAATAAAACTACTATACACTATTTTCCTATTCTCCTTACCACACCTAATTGCAAGAATATCTAATTTTATCAAGACTTTGATAATTTGAATGAAGGTGAATAACATAGAAAAATACTAAGAAATTGAACACATATTCACAACGTATTTTCAAAGCAAAATCCGTATTGACAAAGCCTGTGTTGAAAAACTAGAATTATTGAAACATTTATTGAAAATTAGTATAATTGCAATTTTGACAAATGAGACTACAATCCTCCATGTGCTTGTTCTTTGTCAATACTTTATTTCAGTGCCTCAATGAAACAATATTGTTGGCATCATCAGATTTTTAATTAAATCTTCATGCCTAAACAGTTCAACTTGAAGATAAATTTATCTTTGCTCTAGAAAAAAAATATCCTGAAATTAGAGGGAGGAACCTAAATTGTTATGTTTTATCCTTGTTTTATAAATATAAAGACACATTTTTCATCAATATTTTTGACAGTTGTAGATTGAATTTAGACCCACAAGATTTTCTGTAGAGTGAGGTTTCCAAAGCTATTGTTTTGGTGGTTTTACACAGTGTGTTACAAATGCCTTATTTTCTTCCCTGAGTTCTCTTTCATTTCAGGCATCTAAAGGCATTCTTTGCACATTAATGTGTTTCTTGTGAGCTCAGGGATTGTCAAAGCAGCCCTCCATGAACTTGCTTTTGCTGTTCTCAAGGCCCATACTTCTGTGCATTTTATGCATAGAGTTTCAGAAACACAAGATTTCCATTCAGTCTTGTATCAGTCTATCTGATGCACCCTTCCACTACATGCTTCACATTTTTTTTTGATGTAATCTAGTTTGGATTTCTCTGAGTATATACAGGAATATATGTCAATGAACAAGGCAAATTAATTAATTTTCCATGAAATTATAAAAATACATAGTACCTAATGTCAAGATAACAATAATAATAATTTATTTTAGTATAAGCCAAGCTGGATGATGAAGTGGTTGATACACTTATAGTTTGGAGTATTGTTCAAAGACAGACTGCAAGGTTAAATGTGATTTTTTTATTTCTAAAAAAATTAGTCTTTAAAAAAATACTTTATCTAGTTTTAATATTATAATTAACAGAAGCAATAAATTTCAGATTGCAATTATAATTATACTCAATGATATGTAGTATTTTTTGGTAGTTATCATTGAAAGAAACCCTCATAAATTATAAGGAAATGTTAAGAATACTCAAATATATGTTCCCATATTATTTTATTATAACTTATAAATCTATTTTATTGTTTTGTATTTGTACCTTCAACCATGTGTAATGGCATGTAAGTATTTGACTTAAAAAGAATAGTAATTTGGTATATGAGATACATTATAAAATTAAAATAATTAGATATTATTAATTTTTTAAAAAAATATTTAATTTATTTACTTTGCAGTTTTAAAATTAATTTATTTTACATCCCTACTTCAGTTTCCCCTCCTTCCTTTCCTCCCATTCCCTCTCCTCCCCTCCACCTCTCCCACAATCGACCCCTCCTCTGTTTCTGTTCAGAAAGGGACAGGTCTCCCGTGGATATCACCAAGTCACGGCATATCAAGTTGCAGTAAGACTAAGCACCTTGCCTCGTATTAAGGCTGGGCCAGGGAACCCAATATGAGGAATAGGTTCCCAAAAGCCAGCTAAAGCATTAGGGACATCCACTGCTCACACTGTTAGGACTCACCCAAGTAGATCAAGTTACATGACGGTAACATCAATGTGGAAGGCCCAGGTCAGTCTTAGGCAGGCTCCCTGGTCGTCTGTTCAGATTCTGTAAGCTCTTGTGAGCACAGGCTTGTTGATTCTTTAGGTTTTCTTGTGATATCCTCGACCCCTTGGGCTTGTACAATCCTTCCTTCCTCTATCAGTATTCTCTAAGCTCTGCCTTATATTTGCCTGTGGGTCTCTGGATCTGTTTCCATCAGTTACTGGATGAAGCCTCTCTGATTACAATTAGGGTAGGCACCAATCTATGAGTACAGCAGAATATCATTAGCATTACGTTGACACTGTTTTTTGTTTTTGTTTTTGTTTTTGTTTTTCTCCAATCGTGTTTGGTTCTATCCAGACTCTCCATCCTGGCACACGAGGGAGTGTCAAGGGTGGGCTCACTCTTGTGCTATGGGTCTCAGGCGGGACCAGTCATTGGTTGGACATTTCCACAGTCTCTGCACCATCCTTACCCCAGCACAGCACATAGGCAGGACAGAACATAGGTCGAAGATTATGTGGCTGGTTTGGTGTTCCACTCCCTCCCCTGAAAGTCTTACCTGCCCACAGGAGATGGCCAGTTCAAGTTACATATCATGATGGCTAGGAGCCTTAGCTGGGGTCATCCTTGTATACTCCTGGTAGTTTTCCTTGGACCAAGTTTCTACCTGACCCCCCAAGTGCCCCCCTTTCCAGTCTCCTCTTTCAGTACTCTCCCCTCCATCCACACCACAGCCTAGCCCCTCAAATGTCATTCCCACTTGCCCCCAGGAGATCTCTTCTATTTCCCCTTGCCAGGTAGACAAAGTGTCCTGCCTTGATCCCTTATTGTGACCTAGCCTCTAGTGGTCTGTGGATTGTAGTATGGTTATCCTTTATTTTGCAGATTGTATCCACTTAAGTGAATTCATGCTATGTTTCTCTTTTTTGGTGTGGGTTACCTCACTCCAGATGATTCTTTCTAGTTCAATCCATTTGCCTCCAAATTTTATGATGTCATTGTTTTTGACAGTTGAGTAATACTTCATTGTGCAAATGTATCATATTTTCTTCATCTATTCTTCAGCTGAGATATATCTAGGTTGTTTCCAGGTTTGGGTTATTAAGAGTTAAGCTGTTATGAATATAGTTGAACAAGTGTTCTTGTGATATGGTTGAGCATGCTTTGGTTTTATGCCCAAGAGTGGTATAACTGGTCTTTGAGGTAGATTGGTTCCCAATTTTCTGAGAAAACACCATATTGATTTCTTATGTTGCTGTACTAGTTAGCACTCCCACCAACAATGGAGGAGTGTTTCCCTTGCTCCACATCTTTTCCATTGTGTTTTTGATCTTAGTCATTCTGGCAGGTATAAGATGGAACCTCAGAATCATTTTGATTTGCATTTCCTTGATGGCGAAGGTTGTTGGACATTTCTTGGCCATTTGAGATTCTTCTGTTGAAAATTCTCTGTTCAGATCTGTACTCCATTTTATTTTTTTTAATGAATTTATTTTTTAAAGTTTTGTTTTCATTTTACATACCAATCCCAGTTCCCCCTCCCTTCCCTTCTCCTGCTCCCCGCCCCCACCTTGCCCAATCCCAGCCCCCATCTCAGAGAGGATAAAGCCTGTACTCCATTTTAAAATTAGATTATTTGATTTTTTGATGTGTAGTTTTTTGAGTTCTTTATATATTTTGGATATCAGCCCTCTGATGTGGGATTAATGAAGATCTTTTTCCATTATGTAGGCTGCCATTTTGTCCTATTGACAGTGTCCTTTGCTTTATAGAAGCTTCAGTTTCATGAGGTCCCATTTATTAGCTGTCTATGTGATTGTGTGTGTGTGCTGCTAGTGTTCTCTTCAAGAAGCTGTCCCCTGTGCCAACGTGTTCAAAGCCCTTTATCATTTTCTCTTCTATCAGGTTCAGTGTATCTGGTTTCATGCTGAGATCTTTTATCCACTTGGGCTTACATTTTGTGCAGAGTAATAGATATGGATTTACTTGCATTCTTCTACATGTTGACATCTAGTTATGCCAGCTTTATTTGTTGAAGATGCTTTCTTTCTTCCATTGTATAATTTTGTGTTCTTTGTCAAAAATCAGTTGTCCATGAATGTGTGGATTTATGTCAGGGCCTACAATTTGGTGCCATTGATCCAGTCATCTCTTTTATACCAATAACTTTTATTACTAAAGCTCTGAAAGCAGAGATTGAAATCAAGGATGGTGATAATTCTCAAAGTTCTTTAAGTGTGCAAGATTGCTTCAGCTATCCTGTTTTTTTTGTTTTGTTTTGTTTTGTTTTTTCCACATGAAGTTGAGTATTGTTCTTTCAAGGTCTGTAAGAATTGTGTTGAGATTTTAATAGGGATTGCTTTGAACTTGTGATTGCTTTTGTTTCAGATGGCCATTTTTACTCTGTCAATCCTACCTATCTATGAGTATGGGTGATCTTTCCATCTTTTAATATTGTCTTCAATTTCTCTCCTCAAAGACTTGAAGTTCTTACCATATAGGTCTTTCATTTGCTAGGTTAGCATTACCCCAATATGTTTTATATTATTTGTGGCTAATTAGGATGGTGTTGAGTCACTGATTTTTTTGCCAGTTGATCATTTTTATATAAGTGGGCTATTGATTTTTTTAATTTAATCTTGTTTCCAGCCACTTGACAAAAAGGGTTTATCAGGTGTAGGAGTTACCTGGTAGAATTTTTGGGGTATCTTATGTATAGTATTATATCATCTACAAGCAGTGGTACTTTGACTTCTTCCTTTCCAGTTTTTATCCCCTTGATCTCCTTTACTTGTCTTATGCTCTAGCTAGAACGTCAAGTACTGTATTGAATAGATATAGGGAGAGTGGACAGTCTTGTCTTGTTTCTGATTTTAGTGGAATTGCTTTGAGTTTCTCTTCATTTAATTTGAGGTTGGTCATCAGCTTGCTATATATTATCTTCATTATGTTATTTATGTCCCTTGTATCCATGATCTATCCAAGACTTTAATCATGAAGGGGTGTTGGATTTTGTCAAAGGTGTTTAAACATCTAATGAGATTACCATGTTTTATTTTTTCTTTCAGGTTCTTTGTTTTTTAATATGGTGGATTATATTGACAGATTTTCTATGTTGAACCATCCCTGCATCTCTGGGATGAAGTCCACTTGATCATGGTGGATGATATTTTTGATATGTTCTTAGATTCAGGTTGCCAGTATTTTATTGAGTATTTTTGTATTTATGCTCATGATGGAAACTGATCTGTAATTTGGTTTCTTTGTTGAATCTGAGTGTGGTTTTGGTGTCAGAATGACTGTGGCCTCACAAAATGAATTTGGCAATGTTCCTTCTGTGTCTATTTTGTGGAATAATTTGAGGAGTATTGGTATTTGCTCTTCTTTGAAAATTTGATAGAATTCTACACTAAACCCTTTTGGCCCTGGGCTTATTTATTTGTTTGGTTTGTTGGAAGACTTTTAGTGACTGCTTATGGGTTTTTAGTTCTATTTAAATTGTCTAGCTGATCTTGATTTAATTTTGGTATGTGGTATCTACCTAGAAATTTTTCCATTTCTTACAGATTTTCCAATTTTGTAAAGTACGAGTTTTTGAAGTACTACCTAATGATTCTCTGGATTTCCTCAGTATCTGTTTTTATTTCCCTATTTCTGCTTCTGGTTTTGTTCAACTGGATGTTCCCTGTCTGTCTTTTACTTAATTTTGGGTAAAGGTTTGTATAAATTGCTGTTTTTTCTCAAAAACCAATTCTTCATTTCATTGATTCATTGTACCATTCTCTTTGTTTCTATTTGGTTGATTTCATTCCTCAGTTTGATTATTTCCTGTTTTCTACTCCCCTTGGATATGTTTACTTCTTTTGGTTCTAGAGCTTTCAGATGTGCTGTTAAGTCCTTAGTATGAGATTTCTCCAAGTTCTTTATGTAGGCCTTTAGTGCCATGAACTTTCTTCTTAACACTTCTTTCTTTGTGTCCTGTAAGTTTGAATGCATTGTACATTCATTTTCATTGAATTCTAGGAAGTCGTATTTATTTCTTTATTTCTTCCTGGAACCAGTGGTGATTCTGTTGATAGTTGCTGAGTGTAAATGTATTTGTAGCCTTTCTGTTGTTTCTGTCATTGTTGATATCCAGCTTTAATCCATGGAGATCAGATAGGATGCAGGAGATTATTTCAAAGATTTTTTATATCTGTTAATACTTGCTTTGTCACAAAGTATTTGCTTAGTTGTGAAGAATGTGAATGGAAGAGAAATCTTTCTGTCTAGATACCCAAACCCAAATACCCAACAGCCACTTCCCAAATTACCACACAGGGGTTTATGTTAATTCTAAATGTTTGGCTGATGGCTGATTATTAACTAGATCTTACATTTAAATTAACTCATTCTTATTAATCTACTTATTGCCATATGGCCCATGGCTTACTAGTCCTCTGGCATCTTGCTTCTTGGGAAGTTGACTAATCTGCCTCCACTTCACCCTCTTCCTCTGAGTCCTCAGTTTGATTGTTCTGCCTAGCCTTATCTTGCCTTGCCATAGGCCAAAATAGCTTTATTATCAACCAATGAAAGTAACACATATTCATAGCATACAGAAGGATCATCCCACAGAAGGAGAAGGTTCCATGAGAGGCTGAGAAGAAGGTATATTCTTTTGTGTTTGGGTGAAATGTTCTATAGATATTTGTTAGGTTCATTTGAATCATGACCTCTGTTAGTTCGATTATTTCTCTGTTTAGTTTCTGCCTGGATGACCTGTCAATTGATGACAATGGGAGGGTTGAATTCTCTCACTAGTAATGTGTGGGGTTCAATGTGTGATCCAATATTTAGTAATGTTTCTTTTACAAATGTGGATACCTTTGTATTTGGGGTATAAATGTTAAGTATTGGATTATTGTCTTGGTGGATTTTTAATTTTATGAGTATGAAGTGTCTTTATCTCTTTGACTAATTGTGCTTTAAAGTCTATTATGTTGGATATTATGATAACTACAACAGCTTGCTTCATAGGCTCATTTGATTGGAATATATTTTTCCAACTCTTTACTCTGAAGTAATGGCTATCTTTCATGTTCAAATGTGTTTCTTGTATGCAGCAGAAGGACGAATCCTGTTTTTGCCTCCATTCTATTAGTCTGTGTCTTTTTCTTGACAAATTGAGTCCATTGATATTGAGAGATATTAATCACCAGTGATTGTTAATTCCTTTTATATTTTGTTGTTGTTGATGGTGGTGATAGTAGTATGTGTGAGTGTGTGCATGTGTGTGTGTGTGTGTGTGTGTGTGTGTGTGTGTGTGTGTGTTTCTTTTCTTTAGGTTTTTATGGTGGGAGATTATATATTGCCTCTTTTTTTGTGGGTGTAGTCGACTTCCTTGGGTTTGACTTTTCCTTCTAGTACCTCTATAAAGCTGGATTAATGAAAATATTTTGTTTAAATTGACTTTGACATGAAATATCTTGTTTTTTTTCCATCCATGGTGATTGAAATTTTTTGCTGGGTATCATAGTCTGGGCTGACATCTGTCGTCTCTTAGTGTCTGTAAGATGTTTGTCAAGGCCCTTCTGGCTTTTAGAGTCTCCATTGAGAAGTCAGGTATAATTCTAATAGATCTGCCTTTATATGTTACCTGACCTTTTTCCTTTTCAGCTTGTAATATTCTTCTTTTATTCTATGTACATAGTACTTTTATTATTATGTGGCAACGCGACTTTTTTTTTTTCTGATCCAGTCTATTGGGTGTTCTGTATCTATCTTGTTCCTTTATAGGCATGTCTTTCTTTACTTAAGAATATTTTTTTCTATGTTTTGTTGATGTTGGAATTATTCTTCTATTTCTATTATTCTCAAGTTTGGTGTTTTCATGGTGTACTAGATTTCCTGGATGCTTTGTGTTTGGTATTTTTTTATATTTAGCATTTTATTTGACTGATAAATCTATTTTCTATATCATATCTTCAATGCCTGTGATTCTTTCTTTCATCTCTTGTATTCTGTTGGTAATGCTTGCATCTGTAGTTCTTGTCCACTTACCCATATTTTCTATTCCCAGAATTGTCTCAGTTTATGTTTTCCTTGTTGCTTCTATTTCCATTTTCAAGTCTTGAACAGCTTTGTTCAACTGTTTTTGTTGTTGTTTTCTCTTAGCTTTTTTTAAGGGATTTATTGATTCCCTCCAACTTTTTCTTTTCTTTAATTTCTTTAAAGATTTTTTCTTTCATTTCCACTGTAAGGACCTCTATTATCTTCATAAAGTTATTTTTAAAATTTTTTTTGTGCTTCTGCTGCATTAGAATGTTCAGGTCTTGAGTTGGGTTCTGATGATGCCATATTTCCATTTCTGCTATTGATTGTGTTCTTACATTGGCATTCAGGCATCTGGATTTTGAATGGTTATAGGTCTAGGTGTTGATTCCTGAGTTTGTCTTTGTTGAATGGTTTTGCTTTTTTTCCCCTTTGTTTCTGTTTCTTCTCTGGTCTTCTGCCTTAAGGGACCAAGCATTCTGGTAACTCGCTTGTCTTCAGGTCCAGTAGGGTATCTCTGCTGTGGTTTTTGGGACCTTGGGTCCCTAGATCTGTTCTGGCTTCTAGTAAAGCCTAAGTCTTCTTCTGAAGTTGTAGACAGGAATATGGAGCCCTGATGAGAGCGTATAGTCAGGGTTTGTTCATCAGGCTTTAAGGGGTGTTAGTGGGCATTGGGTGTTGTCTTACCTGGGGTCCCTAGAACCAACCTGGCCTCCGATAAAGCTGTTAGGACTATGGGTTAGAATATGGAGCCCTTGGGAGTTCTGGTCTTCAATTTTTAACATATAAAATACTTTAAAGTGATGGAATTTGCTTCTTATTTTCATAAGAAGAGAACATGGAAACCATTTAATAGACTTTTGAGCATTCTCATTGTCAAGTCCTTGTTTTCCTTAGACCAAATATATCCCTCTGGTATAAAAAAAGTTACTTTCTTGCTGGGTGGCTCTATCAAAATTAAAATATTTTAGAAATAGTTAATACAGAAAACAGAATAAATGAGAGACAGTTCTATGAGTTTATATCTTTAACAAATGTTTAATGTAGTAGTTTTCATATTACTATACTGTCAGATTAAAATAATTAGGATGAAAATGAACTGAATAAATATTCAGTGCATGAGAAATTATCTTACACACAGTTTATTCAGTTCATTTTCATCCTGTATTAACTATTTCTAAAATATTGTGGAAGATATTTCACAATTGACACAAATATTTTTGTTTTAAATTTGAGTAAAAGAGCAGAGACATAAACAAAAGCAAAAACAAACATTGTTTCACAGGCAGAGCATGTGAAAACCAGTGAGGAGAACTCAAAAAAAATATTTTGTCAAGTCATAGAGAAAGGTTACACAGCCTGTATTTAACAAAAACCAAAATTGTTTTGTTTCCTTGGCATTCAACTTTATTTAAAGAGCACTTTTTTTAAGTTGCAATTTCATTTATTCTCAAACTTTTTGTTATGACTTCTCAAAACACTTCTTCAGGAAGCCATGTGACAGTTCAATTAAGAGAGACATCCTAAACAACAGTGTTCAACATGTCTTAAAGAAATTATATCATTAAACAAATAACTAGAAAGACTAAACACAATTGTTAACAATGAATGAGGTACTGGGAGCCAGCCATTATGCAGGCAATAAAAGGACAGTTATTAGCTCAATAGCCTGTTAAGCCACAGATTTATGCAGAATACATAAAACAAAACTGCAAAGCATTTCTATAAGACATTCTACGTAAGAGGTGAAATGCAAGTAAGTGCAGAAAGAGAGGGTAATCCCTGAAAATGTATTTGATTTATTACCCACAGGTTATGATAGGACTGTCGAATTATATACCAAGAACAGTGAGATTGAGATTTACTGAGATATAAAGTGACAGAAATAAGTACCCATGATAGTAAATTGCCAAATAAGTAAATGAATTATTAACAACAATTCACAGGCAGTACAAAACAGAAAGTAATTTTGTTTATGAAATGCAGACATTATTTCATGCTTGGAAATATTGTAGCTAACTAAGTCTTTTATTTTGTTTAACCACTTTCAGAATGTGCTTTTCAGATACAAAGATACATTATGAGAACTCTGATTCTACAATTGCCTAGTAGTTCAGGTTTCACCTGACTGGCATTTATAAATTATAGTATTTGTATATTTCTATATTAAATTGTATGTCTTATTATTTGTTATAGATGTCTGCTTATAATATTTATGAAACTGCTGAGAGACAAATTATTTTATTTTGCTAATAACCATAACCAAGATTTGTATCTCATGTAGAGCATTACTTAGTATACTGTTCTTTGGAAAGGAGATTCTATTTGACAATTTAAATTTGAAGATTCATTGTATTGATGAAAAGAGTAAACTTGATGAGAAAGTGTGGTGAATTCAGAAACTGAATGGACTTAGGACTCAGCTGATGAAGAAAAATTGGGTTTGAAAATGTGAAATATTTTATTCAGAACCCTAAAGCAATAATTAAATATTCCTTATAGGTATACAAAGTTATTCTTTAAATGTGGTAACCTATGGCCTGTGTATTAGAGAAAATTGGATTTGGTGATTTATTTTTAAAACAAGTCAAACATCTCATAAAGCCCAAGGTGTACAATGATTTTATACAGTTATTTGCATAAACATTTTGAGCATTCACATATTTGTAAAAACTTACTGCATAGTTAGGTAGACTGTTTCTCCACAGAAGTTCTGAGGTTAAAGATGGTAACACCTAGATTCTAGAAATACATGCTCAACACTGCTTCTCAAAATTGCTATGTCATCAATTTCTATTACTCTCTGTCCACAATCTGAATATTGTCAATTTCCATTACTCAGGCAGGCTTATTCACATCACATTTTAGAGTATAAGAAGTACTGAAAAATTTTACTATTTTTTTCATTGATATAATACATTACTATCATGCTCAGAATAGTTTATCTTTTGTAGTACAAAATCACTAAATACTGTTAGAGTTGTTATATTGAGAAAATGAATTGAGAAATATTTTCAACACTTATGGATATTGTGGGAAATATAAAATGATTAAAAGTTATAGTGTCTGTTCATTTAAAAGCATAATAATGAACTCATTGATCCTGCTAAAATGAGGTGAGGCCAGGCCCATTTTTAAAATAGCATGCAATATTATTTTTCATAACTCTTCCTTGGGAACAAAATATTTGTGTTGTAGTTGACTAGGACACCTTCAAACTGTTGTAAGTGTCAATAAATTAAAATAGTTGATATGGAAATAACCATGTGCATGTGATGAAACAAATTGAAAATTTTGGTATATGCATGTAATACTCTTTACCTCTGTAAAAACTAAATATTTTTAAATCATATTATCTGCAAAAAAATTTACTATTTGAGAGTACTGACTTTTCTATGCAATGTTAAAGATTTCTAATAAAAATCTATTTACACATTTTAAAAATAATTCTGGAATGCAAGAGTATGTGATTTTACTAAAATAAACCTCAGGAAACTCAATATATAAACATAAATAATGATAGGAACAGTAATTAAAAGACAAGACTATATTTTTGTTTTAAAATTTTGAGTGATTAAATAACAACAGAAAACTACAAGGTTTATTCAAGACTGAAGTAGTTATTTTTAATAATTCACAAAATAATTATTTTCAACTTACATTCATCTCTCTAAAGATATAAATGTGCATTCATATATAGAGGCTAATGTAGCTATAACATGACGACAGTCAATTTGGAGACTTCTCATTATAATTAACATTTAAAAAGATAAATATAATGATAAAGCAGATTGTTCCTCACACTGTGAGTGAGATCTACCTGACCTGTAAAATAGAAATGAACCAAGTGTCACACTCTTTCCCAAGAAAGTGGGAGCTCCACAGTAATTAAGCAAAGACTTCATCCATTAATAACGTACTTGGTTGGCTATTCTTGTCTCATGTGCCTATAGCTTGCTCTGACACAAAACTGCAGTCTTTTTTTTTTTTTTTTTTTTTTTTTGATTTTTCGAGGCAGGGTTTCTCTGTGTAGCTTTGCACCTTTCCTGGAACTCACTTGGTAGCCCAGGCTTGCCTCGAACTCACAGAGATCTGCCTGCCTCTGCCTCCCGAGTGCTGGGATTAAAGGCATGTGCCACCACTGCCTGGCAAAACTACAGTCTTAACATTGGTTCCTGGAGTCTTAGAAGAGGTAACCCAAACTGGAGATTTTTGGAATAACCAGTCAACATATTAACATAATACAAACTTCATAATAAATCAATCAGATATATGTTAAGTTGATTGAAATCACATTAATTTATAACTCCATATTAGTTCAAAAATGTAAGAAAATCAATCACAGTGACATAAAATTAAATTCTTTGTTCAAAATATTTATTTCTTATCACATAGATACAAAGATACAAACCTTCACAATGAGAAGATCCCATCACTGTTACTATATAATATATGTGAACTATACTGTTCAGTAAGTATAAGTCTGATATCCAGATCCCTCTGCCTTGATGACCTCGAGTACTAGGATTACATGTGTAAGCTATCACATCTGTGACCTCTTCCTTTTGAAATATGCTCACATAAATTAAGATAATGTGGGTTTTCTAAGTAAAATAACCAGAGGAAGTTAAAGTTAGCATTGTTGGAAAACTAGATTACATGAGCTTTCTTCTTAGCACACAGAGTGACAACATATTAATAATACACCTAGTTCTTAATTTGATGTAAATTGAATATTAAAGTAGCATCTTTCCCATATAATATTTTTCTCACAATAATTTACTTAGTAGTGATAGATGAAACCATTTGCCTGTCTTGAATAGCAAGCTATATATCTATTGAATGAATTTTAGTCATCAACTTAATTGATAGTTTTAAACAGAGGGATAGATTTATTCCCACAATGAATAAAACTACTTAACACTTAGCCTATATAAATTATGTTAACACTTCCATCAGCTTTCCATTTTCAGCCTAATATACTGCTAATTCTAACATAAATCAATCAAATAATGTATAATATATCATCAGTCACAGTTTCTATATAAAACAGAGTAAAACATTTTTTATAATACTTTTTAAACTTGGTGTTAAATGATTTTTCCAGGAGCTTTCACTGAACCAAGAAACTTTAGACTCTTCTGATAAATGTCTTTCTGAGTGCTCTTTATCATTTCACTGGAGATTCTGTCCTGATCTGAAATCTCACCTTTAAAAAAATGAGTATCTTAGTTACTGTTCTTTTGCTGTAGAGAGACACCATGACCAAGGAAGTTCTTACAAGAAAGCATGTGATTGAGGGCTTGCTTACAATTTTAGAGGCTTAGTCCATGGTCATCACTGCAAGAAGCAGACAGACAGGTGCTGAAAGCTTTATATCCTGACACTCAGGCAGCAGATATGTATATATAGAGAGACTGGCACTGGCATGGGCTTTTGATCCTTTTCAAATTCCATCCCTCATGACACAACTTTTCCAACAAGGCCACACTTTACAAAACAATTCCAACAGCTAGGGATTAAGCATGCAAACATATGAGTCTAGGGAAACCATTCTCATTCAAACAACAGTGAAATTTCTCTATTATGATGACTCATCATATGGTGTTTCAAAAACTCTCTCCAAATTAAAAACACTAATGATACTCCTTCCTTATGGATCTCTATAGAGCATAACACAATTTTAGTTATCAGACCCTCTAGCCAATGCTTTCAGAGAAGCAAATGATATGGCCCTATGGAACTGTTCCATTTTCCCAGAAGCACACTGTTTTTAGATATGGACATAGCACACTAATCTTACTAATATTTAAAGTAAATCAATGGTATAAAACATTAAAATACTTATTTATTAACAGTTATATTAAACCAAGAACTGACAAAAGTGTCACAATTTAAATACATGTGTATATGAAGCTGTTGCCCTGACAACTTGAAACAATCGACATGCTGTTTATAGTAAAAGCTGTTTTCTAGAAGAGAAAGGCTTATACACCTAAATATAATAAATAAAAATAATTCATTATATTAATATTGAGTATCATTAACTCTTTAAATTTATTGCTACATGTACTGGAGTACAAAGGTTCCATTTACAAGTACATCACTATAAGCAATGAGTAAGAATTGCACAACTATGTTCCCATGGCTAAAACACAACCAGAGGAATTTTAATCTGCACTGTAATCTTAATAACCATCATTGTATATATCAGTCATCACTTAATGTCATTAAAGAGTTGTGAGTGATGTAAAGATACTATTTAAGAATTGGTTGTGTGAGGAATAAGGAATAGTAAAAAGAAATTGAATTTTAGATTCCCATTTAAAGAAATGTTATATCTGTAGTATAAAATTCTAAATATATTTAAGCATTTTTATTTTCTTGCTGGGTCCTGCCCAACCTGTTGGACAGTCCTGAATAGGGGAATGAAGATTGAGAAATGAAAGATATGAAAAATAGAGATGTAGATGTAAAAGAAAAAGACAAAGACACAGGATTGCTTCAGGAAGGCTCTGAGTCAATATTGCACCAGACCTGAGTTTATTTCTCACAGCCTTTGTATACCCAAAGCAAGAGGGTCAAAAGACATCCCTATCTCAAGGACACCATGGTTCAAGATACAAACAAGTGTAAACACCTCCTTAATTCTCAAGACATCTGGTAACCAAACCTTTGGCCAAACATCCTATTATTCAGCCTTAAGGTTCAAAGAAATATTTGAACTCTCTGACCTTGAGTCAAATGGAATCAAGGCACAAACTGGAGTCATTGTGGGCTCCCACACTTTCTATAATCAATAAACCTTAGAAAATTTCAGACGTGTACATAATACTTTCTAGTTATACCCATTCCTCTATCCCCCTCACTGTCCATTCATACTCTTAGACAGTTCCCCCATCTCCATTTAACTTTGATATAAAATTGTTTTGTTCTTGCTTTTGTTCTGTGACCCATTGGATTTAATCAATGCTGTACATGCATGCATGTGTGTTGAGCTGTCCTTTGGAGCTTAAGTAACTCACTAGTGGCTTCATAACTGAAGGTAATAATTTACTCTTCCCTAGAAGTCTACCACAGCCTACCACAGGTGTCCTGAATAGGGTGGACACCAACAATCTCTCTCATCTACTATTGAATTGTTATAGGCTTAGTCTTATGAATGCCTTGTGCAGGCAACAAGAAGTGCTTTCATTTCATGAGTGTCATGGCCTTGCCATGCTCATAAGACATTTCACAACATTCCTTCTCATTTCTTCATTATCTGAATCTTGTATTTTCTCTGTTTCTTTTTCTGAGATATTCTCTGAGCATTAGAGTGGGTGATTGGGGCATGTTATTTAAGATCAAGTGTTCAATGGTTATCTGTTCTCAGCATCTATGCAGCCATGTGTCTCTGTATTGATCAATTAGTGAGACAAGGCACTAATTGTCCCAGTATGGCACAGCATTTCTCTTTGCAAATCTAGAATATAAAATGAGACAATTGGCTTCTCTATTTCTATGTACAAGTTCCTCTAGTTTGCTATTATATAACAATTTCTTTAATTGATCAAAATTAAATTAAAAATGTTGGCAAAATTAAAATGTCTTTTAGAATTTTCTATGGAGATTGTAATTTATGGAGTATCTTGTTTATAATAAATATAAATGATCTGAATAGTGACTGATAGCTTGATTAATTGAAGGACCATCATTTAAAATTTTCAAAGATAGCTTCTACTCAAAATTCATACCAAATGCTGGGCATGGTGGGGCACACCTTTAATTCAGCTCTCAGGAGGCAATGGCAGGCAGATCTCTGATTTTGAGGCTTATATGGTCTACAGAGGAAATTTCAGTACAGCCAAGACCTCATAGAGAAGCCTTGTCTCGAACAAACCAAACCAAAAACAAAACCCATACCAAACAGTGTTTGTATTTATATTAAAAATAACTAATAACTGCATTATAAATTACGAACACATAGAATTGAAAGCCCATCTCACCTGCATGGAATAGGAGTACAGAAATTAGCATTTTCTTTTTTGACTTAACATTTAAAGGTTACTTTTGTATTTAAAAAATTGTGTTTCTTTATAAAATTGATTGTACTTAATTCTAAGCATATAACATTTTTTGAAAGATACATGAAAATGTCTTGTACATTTATTTAACACACTTTTGAAAAGCCTTTTGTGCCCAGGCATATTCCAATATCACACAACAGAACCTGCTAACTTCTCACACTTGAGAATATTTTTGAAATGCTCATGAAAGCCCTTTAGATGACAAATTATGGGTTTAAATTTCATCAATGAATATCTAACCCTTAAAAGGGAAATTCATATGCAAATCTATTCCAAAGGAATAAAAGGTTAGACATCTGCTTTTACTCAAAATTAAAAGGTATATATGGAATAAGGAAAAGAAAGAAAAAATCAACATAATACAATGAAGGAAGAATGCCTTAAAATTCAGTTTGATTAGTAGCCAAAGGAGTAATTTAAGGTATGATTGAACCACTTGTTAAAAGAACCAAAAGTTTGCACTCTATAAAGAAATTCTACAAATGCAACAGTCACCTTTCTTATCTTTTTTTGTCTAAAATTAATACAGCCAATATATTATAGTCTAATAAAATATCAATAACCACTTAACTTCCTTTGTTTTTTGTAATTTCCAGTCTTCATTGTTTGCTTTTTTGGTAATTTACTACAGTATGAATATTCCATATTTTCTTTTATCGTCACAAAACAGTATGAATTGATTTTTGTTAAAATAGCTTCCTCAAAATTAAATTTGCATATTTACATGGGTTCGTGATTACATTTGAATTAATCTGGTTTGTTATTTCAAATTTTTATTTTATTATGCTAAGTATATTTTACAATTCAGCATCTCAACAAATTTTAAATGCATAATATATTATAATGGGTTATAGGTACAATATGGCAAAGCAGAAATTTGTAACTTATTCATCCCATTACCTCTATAAACCATCCATTTAATCCTTATCTTTAAATCAATGAATTTGGCCACTGTAATACTTCAGATAACCAATCAGGCACTTGTACATATATATGTTCTCTGTATAAGTATGTATGTGAAGGACAACTATGAAAAAATAAAAGGGTTTGTTTGGTAGTATTGCTTTTTGCCCATTACTGTGTTTTCTCTGTTCATGTCTGAATTCATCATAGAAGGTATTTACTGTGACCAGTGTTCCATGCACGGTGACAGTGAAGAAGACCAGGGCAATCGTTTCAGGTGAACTTTGGGACATCTACTTTGTGTGCCTAGTAATTCACTAAAACAAGGCAGTCAAAATAGTAAGAGTTGCACATGTTAGCTTGTAGTTGTTGTATTTCACCCTTGATTATTGCTCAAAGAATGAGCACCTTGCTACAGAAATATCCATTCTGCTGAAATTCTATAATCCCAATGTTTTTAATTTCATTATTATCTGAAAACTTTTGTTTCTTTCCTTGTCATAGCTAATAAATAAAATCTATTTTTATTCTGTTTAAGTGCAGTCAAGTTGATACATAGAGATGACTTATGGTAGAAGTGTAAAAATAAATTTGTAACACCCATCTTTATTTGAAACTAATTTGAGTCACCATAGATCTATCTTGGGTGCTTTGATTTAGCTTGTTAATGATAGTCTCAGCAGATGGTAAGAAATCTTGACTTAATTAGATATATTAACAATAACTAAATGACTTTGACTTTGAAACTGATATTGTACTTGTCTACAGTGAATCTTTTAAAAAATAAAAGAATTTGATAAATGGAGAAGATAGGCCATCTGTACATGTACAATTAAAAAAGAACTATGAATACCTGTGGTTCTTAGTTGGATTCATATAGACAAATGCACACACATTATTCAAATTTTATGACTGCCAAATAGTGGATCAATGTCAGTGTTAGAAACACTATAGACAAGAAGTAATTGACATGGACTTAAAGAAAATTATTTTTTATTGTTATTTTTATCTAGTCTGTGCTTCACATTAAATACCTGGTGTCAAATAAATTGAAAGTTTTAAAAATCAAGTATGTGTATTGCATAAATCTGAATAAAAAGCGATGATATTTGGGATATTAACAATATAGTGATACTTTTTGGTATTCTTATTTTACAGTTTCTCTTATCTAGCAGTAGCATAAATATTTGAGTCCATGAGTCTTTCTTCTATATGTAACAGTCATTGAGTGTCAAAGCTAACACTCAGATTTATTTAAAGCACACTGGGTGCTGTATACTTCATTAGAGGACTCTTCCTTGTGGAAGATTATTTCTCCCATTCTCAGCATTGCTTAGTTGGTAGTTATTGTTTGTCTACAGTTGAGGACTCATGAGATTTTCCCCTTTTACCTTAGCATGTCCATTCGTTTAATTCTTTTCAGATCTTTCTTAGACAGTCATATTATGAGATTTCATGGTTAAAGTTTCTCTGACATTGATAGGAGACAGAATCTCACAACCAATTTCCTGTTCCTCTGGCTGTTATGATCTTTCTGTTCCCTCATCTGCAATGATACCTGAGCCTTAGTTGCCTTTAAACTATTTAAATATAAATAACACCTATGGAATTGGAAGGTTGTATTTATATATTTAAAGATTATGTGTATAAATGATTGTATTAAAGTGACCATGCATTTGAGAGAGAGCAAGAAGGAATGCATAGAAGGAGTTAAAAAGAGGAAAAGAAAAGGGGAAGTTATGTGATTATATTTTAATTTCAAAGAAAACTATTGGAAAACAGAGATTGCCATTCAAAACAAAGTAACTGCTCCACAAAAAAATAAGAAAAAAATTCATTTAGAAACCATCATTACTTGATAAATTTTTATATTTTATAATTTTTTAAAATGTATATATAGTTTATATATTATATAATTATCATAATTGATAAATTCACATGTTTGATAACATGTCTAATGAAGAAAGAGAGAATAAAAGAGAGGCAGAATGTCATCATGCAAGGAAAGTACAAACACAAATGTGGGGTGAAGGGCAAGCAGTGTTTCCTATAGAAACACAGATTAGGAAGAGAGTTTGTTCCAGGTACATGACAGAGAGAAAGGGAAGGTATTGTGAGTTCAATTATATTAGACTGAAGGAGAATTTTGTTGTTGCATTCTCTAAGACAAAGAGTAGCTTAGAGCATGTTTGATTAATAATGATCATACAGTGAGGGAATATTGATCCTTTATGTTTAACTGGTAATGACCTGATTTTGGCTTTTTTTTCTTAAAAAGCTTCATTGCAATTCCATCACCTCTCATTGAATTAGTCTATGTGTTTAATGCAATTTGATGCTATTTAGTACATTTCATCAACACAACTCAAAATATTTCATATTCATAAGACATAGAGGTCTTCACTTTCCTTTCCCTCTAAATTTCTCCTTTTCCTTTTGGTGTGCTCTCTCTATCTGTGTAGCAACTTTTCCCAATAACAAGGTTCTAGGCAGCCAGGGTTCTCTAGGATCTTTAGTACATGAGTAGCTTTTAATGGATTAACGTTGTTTTTGGCTATTTGGTACATGTCCATAGTGTATTCTGTTGGCTCTCACCCTGCTCATCTGCTATCATCTCCCAGCCCTGCAATGCCACCTCTCCTCTCCAGGTTCTTTTCCCATATTCATACCATTTTTCTTTCTTTTATGACCTGGAGATCGGGGGAAAGGCCAGCCATTTTAAGTAAACAAAGTCAGGCAGTTCATGCCCTTAATCTGATCACTTATTAGGCAGGGTCTCTTTGTGTTCACGGCCATACTAGGAAACAGAGCCAAGCATGGTGACACATGCCTTTAATCCCAGTACCAACCATAGAGACCTGGAGGTCTCTACAGATAGGCAGTGACAAGGAAGTGTGGTAGCTGGGCTAAGAGCCAATGAGAGGGCAGAAAAGCAAGGCATATAAAGGCATGGGTAGACAGGAAATAGCTCGCGTTTGCAAGCTGCGGAGTTGGTGAGGTAAGGTAGGCTGGTGGCTTTTCCTATTTCCCTGATTTCTAAGGCTTTCACCCCTATATTTGGTTCCATGTCTTTTATTTAATAAGATCATTTAGAAATTCGTCTACAATATTATTTCTCCAAGTGTGGGTACATTTAGTTATTGCTGCCTTACCGTATCAGGATTAAATAAATCTGATTAAATTTTACATCCTGCTCATCATCATACTTTGCTTTTCTTAATCTATTTTCAAACTTGGACATATGTATTGAAAAATTAACACTAGAAGAACTTAAAATCAATGTATAAGAAACACAACTGACTTTTTAGTCTTAAATTATGATCAGTCAGTAAGGGGATATGCTCTTTAAAATTATGTGCCGTGGTTATAAAGTATTTTATACAGTGGTAACTGTCTAAAAAGAACACAGATAATCATAGTTATTATTTTTGTAGATATATTATATATATTATTTATTGCAAAATTAATTACCATAAATAATATAGCATATAGTAAGAAATTTTACATGAAAATATTATATTCCCACCATTGTGATGAGCATATTTAGTTAAATAATTTGCTTATTGTTTTTACTATTTGCATACTAAATAAAACTGAACTGAAATTTATCTAAGTAGTACATTTTACCTCTTTCTAAATGTAAAAAAGTCTTTTGTCAAATGTTGCATTTCTATAAATAGTTTAAAACATTTTTACCAACAAAAGGAGTTAAAGGGATTCAGTATATTTGAGAAAAGAAAATAAGAACTGAGCAGCAAGCCCAGAGGCTCTGACATGTATATTATCTTACCTGGAATCATTTCATTATGAGGTCTAAAAGAATAGCTGTTCTTTGGGGCCGAGTGAATATAGAACTAATTTCAGTTCCTAATTTCAGGTTCTTGTATGTAATTACTCTCTCTATGAGTGTAGAGTGCAGGGTTTTCTGTTACCTTGGGCATGAGCTTTAATTTAAATCCTCAGATTTCCAAAATTCTAATTTAAACTGCAGAGCAGAACAGCTATGATCAGATTGTTCTCCTACAAATGGGGTTTATAATTTGTGAATCCCAAATGAAACAAATCATTTAGCAGAACTCAAAGAAGTCCGCTACTCTATTTTTTTTTAAAGAAAAGAAAAGCTTAAATACTATTCTGAGAACCCAATCAAGAATAAGAACAGGGAATTACCCTTAAATTTTATGCCCAATGGCACATTAAATCCACCTCTTCAGAGAAATATTAATGTTAAGTTAAAGAAACAGCCAAGTGAATGTAGTCAGAAAACTTTAGTTCCATGTAGCTGATATTACTTGATTTGAAGAGAAAGAGTTCTTACAGGTTAGCTTATCGAGTACAAGCAGGCTGTCACTATCCTCGTGATAGAGAAAGCCAGCTATCCTTCACATCCAATTCTTCAGAGCATATAAAATGTCAGATGTTAAAATTATGCCATACATTTGCCTTTGTTCTTCTTTCTAATCTACACAGTCAGACTAAGAACTGGCTTTCATATCAGTGAGAAGCATTGAGTGTAATTAGATAATGAATGGTAGGCAAATAATCTTTCTTAATATTCAGAATAATTAATCTTTATCTGAGATACAAACAATTGCATAACAAGCAGAAAGTGAGTCCATAATTGTAAAAGACAGAAAGTAAGACTCAGACCATGAAGCCATGTGAATTCCCTTTGTGGACAGTGACTTGGAATTTACAAATACATGAGAGTATCCAGTAGAAGCTTCACAGAGGTTTAAGATATACACTCTGCTTCTTCCTAGCTTCTCTGTGCTGCTTCTAGAGGTCAGGACTTTATCATTCATAGTAAAAAGTTGTCATTCAAGATCGGTCTATGTGGATGCAAAAAATTATATAGGGCAAAAATCTACATCACAGAATGTCTTCTGAATTTCAAATTGCCTCTAGCACTAGGAGTAGCATAGTTTGGTTGCTCAAATATTAGAATTATTTGAAATACACATGCATTTTATTTATCTTGAAATTATAAGGTAAAGGACAGAGGTATGGGTTTTGTTTTTGTTTTTATTGTTGTTGTTGTTTTGTTTGTTTGTCTTTATTTGACCGCTGACTTTTGAACTCATAGCCTTGTACATGTCATTCCAGTGCCCTGTACCATTTATCCCAAGTCCACCTAAAATAGCTGTTGCAACATTAAATCATGATGGTAAGCAGGGTGTACATAGAAGAAATACCATGTAACCATGGCTAGATATAGACAGGAGAAAGTGACTGACTCCTTGAAGCAGTCTTCTGACTTCTATTCTCACATTGTGGTGTGCAGGTACACCCTCTCCACACACATTGGTTCTAATGTGAAGTATAAAAATTTAAGGTTGAGGAAACCCAGTGTGTCTGTAAAGTCCTTATCTGAATTAGCAGTTCTCTTCGTTTCACCAGTCTCTGACCTCTTTCAAGGTGTTGCTCAACTTCAGTTTCCTGTCTTTAAATTTGCATGATGATTTTAGTTTTAGAGGACATATCTTTACGAATCATGATTTCTAACTAATGATGTCCTTGCATTGGTATCTTTTTTTTTTTTTTTTTTTTTTTTTTTTTTGGTTTTTCGAGACAGGGTTTCTCTGTGTAGCTTTGCGCCTTTCCTGGAACTCACTTGGTAGCCCAGGCTGGCCTCGAACTCACAGAGATCCGCCTGGCTCTGCCTCCCAAGTGCTGGGATTAAAGGCGTGCGCCACCACCGCCCGGCTCCTTGCATTGGTATCTTAAACTTTAGTAACTATCTTTCTTGACCTAATGATGTTTTTTTGATACCATTCATGTTCTGGGGTGGTATTCTCAGCAAATATGTGTTTGCTTAAAATATGTGTATGTATGCACTAACTCAACTTAAATTTTATTATTTTCTGTTTTGTTTTGTATTTGGCATATTGAGACAAGATCTTGCTATGTAATTCTGGCTAGACTGGAAATTTGTTTACATCAAATTTGTCAAGATGCTCTTGCCTCAAAATTTCCACAGCGGGAGTTACCAGTATGCAGTTCCCTCAAACTCAAATGAAAGTTTCCATGTGTTCCTATTTAACTCAAAATAACCTTCAATCAGTAACCTTTTCATTTCAACTGCTTTGGATAAGGTAATCCCTGTTTTGAGTGCTTAAAGGTATTCTTCACAGTATTTTCTAAATGTTCAGCTTACTCAATACTTTGTGGAAAATCTGATGAAGGGGAATTTGTTACTTCTTAAAGGAAGATAAAATACCACTCTCAACATTTCATATATGAAATGATTAGTATTTCCTTATTGCTCTTAGAAGTGAAAAAGCATATATATTAAGTAGTCACAAATATTTATTTCTGAAATTTCTGTATTTTATTCTGTTGTTACAGAGTTATATCAAGATGAGCCCTGACTATGAAAGATTTAAAAAAATGATGTCATCTTCCTTCTTATTAATAATATTTTGACAATCTTTTAGAATTTATGTACTGAATTTAGTTTTTTTTTCAATTTCAACTCAATGTCCTAAGTGAATTTTCATTGGGATTATACTGATTTTAAGGATTAGTCATGAGAAATAAGTATAACAAATAAGCATTTTCAAATATGAGATCATGATATAGAGCCAGAAGAAAACAGCCTGTAAAGAGGTGTGATCCTTCCAGATGGATGAGGAGACTAGAATAAAGCCAAGAGAAAACACAACCCTTGCAGTAACTGCGAACCAGAGAACTAGACTACAAGGTAGATAATACAATCCTATGTGAGCAACAAAATTAGTCACTCTGAACACACAGAACTTTTCTGCTAGTTATTTTTGTTTAATTAACAAATGTCAATAAAAAGTGAATGAAATATCTTATAGAACTATTTTAAGATAAATATAAAGTAATAATAGCCTATAGAAAACTAACCAACTTTAGCTGGACCGTGGTGGCACACACCTTTAATCCCAGCACTCAGGAGGCAGAGTGAGGCAGATCTCTGTAAGTTTGAGGCTAGCCTGGTCTACAGAGCAAGATCCAGGACAGACACCAAAGCTACACAGAGAAACCCTGTTGGAAAAAAAAATGAAAAAAGAAAGAAAACTAACAACTTTTATTGTGAGTAGACCAGAATCTAGAATGAACCGACAAATACACACACACACACACACACACACACACACACACACACACACACACACACACATATGCAGAAAATAAAGGAAGAAACAAAAAGAATATAACAAATAAAGGAAAGATAAATTTGCAAATCAATGGTTAAATCTCCTTAAATCTGTATACAGAAATGTATTACATTGCACAAAAGAACACTAGTGTACTTTTCTTTAAAATGAAATCAAGGATAAGCCAGAAGGGATCATAATCAAAGAAATACATAGACCCAAATATACAAAGTAGACTGATGTCAAAAAATTGATTGAAATAGAAGGAAAATTATCACACTAAATTACTTTGAATTATTTAATGGAGATCTTTGAATTTCTAAATGGAATGGATAATTTCTTTGCTATGAACTCTATAAATTGTTCTTATTTTAATTGTTGGAGAAATTTAAGTTCAAAAGATTTCAAGAAGACTTGAAAAATTATCCAGAAGTGTAGCTTCAGGAAGACAATTCAAGGCAGATTTTCTATTTGTCCTGCTTATTATTAAACATCTCCTTAATGATATTTACTAAAGAATATAAGTGGAGCACTTGAGATTCTGATTTGCTGTCCACTGGCTTCCAAGTATCATTCTTGACAAGAGTTGATATCTACAAAGACAGGACAAGTATTTTTCTATTTATTTATTTATTTATTTATTTATTTATTTATTTATTTATTTATTTATTATAGAAAAAGGTTAAGAAATTTAATAACAGCTGCATTCAATATGAATGTCTATCACAATACATCTAGGATTTAAACCAAATAAAATATACACAAGGTTCATTGAGGAAGGCAAAGTATGAAAAACCACTGATGAACAGATTGTGGGGAGAGCAATGTCACTCACACTGGAGAGATGGCTGACATTTTTTTTATAATGATCAATTTGGGCAGTCTTTTTGATCATTACATTAAATAATGATCAATTTGAGAGCAAAGTTAATAATTAATTTTTTCCCTTAAAACATTAAATAAAAAATTTAAAGGCAGTATGAAGGAGGAAGTAGATGAATCAAATTATAAATTATTCGAGACTTTTCAAATCTGCCAGACTATTCTGCAATTGTATAGTCTTTTTTTACTGCCTCTGTCATATTTTACTTATGTCAAATTTATAATTTAAATGCTATAAAATTCACATTGATATAGAAAGCTTCAAGTTTGTTCAAGTTCTTTTTTTTATTACAGATATAGTTAACCCTTAACCAGTATAAATGTGTGCCAAATCATTTATAAATAAAATAAAGCAATGTTCAAAAGTGATATTTGATCATTTTAGAGAAATAATTATTTTAAGGGGAAAGGAATCTTCAGACTGGGTGCAGGGTACTTGCAATGCTTGACATTGTCCTGGATTGTATCTGGGGACATTGTCCTGGATTACTTTTCTACCTTGGCTGCTTCCATATTGATAACTTTCAGAAACTATGAGACACAGTCCTTGGGAAGAGGCTTCCAAGCCATTTCCAGTGTGATTCCTCCAAGTCCTGTGTCAGAAGCATAGTGAGTGTATCTTCAGCAACAGAATCTTACCTTCATCATCTCAGAAATGACCAAAGGCGATGGTAACAGTCCATATTATGTTGAGAATATAGAGCTCGGGCTGGAGGGATAGCTCAGCCGTTAAGGCTAGGCTCACAACCAAAAATATAAGAGAATATAGAACTCTCCTAACAGCTTGAAGGGAGCGTTTAAATGCCTTACACAGTGTCTTTTGTTAAATACTCTATAGAATTATGCAAATATTTCTCCTTAAATTACTGTCCAGACTTTCCAAACACAAAATACGAATACTGTTTCCATAATACCTTCCAAACAATATGTATAAAAATGTCACATATAACATACTAAAACCTATGGAAAACAGAGATTCAGGTGCTTCAGGAATGACAAGATATTGGAGGAAATGTCACTCTTGAAAACTATAGTGATAGTCATCATTTTTTCTTCAAAATTATCCAGTCAGATGTGGGAGAAAGAGTATATGAAGGAAAAGTTATTTGGATAATGAAGGAATCCAGGAAGAGAAGTCAAGAAAAATGTTGAACAACTAAATTTTGCAGTGTAATAATGTCAAAAACAATATAGGAGTGTGTCGTTTTTCAATCTGGAGGCTTCTAATTTTAATTCAATTCTACAGAGATAGGCAAGAGTGATGAACTTGTCTGTATTCTTGGCACTGGAATGAATGGCTGGTCCCAATTGTTGGGATATTATCAAACATCCAAAAGAAAATGTGACTTACAGCTAGCAAAATGTAAACTGATTTAGAGAATTTCAAAGATCAGTTTTCATTCAAGCATTTTTCTATAATGTTATTTCTTCTGGTTTGTGTCTGTTGCTTAAACAAACCATAGGGTTGTGGAAGTTGAAATTCAGTGTGAGATGTAGAACAATATAATATGTACACACACACACACACACACACACACACACACGCACACGCACACGCACACGCACACGCACACGCACACGTATGTGTTTGGTTCTGTTTTCATTACTTTCCTTATTGCTATAACAAAATACCTGACAAGCAGAAACTTATAAAGACAAAGGAGCAGGAGGAAGTAGCTCCCTGGCCACACTGCACTCACATTCAGGAGTAAGAGTACAAACAGGAAGTGATGCAAGGCTGTAAAAATTCAAGGCCCTCTCCAGGTAATACACTTCCTTCAGGAAGGCTCCAAGGCCTAAGAGTTGTACCACCTGCTCAAATGCTGCCACCACTGGGGATATGAGTCAAACAGGGACATTTCAATTTCAAACCACACAAGATTCCATTTGCTTAGATTTTGCTGATATTTTTGTGTCTTGTCTTAACAATATTGAACTAACATCTCATTTCCATGTCTTTGTGGGGCTTGATGTGAAGACTATACAACTGTGATAATAAGGAGTTCGAAGCATTTGAATACCTTCTTTTATCTAGTAAAAAAAATGGACAGTTAAAAGAATCCCAAGTCAAAAATGATATACCAAATTATTTTTCTTCAACAAATTGTTTTTCTTGTGACTTGTCATTTGAATTTGAATAAATTATAGTAAGATTAAAATGTTAAATATCTATGTCTAAAAATTCTCAGGAAGAGAAAAACTGAGTTTTCCTTCTTTACAAAAAAGTTTTGTGAACCAAATTTGTTCTATCATCTAAAGTATGAAGAGACAACATGCGAAAACAAAGTATTTATGTGAGTAGCCATTCTGATCTCCTACAAAAGCTCTGGTTTCCTTGTCTTTGTTTCTGGAGTCATGTTGTCCATGTGAAACAAGCTGTTCACCTCAAACAGAATAACACAACTTCTCTTCTGAATCAAGTATGGGTGATTTCCTGCTAAGATGGGTTCAGGCTGTATTAAATCCAATGTGATCCAACGTGAAAACATTTTTGTGAAGGTTCACATTCAGAGAAAAAGGAAAAATCATAAATCTATGCATTTATCGAACACATTATTGATAACTGCTGATAGGTAGGACACAGCAGAGAAAATAAACCTCTGTTCTAGGTTAAGATATTAGCTGATGCCCCTCTTAGTTTTTAAGTTGGTGGAAGCTAGTGGTCTCCCAAGAATATATTCCAAAGGTTATATCTGATTGTCCAAAAATATTGGGTTAAACACAGTAGTGGCAAATGAATGGCTACTGACTCCTAACAGGACTAAAGGTACCCAAAAAAAACTTTACACTGGATCTTCAATATTCCATTGGTTCACTATCACAGTATCCAATTTTCATTATTATGATGAAATGTATGTAGTATGTGTGTGGGTGTGTGTTGAGGATGTGTGTGATTGTGAGTGGATGCATGTTCTAGGATATTTGTGGAAGCCACAGGACAACTTTGTGGAAATGGTTGCATTCATCCACATTTATGTGACTTTCTGGAAGCCAACTCAAGTTGTCAGTATTGAAAAACTACTTTTATTCACATAACTGTCTTTCAGGACCTCCAATTACAGCATTCTAGTCAGTCATTCAGCCATGTAGAGCTTAATATAGCTGTAAATTTTTCCAGGGAGCTTCAACATACACTATTTTAATGTTGTAAAGTAATAAAACATAAAAAAACACAACTTGTTCCCATAATATCACCAACTAGTCTTCCACAGTTGTGATTACAATTTTTATGGAACTGTGTCCAAGTTTATGACTTAGCATATATATTGGAATTCTTAGATTCAAGGACAAACAATCCTTCATTTTAGAACACATGAATGTAAGGAGAGTCTGTTTCCTTGGAAATATGGCTATCCTAACTTTCTTTTATGAGTGTAATATTCTCTCTATTATGTATTTTGACTTTGTGATGTCACAGCTTCTTCATACTCAAGTTATTTCTATGAATTATTGTATTTCGTAATCACAATTCTTATTTATGGTTTTAGTTATAATGCCTTAACTGTTTTGTATACCTGGCCCAGAGCATGGTAAAGTAGTTTTCAATGTGCAGTATCCCATGAGTTGATTATATTTTCTGGACTCAAAATACATGGCTTTAATCACTAGTAGTAATGGGTACATAAGTACACAGTATGCTATACAGTATTTTATGACTTAAAACAAACAGGAGACTGAAGGATTATAAATCAAATTTCTATCTATATTCCTGTTACAGGGAAAATAGTGCTGTTGTGTTTGTGTTTTCCAAGACTGGAAAGATGAAATTTGCTTCATGAATCAAAGTGAAATAGTATATCATTGCTTTAAATCGTTTCGGAATTCTATGTTTGAAGCAAAACAGCATTTGAGTTTTTTTCTTATAAAAAGGCATTGTAATGATTTTCTTTATTGATAGCAGTGTAGTAGAAAAAAACATACTTGGCAAATGTTATCTCATGGTTGCTTCAATAACTGAAAGTTTGCCAGTTCCCTAAGAATGTGCTTAGTCAACTGGATCATCACTGTGATATGAACTTCAAGGAAGAATTATGCCAATAAATGAAAATGATTTCTAAATATCTTTAAAACTTCTAACACAGGAAAACCCATGTAATAGCACCTGTTTCTGAAATGATTTACTACTTTTCCTGAAATTAATTGTACTAGCTTAAGAATGAAACATAAACACAATTGAAAGCAGTAATATTGTTTAGTAGTGGTAATTATAGTGAGAACACTGAATTTGTTGATATTTTAGTTCAGTTTTGAAATACTAATAAGTGAACTTGATCTATTCAAAACTTGACCAGACATGACCATCTCTTATTACAGAAAAAAGAATGTAAAATACATAGTTTATAAATATTCTTATTTGTTATTCCTGTACTATTTGAAAAATGTTTGCTTACAAATCATAGCAAAACTAGGTAAAATATTATATGAAGTTGAGGAATGAAAGAGATGGCAAGTTTAGAGATGTCTTGAAAACTAAACATATCTTTCATTCCATAGGAAATTAATAGATGAAGACAATTGTTTCAGAGTACAGCTCGGGATATTAAGGCAGGTCTTCATTCTGTTTTGTGTCTGAAATTCTATCACTGAGCTCTATAGTATGACAGACAACAGCACCTTGAAAAGCTGGGCACTTGAATTTTACTATTTCAATTAATAAATTGCAATTTTAAAGTCCATACTTTTATAAAGAATATATTTAAATAAATGCAATTTCAAAATAAGAAATGACAAGAAAGAATTTTGAAATATTAAACTAAATGATGCCTGTTAATATTAAAAATTTTGTGGACTCCAGGAAAGCAGTAAAGACAAAAACACACCTAAATACTTTTATTAGGAAAATAAAAGTAAACTTAAGATAATTATCCTGGATGATTAAATTAAGTTAAAACTAAATCACAATAAACCATATATTGCTCTTGTACCATTAGATTAAAAAGTACTACTTATGCTTTGGCAACTTATTTTTTTATTTGCTTCATTTGTTTACTCTTCTCTTATATAGTATATCCCTACCATAGCTTGCCCTCCCTCCACTCTTCCTAGTTTTCCACCCCAACCTCCTCTCTCCCCCAGAACTACTGCCCCTCTGTTTCCCTTAGGAAAATATCAGGCCTCCCAGGGATATCAACCAAGCATGCCATAACAAGATGCAATAAGACTAGGCACAAACCCTCATAAAAAGGCTGGATGTGATAATCCAGTAGGAGGAAAAGTGTCCCCAATGCATGCAAAAGAACCAGATACATCCCTACTCCCTCTTTTAGTCGTTCCAGAAAAGCCCTAAGCTAAACAACTAGAGCACACATGCGAAGGACCTAACAGAGACAGATGCCGGCTCCATGATTGCCACATCAGTATCTGTGATCCCCTATGAGCCCTGCTTAGTTGATTCTGTGGACTGTGTTCTCGTGGTATCCTCAATGCTCTGGCTCCTAAAATCCTTTGCCTCTTCAGTGGTATTCTCTGAGTTCTGCCTAATGTTTGGCAGTGAGTCTGTGTCCCAGATCCCTTCATTCATCAGTTGCTGAATGAAGCCTCTTTGATGTTTATATTCCACTCAGATTAAAAGAATGGGAGACTATCACTGGGAATCCTTTCACTGACTTTTTTCACTTATGTTTGGTGCTACTGTAGGTCTCTGAAACATTTAGATTCCAGCTTCTGTCAATTTAGGCAGTGACAGGCATTGGTTTCCTCTCTAGGCTTGGGCCTCAAGTTGGACCAGTCATTGCTTGGTTACTCCCAGGGGCACTAGCCACCATTGCCCCAGCACATCTTGCAGGGAGGACATTTGACTGCAAATTCCTGATGTCATTTTTTTCTAACAGCTGAGTAATACTCAATTGTGCAAATGAACCCCATTTTCTTTACCTGTTTTTTGGTAGAGGGACATTTTGGTTGTTTACAGTTTCTGGCTATTATGAATAAAGCTACTGCAAACATAGTTGACCAAGTGTCCTTGTGACAGAATGGAGTATCTTTTGGGTATATGCCTAAGAGTGGCATAGCTAGATCTTGAGATAGATTAAATCTCAATTTTCTGTGAAACTGCCATATTGATTTCACAGTGATTATACACGTTTGCACTCCCAGCAGCAATGGAGGAATGTTTTCCTTACTCCATATCCTCACCAGCATGAGCTATACCTTGTGTTATTGAACTTAGAGATTCTGACAGGTAAAAGATGGAATCTCAGAGCAGTTTTCATTTCTGTTTCCCTGATAGCTGAGGGTGCTGAATATTTCTTTAAGTTTTTCTCAGCCATTTAGATTCCTATATTGAGAATTCTCTGTTTAGATCTGTACCCCATTAAACTGCATTACTTGTTTTGTTGATATCTAGAATCTTGAATTCTTTATGTATTTTGGATATTAGCCCTCTACATGAAGTTGGTAAAAATCTTTTCCCATTTTGTAGGCTGCCATTTTGTCCTATTGATAGTGTCCTATGCCTTAAAGAAGCATTCAGTTTTACGAGGTCCCATTTATCAATTGTTGATGTTAGTTCCTGTGCATCTCAATTTAGGAAGTTGCCTCCTGTGCAGATCCATTCCAGGCTATTCTCTAACTTTCTCTTTTATCAGGTTCAGTGTGTCTAGCTTAACGTTGAGGTCTTTGATTCACTTGGATTTGAATTTTGTGCAGGGACATAAATATGGATCTATTTGCATTCTTCTATATGCAGACCTCCAGGAACATCAGCAACATTTTTTTAAATATATGAAAATCAGTCAATGTAACCAATCATATGAAAAAACTGAAAGAAAAAAATTATCAATTTATTAGATGCTGAAAAAGACTTTGACAAAATACAACATCCCTTCATAATAAAATTCTTGATGAGATTAGATATACAAGATTAGATAGACCTAAACACAATACAGGCATTTTGCAGAAAGCCAATAGTTAACATTAAATTAAATGGAGAAAAACTCAAAGCAATTCTAGTAAAATCAAGAACAAGACACAGTTGCCCATTTTCTCCATATCTATTCAATATAGTACTTGAAGTTTTAGCTAGAACAATAAAACAACTGAAGGAGATCAAGGGGATATAAAATAGACAGGAAGAAGTCAAAGTATCATTATTTGTAGATGATAGAATAGTATATACAAAAACCCCAAAAATTCTATGAGGAACTCCTACAGCTGATAAACACCTTCAGTGCTGTGGCTGGATACAAGATTGACTCAAACAGGGGCTGGAGAGATGGCTCTGAGGTTAGGAGCACTGACTGTTCTTCCAGAGGTCCTGAGTTCAATTCCAAGCAACCACATGGTGGCTCTCAACCATCTGTAGTGGGATCTGGTGCCCTCTTCTGGCATGTAGACATATATGCAGGCAGAACATTGTATACATAATAAATAAATCTTTAAAAAAAAAAAGATTGACTCAAACAAATCATTAGCACCACCCCCATATACAAATGTCAAGCTGAGAAAGAAATCAGGAAAATATCATCCTTCACAATAGCCACAAACAATATAAAATATCTTGGGTTAACCATAACCAAGCAAGTGAAAGACTTGTATGACAAAAACTTCAAGTCTTTGAAGAAAGAAATTGAAGAAGACATCAGAAGATGGAAAGATCTCCTATGCTTGTGAATAAGTAGAATTAATGTATTAAAAATTGCCATCCTACATTAGCCATCTACAGATCTAGGGAAATCCCCATTAAAACTCCAACACAATTGTTTAAAGACCTTGGAAAGACAATATTCAATTTCATATGGAAGATCAAAATACCCAGGATACCTAGAACAATCCTGAACAATAAGAGAACTTCTGGAGGTATTACCATCCCTGGTTTCAGCTATACTACAGAGATATTGTAATAAAAATTGCATGGTATTAGTGTAAAAACAGGCAGGTGGATCAATGAAATTGAATTAAAGACCAAAAATAAACCCACACACCTATGGACAACTGATTTTTCATAAAGAAGCCAGAAATACATATTGGAAAAAAGACAGCATCTTCAACATTTGTCAGCTACTTCTTTCTTTAGATTCTTGAAACTACTATTTTTTTAATTGAACATCATTTCCTTATTGAATCTTTAGGAATTTCACATTATGCACCCCAACTCAGCTCACCTCCCAGTCCCTCCTTATCCTCCCTTCCCCCCTGCAGCAGTCACCCAAAAGAAAATTAAAAAAAAAAACAAAACAAAACAAAATAAAAATCAAATAAAGCAAAATAAGCAATCATTCAAACAAAGAAAGATAAGAAGAAAAACAAACAAGCAAAACAACAACAACAAAAAAAACTTCTTTGTTTCTCCATCTTTCCCACCTCTCTGTCAACCTTGGTCGTTGGGAGCCTTGGTGTGTCACATATATACCCTTTTGTCCAATCAGCTTTATTTGTAAATGTTCATTGCAGTGAGTCATTGGTCTGGTTCAAGTCCTCTGGTTTCTGGTATAACATCATCACTGGATCCTCACCCAAATTCCTCTCAGAGATCCTCTAGTTATCATTCCACAGGTTGAGTCCCTTCACCAGCAGGTCCTAAGTGGTTTAGATGTTAGCTAGGCCAACCACAAGCCTTGCTGTGGGCTTGGGTGGTAGTTGAGCTGCTCAGTCCAGTCCAATGGACCAGCCCCCTGAGGCGAGGGGCAGAGACAGCTCCTCTACTCGCATGCCATCAGGGTCAGTTCAAAGGTACCAGTGTTGAGGCGTGGGCCATCTCTCCAGAGTGCAGGGGAAAGCATTTTTCCCATGAGGGTCAGGACTAGCTCTCTTGCTGCAGTGTCCAGAAAAGGGCACTATCCCAGGGCCAGCAAAGGGCCGGGCCGGCTCAGCATGGGCCTCTAATTCCATTAGGCATGTTTCCCATGGCCCCTGGAGGTGACATAGGCCTCAGACTACACAGACCCAAGATGCAGCTGGACTACAGACCCAAGCATGGCCCTTGGCAGCAGTTTGGGCCCGGACAACATCCTGGCTCCAGGTGGAAGCACAGACCACTCAGATCAGGACGGCTCTGCAGGCAGCACACACCAACACCAACAAGGCCACAGGGTGCGTCCCTGACCCTGGGCTTCCATATGACTTTTGGTGGCAACATACACCATATACCTTGGCTTTAGTGGGATCATGGACCCATACATGGTCCTCTGCACCAGCCAGGTCTGAATGACACCATTACACCCGGTGGCAGCGCAGACCACTCAGATTGTCATGGCCCCAGTGGCAGCATGTTCCTTGGACAGCATATATATATATGCATGTGTGTGTGTGTGTGTGTGTGTGTGTGTGTGTGTGTGTGTGTGTGTGTGTGTGTGGTTAAAAGTAAATAAATTTGTTGTGAAATCCTCTTCTGAGACTGTTTTTAATGCATCCCAAGCTCAGATTAGTGGTGCAATAAAGTGGGCATTGAGAAATGTGTTCACCTGTTGCTTTCACATGAGGGCACAGTACAGGATGGAAGACATCTGTGAGTACAGCTAGAAGCTGCTCATAAATGATAAGAAAATACATACAGAATGAGATAAATCAAACCAAAGGGTCCCAGAGAATCTGAGTTTGATGTACACAGAAAAGTAAACATAGAGTGGAAAAAATATTAGAAGAATAAGAAGTATAATTTTGCCCCATGTCTCAGAACCAGCTGGAAAAAAAAGACACTATAGTGTAAATAGCGGTTAATCTTTGAATAATTTAAACACATATTAAACTTATTTTATCTACAAATATTATAGAAGTTTATTTAATGCATTCCAGCTCAAATTTTATTTTGCAGAGAAAGCCTTTGCTTGAATGAATAAATGGTACCATTTCATATTAAATATATTTAATATTGCTATAGATATACTAAATTGTTTGGATCACCCTTATTATTCTGTAGCCTATAAATTGTTGAATTTTCTTATCTATTTAAAATCTACCACTTCAAATTTTAAGTCTGAGTCACCATTCATAATGTAAATTAATAGAAATGCTTAACCATAAAAAGTGTGTGTACATATACATAAAATATTGCTGCTGATATTATCTCTGTCAAGAAGTAAACAAAGGCCTACTTACCACAGACAAAGAATAGACAACAGATAAAATACTCATATCATCAAAGTCCAAATTATTGAACCAATGAGTTTATTGGGGTTACATACACGAGTATGAGTGAGGGGATACTTACAGGAGCAGAAAGGACTCAAAGATAGACATAAGACCAACCCACTCAGGCATGAGTGACTATTAACAAAAGCTGGAGACCTGGAGCTCACTGCATACTTGCAAGCAGCTGGACAAGTTGAAGGAGCTTTCTTCCAGGAAGCTCAGTTGGTCTGAGCCACTTCCTGTCATCTCAGTGATTGTCTCCCAGGAAACCCAGCTGGTCCATCTTCTAAGTAGTTGGGCCCATCTAAGAATATCTCTCCATAAAAAAAAAAAAAATTAAAATTAAAAAAGAATATCTCTCCATAATCCTTACTGTTCTTATAAACCCCCTAAGGGAGAGATCTATTGAATCTGCTCTGTTTCAAGGACTTCCTGAAACTATTGAGCTGTTTACATCCTGAGATTGAAGCTTTCGTATAGGATGGAATATTTCACCTCCCTGTAGGAAATGCCAAGTCTTAATGAGTTTCCCTCCAAAGATGGGATGTTTTATTTGGAGGAAATTGCTATATAAATCATATATAATATTTCTTCTAACACTTATCTCTCCAACAGTAAGATATATAATATATTCACACTTCTTGGTATTAGAATATAAGACTTCTGAGAGATAATTGAATGTTAACTTACATTTTATATTACAATACTTTATATTACAATACTCTTTTATTTTTTCCCCGAGACAGGATTTCTCTGTAAAGCTTTGCACCTTTCCTGGAACTCACTTTGTAGCCTAGGCTGGCCTCAAACTCACAGAGATCTGCATGCCTCTGCCTCCCAAGTGATGGGATTAAAGACGTGTCACCACCATCCAGCTTATAATATTCTTTCACATCAAGGCATTTGATGCTCTCTTGTCAAATAAGAGGAATAAGGGAGACATTGTATGTGCTACTTTATAAAAACTTTAATGGAGATTTTTACATTAACAATATTCAGATAGATGAAGTTTGATGCCATGTGCCCTATCTAAACATTTATAATTGCAACATGATAGTAATTCAGTAAATTATATAACACAACCCACCATATTCTCTAATTAGTTTTAAAATTTTCTTTATTTAGATGACTGTCTTGTTTCTGATTTTGTAAATACCTAAAATCTTGGAAGAATATAGAGTAATTTGATAGGATGTGCTGTGGGATGTTCTGTATGTTAAATGTGTTGCTCTGATTGGTTAATAAATAAAACACTGATTGGCCAGTAGCCAGGCAGGAAGTATAGGCAGGACTAACAGAGGATAATTCTGGGGGTTGAAGGCTGAGTCAGAGAGACACTGCCAGCCGCTGCCATGACAAGCAACATGTAAAAGATACCGGTAAGCCGCAAGCCATGTGGCAACTTATAGATTGATAGAAATGGGTTAATTCAAGATACAAGAACAGTTAGCAAGAAGCCTGCCACAGCCATACAGTTTGTAAGCAATATAAGTCTCTGTATGTTTACTTGGTTGGGTCTGAGCTTCTGTGGGACTGGCAGGTGAGAGAGATTTGTCCTGACTGTGGGCCAGGCAGGAAAACTCTAGGTACAAGGATGTGTATTTCTGTGCCTATTTTAAATAAATATATTCTTGAAAAAAGTAGGTTAAGGTGGTAGACAGTTCATAATAACTAATTTTTAAATTAAGTTTATTTAAAACAGGATGTTTTGTTTCAACTTTTGTTGGCTTATTTGGAATCATCGAGTACTACTGCCCACACCAATTCTGAACAGGTATAATGTTCCCTGTATGTGCTCCCATATGCAAAGGGGCTGGTTCCATATTGCTAATGAGTATGCGGAATACAGGAGTATACTGGAAATACTGAAAAGTATTGCAACATGTGATATAAGAATTGGTCACTTTTTGGTTTGCAGTGTTTCATGTTAAAATGAAGCATCACCGTTTTATTCATTACCACTCTGTATGCAGACATGAGAGTCAGTACTCTCCTTCTACCATGTGTTGCAGGAATTGAGCTCAGTATATCAAGTTCTCAAGGCAAGTACGGCAATCTCTGTGACATATTCTGCTTCTTAGAATAGAAAATTTCTTTAATTTCTGACTCTCAAAAATATCAATTTTGGAAAGAATTAACAAGTATCAATTTACTGCCACATTAATTAGCATTTAAGGATGTTTAAAGATAAAAATAAAACAAACAAACAGTGGGAAAAAAAGTAAAGAAAGATTTTAAAAGCTGCCTGTTTGGGCCATGCAAGTCATAAGTAAACATTCTACACTGATGGTCAAATTTAACATTTTTATATTTTCAAAGAGAATAATTTAATAAAACATTGATTTATTGATTTATGAAACTGCTTTAAAATTCATAGAATGCAGTGAATTTGATGACAAACTCAGATAAATCATTGAAGCCTTGTCCGAAAACAGACAGCTAGCATTTATCATCTGTACTTCTGCTTTTTTGAATTATATAGACATTGGGTAATAAAAATTACTAAAAGGAAATAGGCATCATTAATGATTTGATGGCCATATAATACAATGAGGACTCTTTTATACTATTGGTGATAGGGATAACTTTTATAAAAAAAAAAACTGAAAAACTAATTTTTAAGATTTCAGAAAAATAATAAACACAAACAAGGTTAGCTCATATCTCAGCAATTGCATCCCTATGATGTACTTCAGGGAAATGAAATCATAGGTCAAGAAGTGGACATATGTAAAAGTTGTTTACTTATATAAAATGTTATTATGGCTCATGTGAACCAGCCAAGGACAGAGTCATAACAAATGCTGATCAAAAAGTGAACTCACATCATTAGCATATGTTCTCATAAATGGATATTACTTGATACTGAAAGAAATGGCTAAAATATGAACGTAGGACCTAAATATTACACTAAACTACTTTTTTTTTCTTTTTTGTTTTTTTTTTTCAAAACAGGGTTTCTCTGTGTAGTTTTGGTGCCTTTCCTGGATCTCTCTCTGTAGCCCAGGCTAGCCTTCAACTTACAGAGATACGCCTGCCTCTGCCTCCTGAGTCCTGAAATTAAAGGCATGCACCACCACTGCCCAGCCTAAACTACTTTTTATGAAACAAATCTAGTGACAATGAATAAGAAGCTGAAAGCTGTTAATTACAACATGAAATACTAAAGTGAAAATTAACTAATTCTTATTTTACATTTTGCGATATTTTTCTATATTATTGTTGCTAGGAACAAATGGATACACAAACAAACTCTTTAGTATGAAATATGGGCTCATGGATTATTTACTTTAAATTTGGCTACACAAGGAGCTGAGTCAAGATGAGGAGATCAGAGGAACATTATAGAATTTGAAGAGTGATATGATTATTCTATAAATTACTATGAGTCAAAACTAAAATAGTATATAAGTCAGTATGCTATAAAGGCTGATGAAGAAACAGAATTAGATGTAACAAATCAAAGAAAATAGTTATCAAAGATTTTACAGACTTAGAATATTATCAATACCTGATATTCTAAAATATGGTTACACACAGCTCAGTGAGAAAATGTCTCCCACGAGTGCACAAGACTTGCATCTTACATAAACTGCTACAAAATTAAGAACAAGACACATTAGAAGAGGATATTGGTAATGATACTTAATAACACAATCATTTTACCACAATGATAGAATTTCTTCTAGATTAAATACAGTATAATAATCCATCAGAGAATACCATATATTTGATTAACCACCAATACTTAATGAATATAGAGCAAAGTCACATTTATAACCTATTACATGATGAAGTATAATAATTATCATCTACTATAAACATTGTGCATAGTCAACGGCAAAGAAGTTAAGCCATTTGAGTTGATGGCTCACACAACTGTTAAGAATAGTGACTAAAGCTGCAATGAGGAGAAACGCAGTGAGGAAATAAGAAGCATTATCTCTCTGCCATTGACCTAGTGGTCTTGTGCAAAGGCTGAATGGCAGAGACATCCCAAGAAAAAGAAATATTATCCACAAACACTTAAATGTTGTTTATTACTTAAAGATTTGTACAATTTTAAAACTTCATTAAAATAATATAAAAACATTAGTTTATTATTAATTATTATTATTTATTATAATCTTATGCCTACCTTGACTTTATCTTTTAGTTAGCACATCTGTCACTCCTGCTGCCAATCTTCATTTACACCACACCTAAGGTTCCTTGAACAATGCAGTGTAGACCGAAAACCAGCCTGCTGTCCAGGAATCTAATAAATCTCCATCTTTCTCAAACACAGATAAATATACATTTTACTGGTTCTATTATTTTACAGAACCTTAATAACAAGAAGTGGAGCTAGCTGGTCTACCTGCAGGCCATTTTTCATCAGATCAAATCCATCACCAGATCTACATATGAATATAAACAGGAGAGAAATGATAAAAATTATTCTAGATATCCCCATTACAATATTACTTTATATTCTGCAGGAATTTTTCAAAAAATTTTCTGTACATTTTATACATGTTACTTTCTTAATTCTCAAGAAACTGAGAATACACTTCTTTCCTTATAAGGATGTAAATATCTAAAGAAATTGCATCGTAAAAATTCCTAGAATTATGCATTCATAACAGAGAAATGATGAGCTTGTTAACTGAAAAAGAATTCACTGATGAGCAGTGAGTCCAATCTATACGTACGCAAGAAGAACAATTTAGCTCTAGAAATGAATTGCCTTAAATTACTACAAATATTATAAAGGGTCTCCAACATTAGTGAATTTGGGGATTCAGGCCCTTTCTTTCAGTTCTATCCCCTTAAGAAGTCTCACTTCTCTTGCATTATATAACATATGATCTTGGTTATTGAAGTTAGATTGACAGCCACTCTTGATCTCTGGTGTTACACATTTTTACTAAGTACTGAAAGAAACACTTTAAAAGCAGAAAATAAGAATCTAAAAATTAATTCTAGCAATAAAATGTTAGTTTCTAAAAATATTTTAGGTTAAATATTCTGAACCTTGATGACAAAGTTAACTTATTCTGACAAGTTGAGAGTTTAGAAAAATCAGTGTATAAGCTGCTGATCAAGACATGGATGCTAAAACAAAATAAATTTAACTGGAGGTTGTAGCTATTGGAAGAAATGTATTCTCTTGACAACAATCTACACTTTAGAACTCTTCTTAGAGAAACTGCTTCTTACAAACAAACACATTAAGATGCACACACACACATCATTCTGCAGTGTTTTTCACACATTCTACCATCATGAAATATTTGTATTCCTGACCTAAACTGCTGGATCAAGAGTCCTAAACACTACTTGTTTCTATATTTAGTTAGCAGGCATTAGTTATATACAACCTGAGAGTTTAGTATGACAGATAGAAGGTCTATGTAGTGATCATAACTGCTTCCCTACCCCAACATCATCCAGTATCCAATCCTCTCATAGTCATAAATTTCTGTTTATTTCTGTCTCTGTCTCTCTTGAATACATATACTTAAGTATATTATATGCACTCAAACATTGTAATTATTATAAAATTTGCTTTAGTGTTTTATGTAAATTCAAGTGAGAATACTGAATATACAGAATTCCTGCCACAGCAATTACAATTTAAGATGGCATGTTAGATATGACAGAATGAAACTGATTTCAAGAAATTGAATTAACCAGCAAGATGTGCATACAATGGAGAGGAGAATTTTATTACCTAGTCTGTTTTGAAAACAAACTTCATGTTAAACACATTTTTTTATGAAATTGTATAGAACTTAAATCTGCCCATTCCTGAGGATGAGTCATTGAGTCTGCTCTGCCATTGGATTACAGCTTTATAAATATTCATTGAATTACTTTGACATATATCTTCTAAAAATATTTGAAGTTGACACACTAAACCATTTATTCTATCAGGGGCCATACAATTGATATTTCTTAAACAATAAAAATTATTTTCCTGGTGCTTAAAGATGGACCAGCTATTAAGGGCTCCTTCTGCTCTTCCAGAGAACCCAGGTTCTGTTTCCAGCACCTTTACCAGGAGGCTTATAAACACCTATAACTCAAGCTCTAGAAGATACAATGCTCTCCTTTGGCTGCTTCAGACACCTACACACACAACACAGGTACACACATACATTCTTAAATAAAAATAAAGTAAATCTTCACAAAAGAATAAGTTTCTTTTTTCTCCAGGATATTTTTCTTATTTTCTAATAGCTACAATTATTTTACTTACTAATTTACATTATTTTTAAATCTTTCTATTTCAATTTTCTATCATGGATGTGTTCTCTTATTTTTTTTTTTTTTTTGGTTTTTTTTTGAGACAGGGTTTCTCTGTGTAGCTTTGCGCCTTTCCTGGAACTCGCTTTGGAGACCAGGCTGGCCTCGAACTCACAGAGATCCGCCTGGCTCTGCCTCCCGAGTGCTGGGATTAAAGGCGTGCGCCACCACCGCCCGGCGTGTTCTCTTATTTTCAATGTGGAATCCACTTAGACTTCTAAGTTTCTCATCTTGTTTTCTGGAATATTCATTCAGTAAATAACTCTTTCTTCTGCAACAGTTATGTATGACATGATTATACATTATTCTTTATCTCACCATTTGGCTATTATTTAGGAATCTTTTCAATGTAATTGCAATTTGATTATTCTTTTCACTGTGGATTTTAAGTTAATTTCATAATTAGTTAATATCTCATTAAGATAACATTATTGATTTGCTCTGTGGCCCAGCATAGGATAGATGAGATGTTCCAATATGTGTACTTGTAAAGATCTTATATTAGCCTCCACTCAATTATTGATCCACATACGTATCGACTTATTGATTTTGTTTCTTGTATATTTGTTTAATCAGTTATTGAGAAAGCATTTTAATTTCATTCTGTTTTTAGGTTTTTCCATTCATTAATTTTCATATTCAACTATATAGTATTCTGAACCTATCATTAAGATCTAAAGGTTCATTTTTTAAAATTTCATGGTGAATTATCAATTATTATTGTGTCTTATCATTGTTGTAAAGTTATTCCTTATTCTCAGAAGTGATAAATAACTGGTAAATAGGGTTGCAAGCACTGACATTAAGCCTAGCATCAAGGTCAAAGCCAGACTCAAGGCCAGGCTTCAAGGTAATGGTCACAGTACATCACACATTTCCTACCCAGTTTCACTTTCAAATGACTGCTTTCAGTAGGTTTTTCCTACCTTAAGATTTTAGTAGATGATTTACCTGACAACTGTGGCCATAATTCACAAAACTACCCACTTAATTTTTGTCTCATTAATGAAGTAAAGTTTAATAAGAGATCTGTCTTTCGACATAGGGTTCAGGAGTACGGTTTAGATGGCATCTTGTCATTCATAATATATGAAAACTCTTATGAAGAATAGAAAAGGGATTCTTTAAATGACGGAACATTGTGAAATGAACATTAGAGTCCCCAAAATTTAAATCAGAATTGTTTTTTCACAGTAACTCTACAGCTTTGAATTGTAGGGAGCCATTGAGGTATTTTTGTTTAAAGGGAAAAATACAAATACATTCATTTCTTTCTGAACTCAAATAAAAAACAGTAAGCATGACTTAAAAATTTGCAGTAACATTATTAATAATGTTTTTCCTTTTGAGCCTTATTTCATTCACCATAGAATTCTGTAGAAACTGCAACTCAAGACATCCCAAAGCTCTCAATTAATGGTGTATAATGTCATATGATGGGCACACATTCATGAATGATACACATCTTCTCCATCTGTCTTCTGTTGTAGCAAATATTATGGGATTTCTTCTTCCCAGTTTAACAAACCTGACGCTACTTTCTCTTTAACAGTCATTTGTATAAAGAGATTTATTATCACATTCTTGATTTCTCTGTCTTCAGTTGCCTTATTCCTATTGGTTTTATTATTTTAAAAAATATATTTCCTAAAGAAGTCTTATTTTCCTTTCCCAAATCCATGAGCACTGCTGCATTATTATCCTTGTAGTTTTTTCTATTAAACAACTAGAAAGAGTAAAATGGGTAAAATCTATTTCACAGGTTATGTTAATTTGAATAATTTGATCAAAAGGAATAGATTTTCTAAAATGCAGTAATCAAGCACCAAATTCTAAATGTTGTATTATTTCCATTTTGAAATAAATGAATATTCATTGAAATACAATCTCAAACTGACAAAGCCAGTAAATGTAGTATGTTGGGGCTAAAGAGCTGCCTTGGCGGCCTAGGTGTCATGCTGCTCTTACTTAGGATCATACTTCCTTTCCTTGCAACATGTGGTGCAGCTTACCAGCCCTGTAACTCTAAAGGATCTGAGGCCTCCTTCCAGATGTGTAGGTCCCCCACACAAATGAGTTACATAAAACCAGATATGCATACTTGAATATAAATAAAAGGTAAGTTAGAATATTATTAATTTTCAGGTAATAAATTCTTTTAAATACATTTTACAAATTTCCTGTCATGTCTCTCATACATTTGTGGGTATATTGTGTATGTATGAATATACAAATTTGTGTAAATGCATACTTCCACACACAATGCACACATGTGTATATTTGAATACTTAGCGGTGTCTCACTAAAGCACTTATAATATTTCAGTTAAATGAAGATGGTCAATTTGATAGTTGTACAAATGTCTCTGCTTACCAATTTACTGCTTGGAAAAATAGAAAAACCTATGCACTTTATTGTTGGCTGTTACATAACTTGTCAACTAGGACATATTAAACATTTACAGTTTGTTCCCTCTTAAAGGATAGAGATATTTACGAAGTTAATCAGATTTTGACCTTAATTGCAAACCAACTTAATCCATTATTTCATAGTATTTAATCAAATGTCAGAATAAAAATACAGACATATAATATACTTGATATTTTCAGTTCAATATTAGACATGTGAGTGAATATACATATTTTATGGGGAAAGTATTATGTAACCTACATTTTTAAAAACACAATGAGAAAATACCTGTAAATTTTAAATTATCCTGTGTGAACTGTTATTAGTGCAGAAGTCAGAGGTAAAGCCACTTTATTTTGAATAATTCATGCTCACATTATCTCATGATTACTGAAATATAGGTGAATATCAACTTCAAAATATGATAAGCATAAGTCAAATTTGCTTTTCTATTTTTATTTATATACATCTAGAAATTGATATTTCTGACACATTGAAGGATTGTGTTTTACACATTTAATACTGTTAACTATTTGTCAACACCATCAGATTCGTCTTTCTGAAATGGCATGACACCTGCCTGTAACCTAGTATATAGGGTGCTGATTGAGAAAGGATATGAGTTTGATGACATCTTGGGTTACCTAGTGAAAAACTTTCCTAATAAATAAATAATATAGCAGCATATCATGTCTCTGAATAACATTAGTGATTTTTGTATTGTTTTAATTTTACACTGTAAAAATGTATTTTATGGTGATTTTGATATTTTCATTTTGATTGTTTGGCAGCCGTAAATATTGAAAATTTTATTGAAATGTTGTGTATGCTCTGATTGGCCCACCCACATTATCTTTCATCTTAAAAATTCCTGACTCTTTGAGAAGCAAAATTGTTGAAATGAAGGTAAATTGATAGCAATACAATGACTTGTAAATGTTCAAGGGCAAGAAAAGTTTACACATTTTTTTTAATGAAAAATTAGAGATGATTTAGGGTAGTGAGGAAGGCTTGTTTAAAGCCCAGGTAGGCTGTGAAATGGTCCTTTGTACCAAGGATCCAAGTTGAGAATATAAAGAAATAGTACTGAAGGAAATTCCTGCTTTAGTGAATACATGGCTGATCAGAAACAAAATACTCACATTTTAAGTATAAAGTTTCAGTTTCCCAATTGAGCAAATTAGTTACAACATTCCTTAAGTCAAAGTGGAATCCAAAGCAGTATCTTGGCTCCCTTTCATTATAAGGAAGGAAAACTGAAGAGGTCATGAAAAAAAATGTGTAAAGCTAGCATCTTGTTTTCTGAGCTTAAATAAATGTGCTGCATTTATAGCACAACGGAGTAAGGTGGAGAAGGGAAGTGATGGATAAACTGATCCAAGCCACTCAAAGAGTGCCCAAGATAGTAACAAACATGAATATATTGAAAAAAATATATATTTTCTGTGTGTACAGAGTAACATTCCATGAAAAAAGTACTGCCTACATCCGTAGCGCTGTATACTGGCAGATTCTGGAGGGTTAAGACAAGTTTAAGCTTTGACATAACCATCATCTGAAGCTGTTGCTCTCTTCTACTCCTGAAGACATAGACACCTAAACAATTATCCTTCCTGTACTTTGCTGGTGACCTGTGTTGCGTGGATTACAAAGCCCAGATGACAGCACATTTGATTATCTGAGAGTTCACTATTATCTGAAGTAAAGTTGTGAGTGTGTATATGTGTATATGTCTATATGTGTGTGTCTGTGTATGAGTATATGTGTGCATGCATGTGTGTATGTGTGTGCATGTGTCAAAAGGGACTGTTTCCAAGTGGGGCTGTTCACTGACTGTACTTGGTCACCCAAGATTCTGGTGGAACTGCACATTGAGATAAGTAATACATTTGCACTTGCTACTGCAACATTCTTTCTAAGTCTGATGTGGAAGCTACACCCATCAAGACCTCATACTTGATTTACAATGATATTTGAAGCTACCTTTTTATTCATGCTTTTTTTACCATTGTAGATAAAATTCTGCCAATAAAGAAAATTCAAGAAAAAATGAATCATCTTACTTTTGCAAACTGACACAGTTGTCCCAAATTCAAACATTACTACACTAATCAGAGAGCAGTTATCAACATCAGCAAGACTCTCTCAGTGATCAGGTGACACCTTACTGAAGGCTCAGATCATCTTTATATTTCCAACAAGAATTGTTGTATAAATAAGGCAATATTTTTAAGAAGTGCTAGTGTATAACTGCAGTTAGTAGACTAACATATTGTATATGTATAAGAAATCAAGAACTTGGCATAGTTCATTTCATTTTGATGTTCACATTGTTGTATTAATCTTGAAATAGCACATAGAACTCTAAGATTCAACATACATATTCACTAAAACTGGACATGTAGGGGGATGCTGATGCAAACGTGAGAAAGTTTGTGCTGCTGAGACAGCTTATTGGAAGAAGATACTTGGTGTCAAGTCTGCATTGTGAATTTGGTACAAGGAAGAGAGGGAAGAAATTCAACTCCTGATAGTTCTCTTCTGACCTAAACAGTGACTCCATGTCATACACAAATGCAAACAAACACACACACACATACACACATATTCACACATACACACACTCATACATATAAATATGCATACACCCATACATACACTGAAATGTACACACATATAAACAAACATATGCCATATATATATATTATATATATATATATATATATATATATATATATATACATGCATGCACACATATACACACATGCACCCATTTGCACATACAGACACAGATACACACATATACATGCACACACATGCACACATGCACACACACATACACACATGCATGCACACATATACTCATACACAGACACACACATATAGACATATACACATATACACACTCACATATACACATGCATTCACACATACACACATATATACCTATACATACTCAAACTTATATACACATATGTCCACATATACACACATTCATAAATACATACACACACATTTTCACACATGTACCTACACACATACTCACACACATACATGCACATGCACATGTACAAATACACATATACATACATACATACACACATGAGCATATATACACACATGTATACATATACTCACATATGCACACACCCGCAAAAATAAATAAATGTATAAAAGAAGTAAGCACATGCATAAGCATTTATACTACTTCTGAAAGTATTCTTCACTGTTAGAGATTTCATTTTTCAAACTCAGAGGGACATTTATTTTTATAGTTATAAGACATTCTCCAGATTGCAAAAGAATCTAGAAGAAAGTGCACCATAACTTAAATAGATGCTTGCCTCTGGGTGTGTTTTCACAAGTTTTCTTCTGCATAATTTAGAAGCAAATGTTCATTTATGAGCAAGTGTATATATATATATATATATTGCATATAGATGTATTGCTATTATATTTCATTATTTCAGCATCATCTACGTAATATTATAAGAACATATAAAACAAATCAGAAATAACTGCTGAAATAGTGTTGTCCATGTTACATGTTTAACTTATGAAACAATTAATTAATACCTTTACAATTTCCCCTCATAAATTGTGTATTAATAAAGATGACTTCCTACATTAGAGTGAGTACATACCACTTTTTCCAGAAAATAGTATATATAAAAGTAGCCTAAAATATCAGCACAAGTAAAGTATGAATTCTTAGTTCAGATTGTCATGCTGCTGGCTATAGTTTGGATGCTTTATAATCAGCAGTCATTTAATTCTTGATGTTTGGTTTGGGACTGGAAATCCAAGACTGAGGAGTACAGAATATTCAGGTTCAGGTGATACATTCTTCCACATGCAGACAGGGGACTTATTGGTGCATACTGATGGTGGAAGGAACCAGCCCACTTGGTGGGCCCTTCTTATGAAAATATAAGTCCCACCAGACATGAAGATACAGACCTGTGACCCTAGCATTCAAAAGAGTTCAGAGAGTTTCCAGGAATTCACTCCAAGACCAAATTAGATAGCTGTAAGACAAATGGGGGTCAACAGTGAGACTGTGTCTTCAAACTAATCAAGTTTGGAGAAGGGTCAGTGGGAAAAAGCACTTACCCCCAAGCCTGATAACTTGGTTTCTATTCCAGGAAAGCACATGGCTGTAGGAGAGAAATGACTCCCACAAGCTATCCTCTGACCTCCACACACCTGTGGAACACATGAATGCATGTTCGTCCGCGCGCGCGCGCGCACACACACACACACACACACACACACACACACACACACAAATACTGGCCTGAATAAACATGTGAAAGAAGGAAGTAAACAGGGTACTAGCAATAATTTCTTCTGTCAACTGATGGGAGAGAATATTAGCAAAGTCCTACCACACTGGACTGCACTCTTTAAACTCATGAGACAAAATAATCTCCCCTTCCCTAAGTCACTTCTGTCAATTATTTCTTCATAGGAAAGTAACTGATAAATTAGTTTTCAAATCATAATTTCATGATTTTGACCTGAACTATCATCTCTGTATTGTCTTTGTGTCTAGTGCAGGATCAAGAGAAATAAGTAGGGCCACATGACAATAACCCACCATCTTTAGAATTAAAATACAAGCAGACCCTGGAGCACTGGAGCTCATTAGCCAGCCTGGCAAAATTGGAAAGCTCTAGATACTATGCAAGTCTCAAAAAGTGGATATAGCAAAGTCAAGAAAGACAGCAGACATTGATCTATGGTCTCCATTCTAATGCACATGTGTGCACTCACACACCGATATGCATTAACCTATGCAAACATATACCCTCACATACAATCAAGGAAAAAATAATTTCAGCTTTCCAATCAGTAGATTCATCAAACAGTATATTCCAGCTTTCCTCTGATATTGGCTCTGTGTACTGAAGGGCAACATGGAACTGTGAGAAGCAGCACCATGAACTATATACAGCACTTTCTTATCTGGCTTCCAGAATGTGCTTTAGAAAGATTAGGGACTGCGATTTTACCACTAGTTTCTCATTTCACAGTGATAAATTATGGCTGAAAATTCATATTTTCATGGTCACATATATGTTTTACATGAAGTTAATATAAGAATTTTATTTATTTGAAAGCCCTGGTTCTTCAGCAGCTGTCTCACCTCAGAGAATCAATCAGACTCACAGTTTTTACTAACGAGTGTGTGTGTGTATGTGTGTGTGTGTGTGTGTGTGTGTGTGTGTGTGTGTGTGTGTGTGTGTGTGTTACTTGCTGGTTCGTGCATATTAATGATAAAGGAATGCTTTTTATAACTTCAGTCATACAAACTAAACATGATAATTATTCCAACAATTCTGTTTCTTTGTATATAATAATATAATTTTAAACTTACACAAACAACCACATTGCTTATATTCTTCATATGACTTTATCATAATTGTAAGGGAATTTCCAACAGTCAATGCATGTATCAGTTAACTAACAGATAAATTCACTGTAATATATACCCTGTGTCAAACTTACATGAGACTGTTTTTCCTTTTCAAAATTTCAGCCCTTTGACCTACTTGTTTATTTCTTCATCAATATTATTGCTGCTGTGTTTACCATGGAGTCACACTAAGTTTTCAGTTTTACATATTTTAATTCTCCGACTTTTCCTATTTCAGCATCTTATTATCTTCTCTCCATCTCTGGCTGTTCCACATAAATTATTAAATTTATTGAGGCCAAAGAGAAAAAAAAAACAGTGGGACCATAAAATGAGATATAAATCTAGACCCCCAAATTATGTATCATGCTGTGAAACCAGGTAAATAAAGTAAAATTGCAAGTTAATATGTGAAGAGGTCAATCTGAAAGGGTGCATACTACACAATTCTAAATATATGACTCATGAATAAATCTGTAAATTCTGGACAATTCAGTGATAAAACTAAGACTCAATTAACATAACTCCATAGAAACATACATTAGAATCTAGTAAATCCCAATAAATGTAAGAGTTCTGAGAGTGGGCATTTATAATATACTCTTTTTAACTCTCTAGGAAATACTTTATGCTTGGTAATACTAGGGAGGTTTCATAAATTCTCTGTAGACCTTTTATTAATCAAAAATCAGTTCATTTCATAAAAAGAATTGATATCATAAAAATTACATAATTCATCTTTTAGCTCATATATATCTTTCTAAATATTTTATGGAATGAATAACTTTAAAGAAACATAAATGTAATTTAAAACTATCTTTTACAGGTATGAGCACTTACCTGTTTATGATTTATTTATTTTTAATTATGTGTGTTATTAAAACTTTATTTCAACAACAAATAAAATGAGATCACAGATACTCAAGGTTTTCTCCTGTGTGTTCAGATTAAAATCAGCATTTCTTTCCAGCTATCTTATTCTCTCCATGCATTTAATTTTACTTAATACAAAGCTACATTATAAATATTTTACTTATCAGTTATGATCTTTGCAACTTTCATAAGACTTTATCACACCCACATGAATATTTGTCATGTTCCTAAATTGAAACTTGTTGTTTCATGGTGAAAACCGTGTCCATCTTCAGCAGGTTCTTCCTGCCACAACTCCATGCCTCTTTTCCCATGGCTTTCTTTAACAGAAATATTAAACAATAAATTCTCCTACCACACCTGTTTAGATTTTTTTCTTATCATTTTTAGAACTTAAAAAGCATCAATTATTTAATGATGAATCAGAATCCTAAACCACTTGAATCTTCTCCATTATTTCAAATGCATTGAAGTTACAGCATGTATCAGCTTCAATCCAATTTCAAATTATTTCTTTGGTAGACACCATTAATACTAATATTGAACAGTGTCCAAGAACTTTCAGAGTAAAATTGCTTTTGAAATGTGATAGAGACTTAACACTCAATTAAAGTGAAAGAATTGGGGAAAATACTCTGATGTACTCTCAGTACATAAAGCACTGTGATTAAAAACACACACACACACACACACACACACACACAAAACAAAACAAGTGCGTCTCCAGGAATTATGTTGGACAGTCTATTTCATTTGGTCTGCAGTATGTGAAGTAATGTAGTAAAATGGATTTCTTACTAAGATAATCTTTCTGATGACAAAAAAAAAGTCAAGCTTTTCAATGTTCCACCTTAGTTGAAGAGAATTAGAAATGAAAATCAGCCATGTTACCATCAATGCTGCCCAAGAATTCAATATTTTGTTTGTGGTTATAGGAGCATGCTGGCTGTTAACTCTGTTAAATGCTACTTCAATTATTTATATAGTTATGATCATGTTTTGATTAAATAAATTTAAAAACTACGTGTTGTTATCTTGTTAGTTGCTTATGTAAATTTAGTAAAGTTTAAGATTTAGCTCCAAATTATGTCATAAATTAAAATTAGACAAATATCTTATCCACAATAACAAGGCAGTATTGAAAAATCATTCAATACACCTAGATTTTGATAACTGTACACACACACCATAGAAATGCACATAAATTCACTAATATATCTGTGCCTGCACACATATATGTTCATAAATGTGCATGTATGGCTACCTACTGATTATCTTTTCATTAACTGTATTCTCTGAGTTATTTTATGTTTTTGAATGGCTAATTTTCATTCCTAGACACACCTAATAGTCAATTTTTTTCTTCTGATGAATTTTGAAAATATAAATAAAAATATATTTTGCATAAACCAGTCTACTTTAAGATGTTAGAAGAATTTTAAAACTTACTATTGAATCTTTGACTTTGTGTGTCTTCAAAAGCTTTACATAATCATATATTTTTGCTTTGTTGTAAAATTAAGTATGTTTCTCCATTTTATCTAATAACATTTCTAATAGTTTTCCCACTTGTTATGCCTTTAATTACCATGATGACATCATTGATTTATGTTTCCTTACAAAGACCATTTTGTAATTATTTAAATCTTTAATGTCTTTAGTTTCTTAACTATTTTTTACCTCCTCCATCTTTAGTTTTTATATATAAAATAGTAAATGGGCAACTTTTCTGTCTCATTTTAGGCAATATATGAAGAAAACAGCTATACACTCTAAATTAAAAGAGATCATCATTGAAAAATGTCATCACAAGGGGCAGAGTGTTTTCCAAGTGTTTAGGTGTGCTTACTACTCTCAGGGGACATCAGTTGTGCCCTCAGCACCCACAGGGCAGCTTACAACCTTTGAAACTTTAATTCTGGAAAATCTGATGCCATCTTGTGATCTGCATTGGCACTGTAGGCATTTGATGCACATACATACATGCAGATAAAATGGACACACATGCAATAAGATATTAATAAATCATCAAAATTAAAAATACAATCCCAATTAGCAAAAGGATATTTGGAGAATTCCCCAACATCCAGAAAGAAGCAGACACTTAGTAGCACAAATGTACTGGGAGAGTCTTATTGTGATGTCAAACCTAAAAGGAGATAGGGCTGGGAAGATGAAAAAGTCATTCAAGAGCCTTAAACACTATGTGTTTCCTTGAAGATGGGATTACTTGGGGACAGCAGCAGAAGGGACAGTTGCTCAGTTCAGGAATGAGTGTCTCTAGGGAAATTAACCCCAACTTTAAGAGAAATGGGCATCATTTTAAATCCTATGGAATGTAATTATACCATATATATATATATATATATATATATATATATATATATATATATATATGGGGGGGTGTAAACAAAGAATGAGTAGGCTAAAGTTTAAAAAGGAAAGGGAAAAATGAATGAGTCATTGGAAAAATGGCTGTCTTCCATTTCAAATAGATAATAAACAGTGCTCCAGGTTTCAGTAGAATTCCAATTCATTCTTTGCAATGAAAATACAGGTCAAATGTCTCTACCCTAACATAGTTAATCTCAAAAGGAAAAATATTAAAAATAACCACAATATTTTGTCTGAGAACTAATAATTCTTTTTTTTTTTTTTTGGTTTTTCGAGACAGGGTTTCTCTGTGTAGCTTTGCGCCTTTCCTAGAACTCACTTGGTAGCCCAGGCTGGCCTCGAACTCACAGAGATCCGCCTGGCTCTGCCTCCCGAGTGCTGGGATTAAAGGCGTGCGCCACCACCGCCCGGCCGAGAACTAATAATTCTTAACCTGTGACGAGATTCTCTGGTAACTTCAATTTATTTTGTATATAATATGTGTCATATTTGATCTCATTTATAATAGAATTGAGTGGAAGCCTCTTTTTTACTGTATACACAACAACACAGCCCTTATGTTGTAACTTATGCATTTAGAGTTAATTCTACAGGTCCAAGTAAATTTCTATTGCCTTACAATTTTATTGTGAGGTTAAAGATTTCACATTATAGAAATAACATAACTAGGCAAAAATTGAAAGGATGTCTTGAGTGTGTTGTATATCATAAATCATACACAGAGAATCTGTGCAGTTAAATAATGATGGTAAGTTAAATGACAGCTTGACATATTATAGACAGTATTAAAAAAGGGTTGCAGAGTACCAGTATATCAGAGAAAATAACAAGAGTATTAGAGAACATAGTTCAAAATCTGTGGTGCTATATTAAGTTATGAAAATTTAAACAAGTCACTATATATTAAGTTCTTGATCCTCCCATTGCATGCAAAAACTATTTTAATGGAGTTACAGTAAATAATTAGGTTTTCTATTTTCTGTAATGCAATAGTTGACCCATGATTAATAAAGGGGGAAGTTACTTATACAAGTGGTAAAGCCTGGAAGATCTGTATATTTCACAAGAATATAAAAATATAAAAAATCCCGAGTCCTGGGATTTAAAGCATGCGCCACCACCGCCCGTCCTTCCTCCTTTGAATGCCCCCAAATATTCACTTGCCCCTGTGTAGCCAAACAAAGACAGTAAGATATATCAGACCAACAATCAGAATGGCTCTCTACTTCCAAACTATCATGGCAACAGAATGCTTACCAATCATGAATGTTTGTGTATTCTGTTTTCAGTGTATGAAATGTTGAAATGTACTCACCCACTAGCTCCTCAAGCCACTGATGGGAATATGATGTGATGACTGATGACACACTAGGGAATTCTTCATATATATATATATATATATATATATATATATATATATATATATATATGAATTTATATATATGAAGAAGATATATATATCAAATTCATATATATATAAAGAATTTGATAGTGTATGCATGTCCCCATATGAGGTACCTCCTCTTTACAGGTTCAACAAACAATAGAGAATTCACTTGGAGAAAGAAGTGACTCTGGAAAGATGTAGATTACACACCCATACACAACCCTTGCAGCCCTCCTTGCAAGGCAACACCAGAGAAAGTCCAGTGCATCTGGGGCTTTTAGCACACAGCTATAAGATTCTTTTTATCAAAAATTCACCACATCACATGACAGAGGCCAGAATATAATATTGCTATTTCAAAAAAAAGGAGTCTGGGTTTAAGATCAGAAATATAATACAATTCGGTTCTTAGAGGAATCTGGATTTAACTGGAGAGTTAAAGAGTAAGATATTCATGGGCTGAGTCAGCAGTGGAATGGGTAAAATAGAAAAGAAAGTATTCAAATGGGGATATTTGGTAAAACTTGAAAACTTGAATATACATTTTAGAGTGATTTATCTCTAAGGGTTAAATATAAAAAAATCACATAATGGTACACTGTAACTTACTTTTAACCTACAGATTAAAAGGAAATCAAAGTTAATCATTAAGTCTCAGTCCAGAGTAACATTAAGAGAGTATTCCCAAACACACACAAGTGAGAACAGTTATGTCTCACTTGCAAAGAAAATAAGTTCTAGAGCAAGATAGCATGCTTAATGCTCATTCTCAGCAGAGTAAAACTTTACACAAATTCCAACTCAGTTTCTGTCCAGAATTCTGAACACACTAATACATGCAAATGTCAGTAGGTCAGGTCAATACTTTATATTAAAATCACATCATTTAGAATAAGAAAATATTCATTAAATACATGCATAAATATTCATACTTTTATTTCTATTCCCAAATGAAAGAAAAGCCAAATCTTCTGTTGTCTTACTTACAGAAGTGTTCTTAATTAAAAACTTAAGGTATTTTAAAAGATTACCTTTTCTTCTACCCCTAAATCAAATGCCTCATCAAACTGAAATATCTATTTCAGTTTTCTTCACAATTTTGAAATTTTAACTATAAACTTATATTTCAAAACTCTGAAGGATGCAGAATATGAAATTATAAAGAATTCTGAACAAATACTAAAACTTTCCAATTAATTTCTAAACAATGCAATAGTGCATATGGGACAAAGAAGTTTCTAGTCAAATATCTATGCTACAAATCAAGAATTGATTAAGAAAAATTCCACATATAAGCATTATGTTTGGAAGCTTGCTAAAAGAAAGAAAGGCTATTTTTGCGAGCCTAATCCCCACATCTGCTGGTTGAATTGATTATTCTCCTACAAACACCCTTCACTAGTTGTTGTCACATCCCCAAAGCAGCTCCATTTAGAAATGATGCTGTTTCATATGCACTGATGCAATAATTTATAATTATGATCACTGATGTCTCTAAATGTGGCCTGTTGACATTGAAATGATGTCTCACAAGATACACTTTTATGGCTAAATTCTGGCTGAAGCCAACATCTACGAAGATTACTTCCTTCTTAGGAATTATAAATCTTTCTCTAATTATTTTCTTCTCCCCTTAGGTCTTTATATTTCTTCTCCTTGACTATATTTCATTCATATAAACCTACAAATCTGATAACATCATTACAATACTTAAAATCTTCCTCTAACTTCAGGGTGAAATTCAAAACTCATTAACACATAAAGGTTATATGTGGCATGGTAGAAAGATGGGGTTTTGGGAAAGCAGCAAGAATTAATAATAAATCGAGGTCTGTCACTTCAACAGATTTAGTTTAATTGTTAAGATAGACATATTCTGGGTTGACATGTGGATTGAGCATGAGAGTGTGTGTATAGGATGTAATGACTACAAAGATACATGCCATTGTATTCATTATCATGATTCACATATGAGCACACCTCTACATAACCATCACATTCACTCCCTTTGAAGTCTTCTCTCCTTTTCTCTCAAGCAGAGTTTTGTCCTTTCTGACCCTGTATCTGTTTGCAAAGTAGAATGAAAGGAAGGTAAAGAGAGAAGAGAGTAGAGGTGAGAGAAAAACATCAGGTATTCACTTATGATTGTTCTGTTAATCTGAATAATAGATGTATTCAAGGAATATAATTAAGACAAAAAAAAAAGCCAGAGCTGACTAGCTGCCCACCTAGCTTCAGCTTCTTTGAAAAGCCTTGTCTCAGATGAGCAAGGTAAAAAGCAGAAGAAGACACATTAGGTCTTCCTCTGTCCTCTATGCTCAGAGTTGTTAACATCTGGCATTCACAACACATACACACACACAAACACACACACACACACACACACACACACACACACACACACACAGACAAAGAGAGACAGAGACAGAGAGACAGATAGGCAGAGAGACAGACAGAGATGGAGACAGAAACAGACAGACAGAGAAAGAAAAAGAGGGAGAAGACATAAACACATACACACAGACACATGTAGAGAGAGCGAGCAAGGGAAGGTAACTAAAAAGAGAGAGGTTTATTTAAAAGAGTTAAAGAAATAAAAGCAGATGTTACATATTGAAAGAGCATTTTTCCATCATGAGAAGTTTAATTAGTTATTAGTGAAAGATGTGAATTCAAAGATGAGTTTTATGTGTTTGTTTTCAACATAAGAGAAACTGACTAGCCTTTACAACCTAACAAGGATAGTGTGATAACAGCAAAAACTGAAAGCTACATACCCAGTGAGATTCTGTTGGAGAAAACTAACTTTTCATCTCCGAGTGGTTATCAACTGGAGATCAGAGTTTGGGATGTGGGTTGTGTCCTCTCTCTCTCAGCCCTGGAACTCCATTGGATCCAAATCTGTGCAGGCCCTATGCATACTGCCACTAGTCTCTGTGAGTTCATATGAGCCTTTGCTCATGCTGAATTAGAAGGCCTGTTTCCTTAGTGTTGTCTAACCTGTCTGGTTCTTAAACCCTGCCCCCTCATCTACAGGACTCTCTGAGCCACGAGGGGAGGGAATTTATGGAAACATCCCATTTATAACCAAGTGTTGCAAGGTCTCTCACTCTCTTCATAATGTCTGACTGTGGGTTTCTGTATTTGTTCCCATCTGCTGAAAGACAAATCTTCTCTGGTGATGTTTGAGCAAAACACTGGTCTATAAGTATAGCAGAATAGAAGTCATTAGAAGTCATTTTTATTGCTATATTCTTTAACAGAACAGTAGATGTACTTGGTTTTCACCAAGGTCCTTGGTCTGTTTAGTTTCAGGTCTTGGCCACCTGAGCATTGTTTAGCCAGAGTTTGTTCTCATGGACGGGGTCTTAAATCAAATCAGATCTTGGTTGGTTAGTTCCCACAAGCATTGTACCACTGTACATTCATGGAGATAACTATGTATATTAAAAAAAAGTGTGTAGCTGGGTTGGTGTTTACCTTTCTACTTTGTTATCTTGCAGAGTACCTTCTAGTGTGCTGAACACTGGTCAGTAAGTGTGAAGGCTCTAGGTAGGCACCAGCTCAGACTTCTCCATATTCAACTCCTTGTGTAGGTATTGTCTTCTATAATAGGCACTTACAATCAGTTTGTGGAAACAACCAACAGCCTTGGCAATAGCTTGAGTTGTTTGAGTTTCCTTTGAGAATCCCTTAGTCAAATGAAGTGCATGGGGTGATAGCAAACAATTCTACATCACTGGTCTTAAATAAGTGTGGAAGAAGGAATTGTGTCCAGTTTACAAGAGAGGAGAAGATTCATGCCTTCCAGAAGGCAGTGAGATGAAGAAAACTATACTGTGGGTATTTTTGAAACTGTTTTAAGACTACAGAAGAAAATATTTTGAATATGACAACAGTATACAGAAAGTTCTTGACATTGTTCAAGGTCACCGATTTCTGATTTTCCTCATGTTTATAGCATCTATCTTTGTCCTCACATTCTACATCAGGCAATTCTGAAGGCAGAAAACAAATTTAATTTCTAGGAATTTTTTTCTTATAACTATATATATATATATATATATATATATATATATACACACACACACACACACATATTATCATTAGCTAGAAATGATTCACATGCATATATACATCTATAATTTCTATCTGGCATTATCTTTGATTTCATATGCTTTTTGTTAATATAAATTATTGTCAAACTGAGCTTTTGCTATCTTAGTCTTACAATAATTATTTGGATGCAATGAATATGGCTTTGCTGTCTTCTGTGGTCTACAATGGTTTTTCTCATTCAATCTGGTCTTATGTTATCCTAAATATTTTCCTAAATAATCTTAACATTTACCTGGCACATAAGGCATAAACATCCTAGAACCTAAAGTATATTTTTAAAGTGTCTTAATACTACTAGTAGAAATGTTCTACTATGAAGTGCCACATCATTTCATTGCATATCAGATGCATAGTGCTCAATTGTCTTATCCCTTTTAGAAATAAGGTTAACATCTCTTTACCAAAACATATTTAAAACTATTATGATTTGAATATAAAGTATACCCAAAATGCCTCCAGTGGTGAGGAAGGTATGGTCCTAGGTAGTAAAAATAACTTTTTAGTTTTATAGAATGCTTACATTATACATAGGTGGCGGAAGTGGGACACTAAAGATATCCTTTTGAAGACAGTACATGGTCTCTGGTCCTTTATCATCTCCATGATTCATGTCCAGTACTAGGTAAACCCTCCTGTCTACAAGCTCCCGCCTCAGACTTCTCATGTCTCTGCTAAGGTCCCTGATACCTTAACACACATCCTGCACTCATGGACTATCTCCTCTCCAACAGTCACAATAAACTCCTCCTCTCTATAGAGACCTTTGTCAGCTAGTTTGTAAAAGAAAAATAGCTCATAAACCAACTTAGGCCCCGTATTTAACTCATTATTAAGACTTCAACACCTCTATAAGACGATTTTGTATTTTAGTTCCACTGAATTCAGAAGTACCTGTATTCACACTGAATACAAAACATTTTCCCTCCACCTTCCTTTCATTCCTTCCTTCTTTCCTTCTCTCCCTCCCACCCTCTTCCACGTTCCTCCTCCCCTCCTTTCCCTTCTCCTATGCATTTGACTCTCAACTCTCTAGATTCGAGCTCTAATCACGGTGCTTTTCTTAAATATTTCAGCTGATGATTTAAAAAAAAGAAACCACAAGAAAACATGTTTCATTAAAATGAAAACAAAGCGATTAATAACATAAAAACTACAACTCGTTTCTTTCGGTTTGCTTGGTTCCACTCCTTGTTAGCAGTTCTCCTCAGCAGATATCCCACAACTCTGACATTACTAACATCTCGGGATCTCCAAAGCAATGTAAGCTTCAACTTCACAGCTTCATGCAATGTCCTCTCTCCTAGGCCTCCATTCACAGACAGCCATGACACATGCCTAACCTCATGGGCTTTATTTCATACTCCTTTCTCCTATCATTAACTCTATAGGAAGAACCACATGGTTGAAGCTGCCAAGTTCTGCTGCTTGGTGGGGCTGGAACATTTAAGTCCATCTTCACCAGCTTTCTGTTTCCACTGTCTAAGCTTGGCTCTCCTGAAACTGGATCTCTAGACTAAGACCAAGCTGTCCTCAGACTCAGAGATCTGCCAGGCTCTGTCTCCCCAGTGCTAGGATTAAAGGTGTGCCCTGTCATACCCATCTCGAAACATTTCTTTAGTTCCTTTCAAAGTTGGAAATTTAGCTGGGTGAGATCTTGTCCTAAGGTCACCACTCCCTTTATCCCATTTCTTAATCCATTTATCTCCTTGAACATATAATTTTGCTTTCTTCTGCTTCCTGGTATCTTTTTTCCCCCTCAAAATTTGTATTTTGTAATTTGCCCTGCTTAGCTTGCTCCTTTTCATTATAAATCTTCATTAGAGTTACCACTAAAAAACACATGACAGAGTCTACATAAGGCTGTTTACAGATTTCTTCTGTCAACAGAATTAATCTAAACTCTTCACTTTAGCCTCAGGCATTGTTTTGGGACAAGGGCAAAAGGCAGCCATTTTCTTCACCAAAATATCACAAAAATGGTCTCTAGAAAAAATACAATTATGTTTTAAACCTCTTGAATGAGCCCCCTCATAGTTCATCAAATTACATTCAGCAGCACTGTCTTCCATGTTCCTACTAGTATGTCCCATTAAGCAGTGCTTAAAGCCTTCTACTGCTTTTATAACACAAAGTACCAAAGTCCAAATTCCTCCAAACAAAACATGGTCTGGACTATCACAACAATAGCCCACTCCCTAGTACCACCTTCTGTCTTAGGGTTTTCATTGCTATGAAAAGAGACTATGACTATAGCAACTCTTATAAAATAAACAACAAAACATTTAATTGAGGGAGCTCTTTTACAGTTTCAGAGGTTCAGTCCATTATCATCATGATGGGGAGCATGGAGGTGTGAAGGCAGATGTGCTGCTGGAGCTGAAAATGCTATATCTTGACCAGAAGGCAGTATGAAGTTCAGGGAAAGTTGCCTGGAGGAAAGCTTGAGCAAAAGAAACCTCAAAACCTGCCCCTGCACTGAACACTTTCTCTAACAAGGCCACATATCATAATAGTTCCTCTCCCTTTGGGGGCCATTTCTTTCAAACCACCACAGTATCATAAGAAGCTTAGCTTTCAAGTTAGCACTGAATATTGAAGACTTTTGAGGGACAATGTTGTCAGGCCATTCCTATTATATATGGGACTATAGAGAAAAAAATTATTTGAAATATATATACATATATATATACATATACATATATAAACACATGCATACATTCATACATATGTACATGTGGCATGTTGATAAGAGGCACTGAGGAAATATTGAAGACTTCAGACAGCTCTTCAACTTTAAGAGTATAGACTCTGATAGGAAGAAGCATGAGGGGTTAATCACAGAGGAAAAACTAAGGAAACAATGCAGTCACAGTGTCTTCCAAGCTCACAAACTCAATAGGTCTTCAGGAGCTTTGTCTCTTTGGCTATTACTTCATTTCCATTTCTTTTGTTTGTTTTGTTCTATTTTTTTTTTTTTTTTTGGTGGCTCTCTTTTTCCTTATGAAATCATTTAATCACTTGATAAGGAAAAGGCTGGTAATTATTTTCCCTAAGAGAACTCATATTTTACATTTTTTGGCACTCATGCCAATGTATAATCATCTGGGTAATTTAACTTCTAAAAAGTTGCAAGTTATTTGTCTGTAAATGAATAAAAATTCACTGCATTCTTTGCATCGTTAGGAATTTTAATGCATATTTATTATTACAATCTGTAGTCCCTCATGCATTATTTAACTTCATTAGAGATAATGGGCAAATTGATACACAGGACACTGTCTTATATTCTACTCTGTCTGTATCCTAGCATAGCGGAAATATAATCAGTTTATAATCAGATAAGTATTATGGAATACATTGTCCTTTGTTTAAGATTTAGAGGTCCCTTCCAGCTTCCTCTCTGCACTGAGAGGCAGAAAGGCATTATATAATGCTTTGTAAAAGAACTATCCAAATAGTAGTATACAAAAATGTAATAGTTTTATATTAAAAAATATTAAAATATGTACACATTTTGAATTTTCCCTTAGTTACTATATATATAATGTAATTAATATTTACAACTATTTGCAAACCTTCAAACAATTTACAATTTTCTTTTATTGACCACTTTCTACTTTAGAGAATACTGTATTAGTTTCAAAATATTCATAATAATGTGAATTATAATGACTTTACACAAAAATAACAATAGTGATAAAAATTAAAGTTAAAGAAATACAAACATTAAGTGGAATCTAGACTACTAGCGTCTTCAAAAGAATATAGTCTGAAAGAAAGGAAAAGACTTTATCAGATAAGTATTTTTGTGACAGATCTCATGTGTCACAGGCTATCATCAAACTTTTTTCATGTCTTCAGGGCAGTGGTTACAAATGTAAGCCATTAAACCATAACTAGTTAATATAATATAAGTATGGAACTCAATGCCTTTCATGGGCTAAGCATGTACTCTGCCAATTGATCCACATACCTAGTCACAGAATCGACATTTTAGGTTTAATAGCCACTATATACATAATTATATTAAGCTTTTTTAAAATGATAACAGAGGTTAAGGTACATAGCTCAGTGGGAACAGTGTTTGCACAATCTTTGGGGGCTAATTCTAACACTGTATACAAAGAGTAAAAAATGCTAAATGAATACGTGATTATGTTTTTATTTATTATCTGGAATATATATTCAAGACAACTGAGAAAAATTTTTATAAAATAATTATTCAAAATAGTTCCTTGAAAATCTTGGAAAGTATCTGTGTGACCCGTTAGAAGATCCTTGTGTATCTTTCTACATGTCTTTATTCCATTAATATGAAGTTTTTCAATATAAGCCATGAAGAAAAACTTAGATATCTGGTTATATCATCCCCAATGGATACATGTCCACCACCCCTGCATCTATAGCTCAGAGAACACTCAAGAAGAAGAGAAGGGAAGATTGTAAGTCAGAATACTGTGGAACAGTCAGTTCTACAAATGGCTGCATGAACAAGATAGGAATAGTAATATAAAGGACATGTAGTTTTGTAAGGCTCAATCTCAAGAGAAAGAACTACAGCCAATTAGTGAATTCTGGAAGAAGGAGAATTAGGCTTTCCCAAGCATAAGATATTTCAATTATTGTCCAATCAGTGCGGTCAATATTGAAAACATATACACAAATGACAAAATTAGACTCAGGAGATTATTAAATACATTTGTGTTCATACATTCACACATGTAAGTACGTGTCTAACAATGATAAAGAAAAAGCTGCTATCAGCTTGAGAGTGTGGGGGTCATGAAAGGAGTTGGAGGGTAGAAAAGGAGAAAAGAAAGTGAGGTAATTCTATTCCAATTAAAAAAAATTTAAAATGATCTATATCATAATGATTTATAATTTTAAATGTAAATGCTTGAAGATAGATATCACTTTACAATGATATAAATTTGAGTAAATAGCAAATATGAAAATGTTTATTTTGCTGTTCAATGCAAATCTTGCAGGTGTTAATAATGTCGTCAATGAATGATGTTGTCATTTGAGGGTGAAGTACACTCCATAGATTCATGTGTTTGATAACTTGGTTAACAAATGATGATGGTACCCTTGAAGGTTGCAGAAAATATAGAATAGAGGCTAGCTGATGGAAAATGATCACAGAGGAGACCACAGAAAGTTTGTAGGCCTGCCCATTATCTGTCCATTTTCTGCTTTCTGAGTAGAAATACAACCATGAGGTCAGCAGTTGCCTCATACCTTTGTTAGCATTCTTTCCCTGCCATGACATTCTGTATTCATTCAAACTCCAAGTCCAAGTAAACCTGTTCTTCCTTAAGTCACTTTTTAATAACTACTACTTGCACACAAGAACCAGGAAGGTAACTAACATAGATATTGAATACAGCAACAAAAATTCCAGCCAATGAAATCCTGAATAATAGGAATGCAAAAATAAGCCTGAAAGATATCTCGGAGGGTTAAGGTACTTGCCTCATGTTCAGTCCCAGTGGCTCACATTGTAGAAAAGAGAATTTTCTCAAGTTATCATCTGTCTTCCACTCACAGGTCATGGCATGTGCATACCCAAAACATATACAAACATATATACATTCACAAAAAACAATTATATGAAAAAAAATTAAAACAAGCAGAAATAGGTAAACCACTTTAGATTATATTTGAATATTATCACCTGTATATATACAGGAATAGCAATTTTTAATCTTTAAATTGATTAGGGAAAAATTTGAAAATAATTTCCTAATTAATTGACTCACATGTGGACATGATACAATCATGACAATAATAGAATAACCTGGTTGCCAATTTTTTATTTTAGTTTCTTTTTCGTGTGTGTGTGTGTGTGTGTGTGTGTGTGTGTGTGTGTGTGTGTGTGTGTGTCTGCGTGTCTGTGTATGTCCATGTCCCTGTGCATGCATGCACGCAGGTTCAGGTACCTGATTAGTCCAGAGGCACAGGGTCTTCCTGGAGCTGAGTTATAGGCAATCTGTGAGCTGTTTAATGTGATTGCTTGAAACTGAACTCAGGTCCTCCTACTCTCCCAGAGTGCTCTCGGCTGCTGATTCATTGCTCCAGCCCAGCTATCAGTACTTTCCAGAGGGCCTCTTCTTTTGTTCACCACTGTCATTATTAATGTGTTAGTCGAATGCTTCTTCATTTTAAAGCTTGTTCTGTGTGTTTTAAGATGTTTAGAAGCTATCCTGATATCTCTCTAGTAGAATCTAAAATATCCAGTATGAAAATCAATGTGTTCTCTGATATTACCATATCATTTGGGTATCAACTTGCTTCTGTGGAGAACTTATGCATGAAGAGTACATAAAATGAAACCAAGAGTTTAAGTTTACAATAAAGAAGAAATAAGACTCATTAACAAATCATTAGAGTTTGATACATTGAGAACGTATGTATGAAAAAATAACAAGAGGCCTCAATTAGTGCAGATCCAGAATAAAAGCTAAAACTGTATTTCTATATTACATTAAAATTCAAGAGAGACCATTCAATGAGAAGAATATTTTCCTATAATTAAGCGAAAGTGCTGAGTGTGATAGTCTGATAACATCATAGAAAAGAAATACACAGAAACATAGAGTAATCAGGGAAATTCTAGCATTACACAAAGAGAATTTCTCCAGTTCATGGTGTGATACGATTGGTTCTTTTTATGCTTGCCTACTGAAGATGAAATTCTGAACGGTCTTATTAAATAAGAAACACAGAGCCAAATGCAGAGTTATAAGCCCAGATATTAGAGCAGTAGCCAAGAGCTGAAAACACCTTATCTTACCACTCCCTGCTGTTCTTCCCCTGAGAGAGAGAGACCTTCTTCCTGTGTCCTGTCTTTTTATTGCCTTTCTGTTCTGTGTCTTTTTATTGCCTTTCTGTTCTGTCTTCTCATTGGCTCTAAACTCAACCACATGTTTTCCTCGTCACTGCCTGTCTATACAGACCTCTAGGTCTCTATGGTTGGTACTGGGATTAAAAGTTCAGGTCACCATGCTTTGGATGTGTCCTTGACCACAGAGACTCTGCCTGCCATGTGATCGGATTAAGGGCGTGTGCTACCACCACCTGACTCCTGCTTGTGACTCGCTGTGACTTCTGATCTCCAGGCAACTTTATTAACATACAAATAAAATCACATTTCAGCACAAATAAAGTATTACCATAGCCTACCTCTTTCAACTCCCATAAAAGACAGAGAACATACTGTGCTCCATAACCGACATAGGTCACTTAGCATAAGGCTTTCCATGTTCACGCATACTGCAAATGACAGGATCCCATATGGTTTGTGGGTGGGTTTATACTACATTCTGTATTAGTGGCATATGTTCTTATGGACTCATTCATCAGACAGAGGCTAGGAATAGTATGAGAGCATAGAAAAAAGAAAAACTAAAAATAACTATATACAATTAGATGAGGGTAGTTAGTTCCAATAGTCTATATTACAACTGACCAAATAGAGTTTATATGTAGTATAAATTTTATAACTAGTTGACAAGTATTTGAAAATTTTCATTTCATAAAATGGCAATGTTTGTGGTCATTTAAATGTTAATTACATTCACTTGATCATTACCTATTGTTCATTTGTCTTTTTCTGAGGAAGATCCCACTATGTGACCACATTGGCTTTGAGTGCGCTACCCTCCTGCCTCTACCGTTTGAGTGATCTTTATACATTCTATACATTTATACAGGTCCTATGTGGCAATAGGCACATTGACTCTATGATTTGAGCAACCTGGCATATACCAATTCTTGACAGAAGTCTATGAGACAATAGGAATGGGTGAGAATAATAAATCTATGATTAGTTTTCACTTCATTTTCAAATATAAATTACTTATTTGTTTACTAAAATTCATTACTTTTTCATTGATTTATACTGTCTTGAGCTATACACTCACCAATATAGCCCATTGTTACCCATCTCCAAAGTAGTATGCACAACTTAGCCATTCTGACCCACTCTTTGCTCTTGGCCACTTATCTTCAGAACTGTACAACTTCAATTTTTTTCTATCAATTTTATTTCTCTTTTCTTTGTTTTGAGACAGGATTTCTTTTTTTCTTTGTGTAACTTTGGAGCTTGTCCTGGAACTCGCTCTATAGACCATGCTGGCCTCAAACTCACAGAGATCAGCATGCCTCTGCCTCATGAGTGCTGGGATTAAAGGCGTGCACTACCATCACCTGGATTCTAGCAATTTTCTTATTCTGCACATTTTATATAAATGGTATAAAATATATGGCCATATGCTTTCAATTTGCATGAGGTTTTACTATTACCCACATAGCAGCACATGTCTGTACTCTTGTCGTGTTTCCAGATAGTATTCTGAACACACCACATATATACTCAATTAGAGATAGACTTTTGTTTTGCTTTGTTTCCTGCTTTTAGGCTACTACATTGTCTTCAATTCTCATCTACAAGTTTTTAGGTGTTGCACAAAATCTAAATTGTCTTATAACAAAAACCTGGTGCCAGGTATTGGGGTAAATGCTGAAAGATCAGAGAGATAAAGGAATAAACCACAGCTACTTCTCACCTCGCCGACTCCGTGAGTCTTCTGACTTGATGAGTCCTCAGCCAAAGAAGCCCAATCAAAAAGGGGCTAACTCATGTCTCCTCACACCTTATAAGCCTTTCTCTGCCCAGCCATATTATTTCCTCCCTAGTGCTGGGGTTAAAGGTGTGTGTGTGTGCTTCCTAAATATTTGTAGCAAAGGCATGAGATCTCAAGTGCTGGGATTAAAGGCATGTGACTCCCCAGTATTGGGATAAAAGGTGTATGCCACCACTGCCTGGCTCTGTTTCTCTCCTAGACTGAATTAATCTCATGCAGTCCAGGGTGGCCTTGAACTCACAGAGATCCATCCTCCTGAATGCTAGGATTAAATGTGTGTGCCAACACTACCTGGCCTCTATGTTTAATCTAGTAGCTTGTTCTGTCCTATGATCTTCAGGCAAAATTTATTAGGGTACACAATATATTAACATACATGGGAGCCCACAGAGACTAATCATGCTTTTAAAATATTACATCCACTCTCAGATATTTTACTTTCCCTTTTCCTCCCAATCTATTGGTCATCATCTCTTAGCTCGATTTTAATTTTGAGGTATGAATGGATGAAGACCATAAAATACATACTTATAAGTGCAAATTTTTCAAATAATAATTATAAAATAGTAACATGATTTAAACCTTTCTTTTCACATTTAGGTAAAAAAAAATCCTTCTTTGGTTCATTTTATCCACATAACTCAGTTTTAAAATCTCATTCTTATATGTGTCATTTGAAAAGACATTTCTTTGCCCACTATATATATTTTGCTGTAATTTTAGAAATCAGTCACTATAAATATCATAGATATTTCTCAACTTTCACACTTATTCTATTAATCTCCCTGTGTAGCTTTGTTTCAATATTAGATTATTGTGCGTTTTATATCAGTAAAATTTTGATAATATAAATTAAAACATCCATTTTGATGCTTTTTCATTTGTTATTTCTTTTTCTTTTCAATATTAATATTAGAATTTATAAACTTATCCAAAACCCCATGGAAAGAATTTGGTCAGAAATTTGGAAGTCATTATTTGGAGTTTTTATATACATTTACAAAATATGGTCTTCTAACAGCATCATTTTCTAATTTATAAATAAGAATTCTTTTATTATTATTTATTAATTTTTGCAAATTAAATATTTATTTTTATTATTTATTTATTTTACATATCAGCCACAGTTTCACCTCCCTCCTCTCCTACTATTCACTTCCTTTCTCCCCTCACTTTTCCGAAAGAGTAAGGCCTCCCATGGGAGTCAACAAAGCATGGCATATCAAGTTGAGGCAGGACCAAATTCTCCCCCCCAACCCCTCCTCCCTGCAGGTGCCCCCTTCCCCAGCATCAAGGCCGAGCAAGGCATCTCACTCACCACAGGGAGAAGGTTCAAAAAAGTCAGCTCATGTGCCAAGGACAGATCTTGGAAACACAGGAGGGATTTTATAAGCAAATTAAATTTTAAGTCTTCAGAATACAAACAATTTACATTCTTTAAAATATGTATAACAGTGGTGATGGTGGTGCATGTCTTTAATCCCAGCACTCTGGAGGCAGAGACAGGTGGATCTCGATGAGTTTGAGGCCAGCCTGGTCTAAAGAGCAATTTCCAGGACAGCTTGGATAGTTAAACAGAAAAACCCTGTCTCAAAAAACAAAATCAAACAAACAAACAAAAAAATAAAGTATACATCACAGGTGGATGGGGATGGGTCTGGGTGCTGGTTTTGGATGGGAGGGGACAGGTGGGTAAGAATGGAGGGAGAGAGCACTAGTATCAGGTGGCATCTCTGGGATAAGCTAGAAACCTAGTGATATGGAAACTCCCAGGAATCTATGAGAGTGACCTTAACTAAGACTCCTAGCAATGGAACCTATGAAACCTAAACCAATCATCTCCTATAACCAGGTAACATTTCCAAGAGGAGGGATTGGGACCACAAATCAACCACATAACCATTGGTGTACAATTTGCTGTGCCTACAAGATGTGCTGAGGTAAAGGTGGTGCAGAAATTATGGGAGTAGCCACCCAATGACTGGTCCAGCCTGAGACCCTTACCATGACAGGGAGCCTACCACTGACACTGCTTGGGAGGCCAGTACCCAGAGGATGAACAGCCCGGAGACGTAGGATAGAACCAAACATTGTTGGTAACAATAATAACAATAACAATTAATAATAATAATAATAATAATAATAATAATAATAATAATAATAATGTATGGAAATGCTTCATAATGATATTCTGCTGTACTCACAGATTGTTGCCTAGCCAAATTGTTATCAGTGAGGCTTCAACCAGCAACTGATAGAATCAGGTGCAGAGACCCACAAACATTAGGTTGGGCTTGGGGAATCCTGTAAAAGAGGGAGAGGGGAGATTGTGGGAGCCATAGGGGTCAAGGAAACCACAAGAAAACCTATAGAATCAACTAACTTGGGCTCATGGGAGCTCATAGGGACTGACTTAGATCCTCTGTACATGTTATAGTTATGTAGCTTGGTCTTCTTGTGGGCCTCCTAACAGTGGGAGCAGGAGCTGTCTCTGAATCTATTATCTGCTTTTGAGACCTTTCCCTCCTACTGGGTTGCCTTACTTAGCATTAATAAGAGCAGAAATGTGTAGTCTTACTGCAACTTGATATGCCATGGCTGGCTGATATGCATGGCTGGCTGATATACATGGCCTACCCTTTTCTGAAGAGAAAGGAGGAGGAACAGACGGGTGTAGGGATAGTGGATGTTGTGGAGAGGGACTGGAGAAGAGGAAGGAGAGAGAGAAAACTGTGATTGGGCTAGAGAAAATATATTTAAAAAAATTAAAAATAAAATATTTGGCTTATTATGTTTTTAAATATTCTTGGCTATTATATTGTAATTCTACTGGCTTATGTGTGCTGTTCTTAAATTTTTCAGCATTACAAACTATATTAATTTTTAAAAATGACATTTTAGAATTTTCAGTGTAGATATGCAGGTAGTCTTCATGCACACATTTCATTTTTTACTTACTTGAGAATAAAAATCTAACAATGGTGGAAAATTGTCTTCTTTTCTTTCTTCAGTTGTGTTGTTATGGCACTACAAATGCAATCAAGACCATTTTGGTAACATGTCTTCTGAGAGTAATAGCATAATATCAATATTCTACATATATGGGTTCCTCATATGTGGATTCAGTTAAATAAGCATTGAAAATATTATGTGAAAGGTGAGACATTAAGACTGCTCAGTGGGTAAGACAGAGTTACTTGAACTTATTATACACACACACACACACACACACACACACACACACACACACACACACACATATATATATATATATATATATATATATATATATATATATATATATATATATATTTGTACTTAGATCACTTCCTGAGAGAATTCTTCAACATCAGTCTGTCCTCAGAAATTGAAAGAGAATAGATGAATAAATGAGGAGTAACAGATGTACGAAAATTATAAGTACTAAAGCACAGATAAATGACAAGGGATGGAATGTGACAGAAAGCTTGGGTCTGGTTAAACATACATACTTATTTGACCATTTCACAGATTTATGATATTTGCCAAATATTTCATATTATATTTCCATAGTATATAAAGTACAGTAAAGTAAAAACTGTAAACTTCCAGGTGCTGGAGTAATTGTTCAGTGGCTGAGAGCACTGGTTGCTCTTGCAAAGGACCTGGCTCTAATTCTCAGCACCCACATGTCTGTTCACAAACATGTGTAACTCCAGTTCCAGGAAATCTCATGCCCCCTTTTGGCCCCTGTGGGCACTGCATGCATGCAGTACACACATTCATGGATGCAAAATACTCATACATACATATGTGTGTATGTGTGTGCGGGTGTGGGGGGTTTCTTCTAAAAAATATTAAGATTGGAATTGTGATGGAGAGCACTAAATATCAGTGTGGTTTAGGGCAAGGATCAAGTTACATTTCTCCTTGTGTTTGTCATTGTTTTGCAGTGTGGCACTGGTTACTGTGTGTGTGTGTGTGCACACACATGTGCATTGTTCAGGTATGTTCTATAAAAAGCACACTATTAACATGGCTTTATATGGTATTTTTGAGGAGAAGAGGGGAATTTTATATGAGGATGCAATTCATATGTCTTGTCAACCTTTGAATCAAGATTTTATAACTTACAGAACTATAGTGGTTGTACTCTAATTAATGGATATTAAACTTGACTTTGATTTTTTCAGTTTGACTCATTATTTCTAATGGAAAATAACTATAAAATCTCTACTGAAACTTTGTGTAGTGAATAAATAACTAATTAAAATTGTATATGGCCAAAAAACTTTCAAGCACACAAACATAAAGTAAAAGTAAATGTAGCATGCTCTTCAATTTTAAATGTAGTGTTATAATTAGGAAATGGCATATATAGCCAAGATTAAGACATTTCTATTTTATCAGTAAAGATATTTACAAAGAGAGTGATAATATTTTTTAAGTCCTTGCCTAAACAAAGATAAATACACTCTAAGATATAAACGAACCATACTGAGTTTTTATATTTTCTATATAAATATAGCAACATATTCTGGAAGATTTTTAGTAGCCTATTAAATCTCACTCAGTAAACAAATGACATAATTATTTGAACAAGCACAATCATTACAGAACTTTATTAAAATGAATATGTCTGTCTTATATCTGAGCAGTCAGTAGTCTTACTAAGACATTTTGTGGAACATAAGGACAGCAATAGTTGCTCAGTGTGGCTCCATATTTGTGATACTTACCCAATAGATAAGTCAATTGTTCATTAAGGGTTGGCTATAATCTTAAATCTTTCATCAATGCTTAAACTTTGATAGTATGTAACACAATCTAAATATCAATTAAAAAACTCACAGGACTATAGAATATATAAAGATGGCCAAATACACAAGGAATATTATATATATATATTGATTTAATGAGCCTTATTGTTAAGTGAAGCTAATACATGCACGCATGCACATTTTATAATTTACTTATGCAATGACTTTGAAAGTTTCATGTTGTCAGTCATATTTTATTATAGAATACTTATAAGTTGTACAGAAAAGTTAAATGTTGTCCACAGGATTTACAGGGCTGGTCTTTCTCTTTTGCTCAGGTTCCCTTGTTAAATTAATTTCTCATTTTCTTGGTACATTGTCACAGTTGAGAAGTCAGTTATGTCGCCTCATTACCAACTTTTCTTCCAACCTTTACTGTAGCTATGATGTCTACTTAGGCCTTTCTCACATACAATATTTGCTAGGATACTTTTTATTTTTGATGACATAGATAGTTTGGATATATTAATTATTGAGTAGCAGTCTATATCATTTGTTTTTCTTATATGGGAAATGTGGCTGCTGGTTTCAGAGAAGAGCATTCCAGAAGCAAAGACATGTTTATTTGTGATAACTGAAATATATGTGATCTGTGGCTTAAACGCTGCTCACTTTAACTTATGGAGTTGGATAATTTTGCCAAATTTAGCCCGTGTAAAAGCAACACACACAAACACACCCTGATGCTGGTCACATACTCTGTGGGAAGCCAATGATTCTATGTTGTCTGCATAAAAGGAGTAGAGAATCTTACTTACTTAGAGTTGAGTACTGTGCTCAGAGACCACCTACTTTCCTCCTTTTCATATGATCCAGCACTGGATTATTTGTTTTGTTCCTGCAGTAGTCACTGTGGTTACTGGTAATTCACTTAATTTCCTCTTATGTGTCTCTCACACTCACTTCCTTTGCTGTTTCTAATACCCCCATGCACTCTAGAATTGCATGGTTTTCAAGGATATTCTGTTCTCTTTTTCTGGCACCAGCCACAGAATCAGCCCTTGCTCCAAGAACCCCTGATTTCTATCCTTGGAAGTTGGCTTTAGAAGTCACAAAAGAGTGTCTGGCTTTGTTCATTACTGCTACCATGTCATTGTTTTCAAGTTCTTTGGGAGACACCCTGGAACTTGTGTGCTAAAACTTACAGCTGCACATATCTTGAAACCTATTTTTTGTACTTATTCATATGCATTCAAACTAATCTGAATATATAAATACACCAATATTTAACTTCAAATCAGTTCCACAGTATTTATTTAAACTCTTTGCTTCCATGGATCTTTGTTGCAACACAAACTAGCAATGAGAAATTTCCTATCCTCTATCAGCATGACCTTATTTATTCAGTTTCATTATGGAAACACACAAGCTCAGAGTAGTTCATCTATACTCCCATGAGGAACAATTTTAAATATATTTTAGTAATCATGCAGAAATTATTTTTCTTTTAGCACTACAATATTCAGTCTAGAGAAAACCAGCTAGGCTGCATCCAGACCCTCTTCTGTCTCTCTGTTAGATTAATCCCACACTAAATGCAGCCTTACCTCAGTCCTGCCAACATCTCCTGTGGATGCTACAAACCAGTTCCTTGTAACTCCTTATCCCCATCATATACTATATCCTAGACCCCAACTCCAGCAGTTGACAACCCATGGGCCTCTCCTCTCAGGGTAACAAGTAGATGAAGACAGACCCTCACCTCTTCTATTGTTCATGAGTTTCAATCCCTCAAGCCCCATCCCAAGCTCTGAAGATAGAAACCTCTTGTGGTCTCCTTTTCCTCTCTGACATCATTCCCAGTAAAGCAAAAACAGGCAGCACACAGCGACAATACACTCTGAAAATCCAGAGAAGAGGCAGAAACAAAGAAACAAAACATCCACTCAACAAAAACAAGTACTGAAACTGGCACCTAAACCTTTGTTCATCACAAACTCAGATATCAAGACATAGCATAAAAATACAATAAAAAAAAGCTAGGGCAATATATCTCCACCAAGGCCCAGCTATCATACCTGAGTAAGCCATGACTAATCCAACATTGCTAAAGCACAAGAAGAAGACCTTAAAAGAGCCTTTATGAATATGATAGAGATTCTTAAATAGGAACTAAATAAGCCCCTTAAAAATATAGAAGAAAAAAATCAGGCTGGGCGGTGGTGGCACACGCCTTTAATCCCAGCACTCGGGAGGCAGAGCCAGGTGGATCTCTGTGAGTTCGAGGCCAGCCTGGGCTACCAAGTGAGTCCCAGGAAAGGTGCAAAGCTACACAGAGAAACCCTGTCTCGAAAAAAACGAAAAAAAAAAAAAATCAAACCAATCCAAAGCAACAGCAACAGAAAACAGTGTAAGGAAAGAAATAAAACTGCTCAAGACTTGAAAATGGAAATAGAAACAATATAGAAAACCCAAACTGAGGGAATTCTGGAAATGAAAAAGAAATAACAATTCAAACAGAAACTACAGAGGCAAGCTTCACCAACACAATACAAGAGATGAAAGAGAGAATCTCAGACGATGAAGTTACAATTAGAAGAAATGGATACATTGGTCAAAGAAATGTTCAATCTAAAATAACACCTGGAACAAAACATCCAGGAAATCTTGAACACCAGGAAAAAAATCAAGCCTAAGAATAATAGGGATCGAGAAAGTAGAAGAAGACCAGCTCAAAGGCCCAGAAAAGTTTTTCAACAAAATCATAGAGGAAAATTTTTTTTAACCTTAAGAAGTAGATACCTATAAATGTACAAGAAACATACAGAACTCCAAAGAGATTGTACCATAAAAGAAATTTCCCTTTACACATAATAATCAAAACTTTAAACACAGAACAAAGAAAGAATATTAAAATCTGTAAAAGAAAAAGACTAAGTAATATATAAAGGAATACCTAGTAGAATTACGCTTGACTTCTTAACGGAGACTCTGAAAGTCAGAAGGGCCTGAACAGATGTACTGCAGCCTCTCAGAGACCACAGTTACCAGAGGAGGCTACTCTATCCATCAAAACTTTCAAACACCTAGATGGAGAAAATAAGAATGGGTTTCTGACTCTTGTGCCTGCTCTTGGACCTCTTTTCCTTCTGTTTTGTTGCCATGTCCAACTTTGCTATGATAATTTTTTCTTCATCTTATTATATTTTATCTTGTCGTGTTGGATTATTGTCTCTTACAAGTCTATTCTTTTAAAATGAGAGTCAGAAAGGAATGGATCCAGATGGGATAGGAGGAATAGGGAGGAATAGAGGGATAGGAAATTATAATGAAGCTATATTGTATGAGAAAAGAATCTATATTAAGTAAAAGAAAAAAATAAAGAAAGGAAGTAACCATTCCGTGCTCTTTGTCAGAGTAAGTAGTCTGGATGACAGAGAAAATAAATCAGCTCATATGTTTTCTAAAAATTTATTTTAGTATTATAATGCTTGTATTTATAGATCTGATAATATAGATGATATTTAATATTTTAATCTATAGCTTTTACTACTTTAAAAAAATTTTTTATTCATTTTACATACCAACCACAGATCTGACTCTCATCCCTCCTCCTGCCCCCAGCTTCCCCCTCCCAGCCCAGCCTTCATTCCCTCCTCCAAAAGGGTAAGACTTCCCATGGGGAGTCAGCAAAGTCTGGTACATTCAATTGAGGTAGGACCAAGCCCCTCGCTCTGCATCAAGGCTGATCAAGGCCTCCCACCATAGGTAATGGGCTCTAAAAAGCCAGCTCATGCATGAGGGATAGATCCTGATCCCACTGCCAAGGGCTCATCAAACAGACCAAACTAACACAACTGTCTCCTGTATGCAGAGGGCCTTGTCTGCTCCCATGCAGCTTCCATAGCTGTCGATCTAAAGTTTTTTTTTTAAATTATGTTTACTGAAAGTGCATAAAATTTGGCTTCCAAAAATTTCTGGTCCAAATATTCACTATGAAATTACTTATATGTTTCCTAAGGCCCTTCTGTCTACTTCAATGGTATTGGCAATGGTACCTTTGAATATAAACTTCTAAAAGTTCTACACAACCTCTCTTCTAAGATATTTTTAAAATTCAAATTTACTTGGACAAGCCTTTACTGAGAGTTCTTCGGGCTCTAGGTGATCCCAAGTATTGTTTTGTTTTGTTTTAATTTGATGACATTTTTGTTCATTTGTTTTCAGTTATTTCTAATTTGTTTTTCTTAAGACTGTGTCTCAATAAGTAACTTTGACCTTATCTAGACTTGACATCTTTATGCTTACTGTTGTCCCTTTGCTTGTTTAAATTTTATTTCATTTTTTTACAGTTTAATACATATATTTGTATATTTTATAATTTTATCAAAGCCCTCTGATAAATCTTTCTCCCAAAATTCCATATGTGTATGTGTTTATGAGAGAGAAAGATGGAGGGGGCTCAGTCCATTTAATTAATATTTCATACTTGAACGTGGGTAAGAAGTTATTTTCTTGAACAAAGGAAGTGTACCAATGGCAACACCCAGGAGGACTGTGACTTCCCTGGTACCCTACAACCTTTGACTACCTTTAACTACCCTGGAACAGGTACTTACTCATGAGACCATCACTGGACATTATATTCAACATCTAATTTCATGCTTGATAATTTGTAATCTAAATGAAAGAGTCTGTTAGCTGAAGATCTATAGCATTCAAAATTTTATAAGCTTACTTTTTAGCATTGATTTAAGAAAATATTGACAACTAATCAGGAGAGGCCATTTCACTAGTCAGTTTCCATAACTATTATGTAGTACCTGGAAGAGGGACAACTATATTTCAGTGTTAAAGGCTCAAAACCATAGGATAACCTTTATGTAGATATTTAAAGATGAGTTCCAGCTCCACACAGCATTAGATGATCAGAAGAAAGGAAAAAGCATATTTCTGTCGGTTTGGTTCCTTGTGTCTTTTCTTGTAAGAGAGCTAGAAACAGCTGTGTGGGTTCCACCTTAATGACTTAAGGTAAAATTAATCACATTTTGAAGACATAACCTTGAAATACCATTGTCAATATAACTATCTATTCTCTTAGTAAGATGGAAGTTCCCATAGAACACTGGGAAGAACATGACAGTACAGGTTGAAATCACTGATAAGATTCAGATCACAGCCCACACATTACTATTCTTTGTGATACTATTTTTTCATATTAATTTGATGTCCCAACTATAAGTAAACATCATTTTGGAAAATATATTGTCATTTGGCTTATTTTCCCTAAACCAAATAAATAAATTAACATTTTAAATACTGAGACTATTTCAAAATATAAAATAGTACAATGATTACTTGAAGAAATATCAATTTTTCTCTATGATTATGTATTTTATTCATGAGATACAAAACTTGATCTAAATTATTAATTTCAAAAGAATAGTAAAGTTTCATATAGTCCTTCACAAAGTGATCTTATTTGGGTAAGATGTGACTTAGCTAAAATGACTGAGTCATTGCAAAACTACTTTAGCACAGCAGGAGAGAAAGGATGACTGGCATCAGAGTGACTAACTGTTACATAAGACAGTACTGTGTCTTGATCTTTGATCAGCCTTCAGCAGTTCTTACAATTTGTACTGCAACAAAAACTTGTGGAATGTGACTTAACTGTATATTTCCAACCACTATCCTATCAATAAATACTCGACTAATTGATTCTGCTCTCGTTACAACTTGTGCCTTCACACCGTCTTTGACATCTTCTTATGGAATACTGAAGTAAAGAAAGTTACCTCCATTCAGCTTCTCCATCAAATAGAGTGTATTGGTGTGTCCTTATTGCCCAGCATTGTATCAGTGACATTTTAGTTTCAAGGCTAGTATGAGAGTTACAGAGAACTTTTTCCTGTGTCTTGCATATGGTTACATTAAAAAATGTTATAACCATATATAAATCTGAGTATCAAAACTATGTTAAGAAATACTTCATGGTTTTATCTTTATGACTGATAAAAAGTCAGAGCATATAAGCTTTCATGGCTGCCTAGCTCTTGTCTTCATGCCTTTAATACCTCCCTTTTTTAAAGCCAAAATTTAAGTGTGAAGGAAGGTAAGTAAAGCAATGAAGATGAACTAAGGCTGTGATCCGTATATCATATGTGAAGAAAAATACTACAAAATGGATAGAGAGTGAAATTAATTATGATCAAGACCATGAGAAAAAAAGAGTTACATAAAACTGTGACTTGCAGTGTTCATATGGAAAAGTAAAATAGAAGCCTGCTTACTCTTTTGTCATAATTTCTATGACTCAGTTTGTTTTCTCTCAAGAGATTCGAGTGTCTTTGCTGGTTCCTCTCTGTACCTGTATACTGACCTGCACTCGAATGGTTCACACCTGTCCTGGCAATGGCACCTTTGATATCTTTAGAAATCCCAACACACATGCCTGGGGGGGACCTTGGAGGTGATGATGGAGATAGAAGGAAATTTGCTCTGACATTAACCAAACAAGAAGCTCTACAGGAGTCTGTCACCAGCCAGGGATTCAGGAAATGAATTTCGAAGTGCATGCTATGGGAAAGCTTGCGAGTTTCTCTGGCGGCGTTTGCCACAGCAGTATGGCAGGGTCTAAGCAATGCATCTGAATCAAGAATCCTCAGGGACCATACATTAAAATTAAAGAGTAGAGAAACACACAAACCAATTCTAGCTGGGTAAACATTTTCTGCTCTGTCTATTCTAATTTTCACATTACATGTATTATAGAACTGACTTTTGCACATTTGAAATTTCTACAAAAGAGGAAACTAGTAAAATTGAATAAGAACACAGATACTTTTAAATATTTGCAGAATTAGTATCCAGTATGCAGTTTTCTCAGGGAGTGATGTCTAGCTTCCACCTAAAACCATGGTTTACAGATGACTTGGAGCTTAAAAGGCTTCATGAAATCAAGTGTGTGGAGGAGGACATGTGTGAATTTGAAGGGAAAGTGATGACAACAGTCTGAGAAAATGTAGGTGCCACCATAAGTCAACTTTAGCATCAAATACATACACATGCATGAAAGACAGAAATTCCCCAGAGAATAGGCACTCAGTATTTGACAAGACTCACTAATATTATGAATCATACCATCTACAGAACCACAAGTCTCACCATTCCTGATTTATGAAGTTTCATGTAGCATATATGTACATTATTATGGAAAAACCTTAAGTAGTTATTTATAATTTTTATATATTAGCTACAATTGAAATTGAGATTACTAATTTTATTGTACCTGTGTTATTTACAGAATTTAGCAAACTATTTCTAGCCACCAGTTTTTATGTATCAAGGGTAGGGAGTATAGTGTTGGATATCAGTTCCAAACTATAGGCATACTGGAGAGATTTGCTTTGCTATTATTCTTCAGCACAGTGAAGTGAGTAGAATTTAAAATAAATGATATATATTACAGATACATGTAAGACACATTTCAAAAACTTCTGTGCTAAGAAATTATAAATATTTGGAGAGAAAAAACAATTCTAGTAACTCCTTTTTACCAACATGCATAATATAATTACCAATATCAAATTATCTTATTCTACCCTACCACTGTGTACAGACGTACAAGCTAATTAAAAGTGGATGAGAGATGGATCAGTAAGTAAAATCACTTGCCACGCAATCATGATGACTTGAGTTCAAATTCCAGGTTGGACTGAACTGGGCACCCTAACATGTATCTAGAGTGCCAGTCTTCTGGAGGGGTAGTAAGAGGTAGAGAGAGGATCTCACTGGAAACTTGAAGGCCTGCTAGCATGGGATACACTGCCCCCAAATAGAAAGAGACCATCTTCAGCAAGGTGGAACTTGAGTACTGACATTCAAAGTTGTGTTCTGACTTCCACATGAACACGATGGCATCTGCGTGCCCACATTGGCAATATCTTACACACTCAAGAAATAAAAAAAAATTAAATAAGTAAATAAAATAGGAAAAGTTCACTTGAAGCAACATGAGTTCCTACTGGTGTCCTGTTTCAAGAATCCTTTTTAATGCCTGTTTATGAAGAATTCATCATAGATCTTATTTATATTTTCCCTGTAATTGGAGGAATGTCCAAAGAGGTCATTTATGACAGTGATAGTAAATTAACAATACTTATAAAACTATGTATATATTAATCTTAGAGATACTAAGTGCATATTCCAAAGATACGACAGACAGCTAAAAATGTGATTGCTGATATATGTAGTACATATCTACTAGATTATATTTATTGCTCTATAGAAATAATATTAAAAGTATACAAAATAACTTTATCACATGCCATTAAAATTATTTTCCATTTAATTTATGATATAGTTAAAATATAATGAGGGCAAAGTAATTTGTTACCAACTATAAAAGGTAATAATGCCAATAGCATGACATTTAGATATAAAACATATACCATTTGATATTTCAGTGAGGCATTGTCAATCAAAAATAACTCTAGTACAGAGAAGTAAAGACGTAATTTGCCTTATTATGTGGGCAATTAAAGAATCTTGCTTCTATTTAGGTAGTCAAATTTTATGAGTTTCTAAGGTTAATGGAATAAGAAGGAAAAGGATCTGCATATATAGTAAGTGGGTTTTTTTTTTTTTTTTGTATTTGTCTTGGGCTTTGGTCTTATACAGAAAAAAAGTTCCCTTGAGACAAACTCCCCAATTCATTTCTTCAGGGAAATTCTGTACTTTAATAAGGAACATTTAAAAAAAAAAACTATTCTATCACTAAAATGTTTGTATCTGAAACAATAAGCCATGCACAAAGAGACAAATGCCCTATAATGTCATTAATAATTGAATGCATAGTTAATTTCATGAAAGTAGGTAGTAGAATAAAGATCACCAGGGTTCACAGTTGATTACTGACAATGTCCAGGGGAACCTGATCAAAGGGTACTCAATTTTAGTTACAAAGGAACAACATGAGGGTATGCATAGTAGAACATGGTAAGTATAGTTAGTAATGTACTATGCTTATGAAAATGTTGAGATTATGCATAAATGCTTCTCACCACAAAAAAATGATGATGTAAAATTTTAATTAGTCAAATTTAGTATTGTCTGGTTGGATATAGATTTCAAGATATTATATTGCACACAGTAAATATGATGGCACTGCAAATAAAAATAATTTAAATTTCCATGTATAAAAATGAAAGCTTGAACACAATATAATAATACATGAGTAAGAATTTAATTTGTTAACCATGAGGTTGTATTTGCCTAGAAACTGCAAATCATTTTAATTAGAGAAGAATACAGAAAATAACATGTTTGACTTGGCTAGGAGTCTCATGGGGAGTATAGATGTTCATGGAATATGTTAATATTTGAGCTGAGATTTAAAAGAATTTCAGGAAAAATAAAAAAGCTGATATACTGCAATGAGTTTAAGACTGTCAAGGAAAAGCCAGAAGGTCACAGTGCGGTAAATAAATAGAAGTAGAGAATGTAAGAATGTGCAGCAACAATCATGATTAAATTACAGCAAAATCATTCTAAGCTGTAAAAGATACAAGACAGAATGCATACAAGACATTAGGCAGAGTGAGAGACCTTGGAAAACTCAGCTCCAAACAGGGAGCCCCCATCAAATCCTTCCCCTCCGAGTTCAGGTAGCTCCATGGAAGGAGAGGTGGAAAGAGTGCTAAAGCCAGAGGGGATGGGGAACACCTAGAAAACAGCCCTCGAAATCACCATGATCAGAGTTCATATGAACTCACAGAGACTGAGGCAGTATACACAGGGCCTGTGTCTGCACCAGGTCCTTCACACGTGCATTATGGCTTCCAGGTCAGGGTGTTTATGGGATTCTTGAGCATGCAAATGAGTGGGCTTCTGGTTTTCTTTTGCAAATGATGGGGTCTTTTCCTGGTGTTTGTTCTGTCCAAATCTGACGTGTTAGTTTATGTTCTGTCTTATTATCTTTTAGTACAATTCCTTTAAAAAAAAAAGAATCTATCAAATACATTTCCATTTCCGCATTTATTTATGCCATATGTTTATACATTTATAGTTTTTGACAGCCTCTTTTCCTTTGATCATTATTGTTACATTGTTACATACACACATATACACATCCAGATGTAGAGGATATCAACTTAAGAGTAATGGGGGCCATGGGGGTGTGGAGGAAGGATACCCGGGAGGAGCTAGAGGAAGGAAAGGAAAAGTAGGATGGAAAGTGACATGATTCTATTTAAATTTAAAAAAATTAAAAATAAATAAGTTATATATATAGATGTAGCTTAAGTTTTCCTGCCTGGTCCACAGTCAGGACAAATCTCTCTCACCCACCAGTCCCACAGCCACTCAGACCCGACCAAGTAAACACAGAGACTTATATTGCTTACAAACTGTATGGCCGTGCCAGGCTTCTTGCTAACTGTTCTTACAGCTTAAATTAATCCATTTCCATTAATCTATACCTTGCCACATGGCTCATGGCTTACCGGCATCTTCACATGCTGTTTCTCATCATGGTGGCTGGCAGTGTCTCCCTGACTCAGCCTTCCACTTTCCAGCTTTATTCTCCTCCTTGTCCCACCTACACTTCCTGCCTAGCCAATGGCCAATCAGTGTTTTATTTATTGACTAATCAGCAACACATTTGCCATACAGAACATCCCACAGCACTTCCCCTTTTTTTTTTCAAAAAGGAAGGTTTCAACCTTAACAAAGTAAAATTACATATAATTTGGGAATTTGGGCGTAGCTTCTCTTACTACTTCCTGCTGGAGCGGGGCACTGTATCTTATGGGGACACAAAGAAAATTTTAGGATTATGGAATAGTCCGTGAGGCTGTATCGTCTGAGCCACTTGCCTTCAAATCGTTCTGGATGTTGGATCATCTGGGCCATGGTGTCATCAGAGACCTTTTAGGGGGTCTTGGCTGGTCAAACCTGATGGATCTTAATCTGGAACAAATCCATAGCCTCTGGCTTTCTGTGGGAACAAAAGCAGAGTCTCCTTTCCAAAGCAACACATCCTTACATCCAAATTTTGAAGTCAAGATACCTTTAAAATATACATTTTGGCATAACTCAACAGCTTTTACAATCAAATGTTTTTCTGCAGTTAAAAATCCCAAAGACAACACAATCCAGATTCTCTGTGTAATATTCATCTTCATGTGACTTATTTTTTATATTAATTTTACTGTCTCTTTAAAGACTTTATTTTTTAAAACTATGTATTTGTTTCTATAACTGTATATATTACCTTTTTTGTCTCTTTCAAGCCTACGTATATTTTACACACATTTAAACTATTACATCTGAATCTGTCTTGTTGTGAATCTATTGCTTTAAACTGCAGCATTTGTAAGACTGAAACTGGTGCTATGGCTGCTGGCTCCACCCACCTCAGCTTCCCAACATGGCGTTCGCCAGCTCTGGGAGCTATCCTGGGTCTATGCTTTTATCCAAGCAGCATGTAGCCCAGAAACCTCTTTTTCTGTTTTGTACTAGCAAAGGCTAAATCCACCACGCAGCTTAATGCGCCACTTGCAGAGGACTCATTCCCGCCATACTGCAGGTCGAGCACACACACTGGGAACCCACAAGTAGCTCAAACCAGCAGCTGCCGCTCATTTGAGAGAGACAATTAGGAACTGTTTTCAGCTCTGTTTTAGAATCTTTTCTCAGGTTTTAGTTGGAAACTCTTGCCCCACGTTGGGCACCATTTGTAGCTTAAGTTTTCCTGCCTGGTCCACAGTCAGGACAAATCTCTCTCACCCACCAGTCCCACAGCCACTCAGACCCGACCAAGTAAACACAGAGACTTATATTGCTTACAAACTGTATGGTCGTGGCAGGCTTCTTGCTAACTGTGCTTACAGCTTAAATTAATCCATTTCCATTAATCTATACCTTGCCACGTGGCTCGTGGCTTACCGGCATCTTCACATGCTGTTTCTCATCATGGCGGCTGGCAGTGTCTCTCTAACTCAGCCTTCCACTTCCCAGCTTTATTCTCCTCCTTGTCCCACCTATACTTCCTGCCTAACCAATGGCCAATCAGTGTTTTATTTATTGACCAATCAGCAACACATTTGCCATACAGAACATCCCATAGCATATAGATGTGTGTGTGTGTGTGTATGTGTGTATCCAATTCCATTAAAACATACATAAGACATATATATATATATATATATCTAATATACACACACACACACACACACACACACACATATATATGTATTTATTCACATACACAGACACATATAAGTTGCCTAATTGGTTGTCAACTTAACAACTTCTAAATTCACTAAATTCACTTGAAGAGACAAGCCTCTGAGCCTCTGTGTATGTCTGTGAGGGATGTCTAGATTAGGTTTATTGAGCTGGAAAGACCCATTTCACCATACATGGGCTCAGTGCTTTTCTGAATAAAAAGGAGGAAGAAGGTGAGGACCAGCATTTATTCGTATCTGCTTCTTGACTGGTTACAGTGTGATGACTAAATGCCTCTATTTCCTGCTAACTAACACTCCCACCCTACGGATCTATTATGGAATTGTGATCCTATATATCCTTTCTCACTTAAGTTGCCTTTGTCTGACAATGTTATTGTAGCACCAAGAAAAGTAACCAAAACTATCAGTATTGGGTATATTGTATTTCAAATGCTACATGTAGAAGAGACAAAGAATAGAAATAAAAATTAAAAAAGGAACTTATCAACTGTGAGTTTAACAATATTCATCTAATTATGAAAACTACGAGCTCAGAACAGCCCTGTGCAACTTTGTCTGGCAGCCATATCCATTTCACAGATACCAAAAGTCACAAATATACTATGAATGTTACCCTACATAACTTGACTTCTAACTATTTACTTGAAAATAGCTTTAGAGTTACAAATAAATTGTCCCAGACACAAGGAATGTTTAAATAACCTTTATGTGACTTGCCTAAATGTAATCAATTTTTACAATGATACCACTACCAAAACTATAAGGAAGAACCCTCCTTCATCCATATATTTAAATTATTTTTGTAGATTTATTTATTGAATTGTATGTGTATAAATGTTTACCTGTAAGTATGTATTTACACCACCTGCATTCTTGGTGCCTGTGGAAGTAAAAAACACTTTTGGAATTATAGACAGTTGTGAGCCAACGTGTGGGTACTGGAACCAAGCCTGTGTCTTCTACAAGAACATTAATTCCTGAGTCATTTTTTCACTCCTTGGTTCCAACCTGTGGATAAACCATTGCTTATTCAATCATTTCCTATGTAGGGACCTAAGATTATTTATGAGTTGTTATAATTGTAAATGATGAATTATAATCATTTTCCATATGCACATTCATGCTCCTGAATATGCATCTTGATGGGAGTGGAAAACTGAAGCTAAGAAAGTTAACATGTAGATATCCAAACATTAACAAACCCTAATAAGAGGTTTGCTTCGCCAGGCAGTGGTGGCACATGCCTTTAATCCCAGCTTTTAATCCCAGAGAGCCAAGTGGATCTCTGTGAGTTCGAGGCCAGCCTGGACTACCAAGTGAGTTCCAGGAAAGGCACAAAGCTACACAGAGAAACACTGTCTCGGAAAAAAAAAAAAAAAAAAAAAAAGAGGCTTGCTTCAGTCTGCTCTTTCAACTCATGTTTCTTCTTAAGCTCCAGTTTAATGTTTTTGTTTTCCTTTTATTGAAAATACATGTTTTTCTCACATAATATTTCCTGATTACGGATTCCCTACCCTCTACTTCTAGTTGCTCCCAGACTTTCCTCCCATCTGGACCCACCCCGTTTCTGTCTCTCACTAGGAAACAAACCATTTCCTAAGGAATAAAAATAAGATAAAACAAAAATTGACACATTGGAAAATGACAAAACAAACTAACAAAAAGAAGGAAAAGAGCCCAAGAAAAAGATAGATATTCAGAGGCCCATAAAAATTTCATTAAGTTGGAATTTTCCTTCTAGTGCTTTCTGTAGGGCTGGGTTTGTGGATAAGTATTGTTTAAATCTGGCTTTGTCATGGAATGTCTTGTTCACTCCATCTATGGTGATTGAAAGTTTTGCTGGGTATATTAGTCTAGGCTAGCATCCATGGTCTCTTAGTGACTGCATTACATCTGTCCAGGTCCTTCTGGCTTTTAAAGTCTCCATTGAGAAATCGGGTGTTATTCTGATGGGTTTGGCTTTATACGTCACTTGGCCTTTTTCCTTTGCTGCTGTTAATATTCTTTCTTTATTCTGTACGTTTAGTTGTTTAATTATTATGTGGCGAGGGGACTTTTTTGGGGGGTCTAGTCTGTTTGGTGTTCTATAGGCTTCTTGTATCTTCATAGGCATTTCCTTCTTTAAGTTGGGAAAGTTTTCTTCTATGATCTTGTTGAATATATTTTCTGTGCCCTTGAGTTGGTATTCTTCTCCTTCTTCTACCACTATTATTCGTAGGTTTGGTCTTTTCATGGTGTCCCAAATTTCTTGGACAAGCCTGAACTGACCTACTCTGGTGATGGGATGGCCAAACACCCTAATTGTCGTGCTAGAAACCCCATCCAACTACTGAGGGATCTGGATGCAGAGATCCATGGCTAGGCCCCGGGTGGAGCTCTGGGAGTCCAATTAGTGAGAATGAGGAGGGTTTATACAAGCGAGAATTGTTGAGACCAAGGTTGGATAAAGCACAGGGACAAATAGCCAAACGAATGGAAACACATGAACTATGAACCAATGGCGGGGGTGTTACCAACTGGATCAGGCCCTCTGAATGGGTGAGACAGTTGATTGGCTTGATCTGTTTGGGAGGCATCCAGGCAGTGGGACCGGGTCCTGTGCTCATTGCATGAGTTGGCTGTTTGAAACCTGGGGCCTATGCAGGATTGCTTGGCTCAGCCTGGGAGGAGGGGACTGCACCTACCTGGACTGAGTCTACCAGGTTGATCTCAGTCTGTGGGGAAGGCTTTGCCCTGGAGGAGGTGGGGATGGGGGTGGGTGGGCTGGAGGGAAAGTGAGGGGGGCGGGAGGGGGGAAAACAAGGGAATCCGTGGCTGATATGTAGAACTGAATTGTATTGCAAAAAAAAAAAATCATTAAAAACACTAAACTGGAAGCCATAGGCTCTGTAGGATAAAAAGGGAGAAATTATATATATACACATATACATATATATAATATATACATATGTGATACATACATATATATTCTATGATAAATTTGAGGAAAAGTAAAAGTCCTGACCTGACCTGACATTATATGACAAGTGAAGGAACTTCAAAAATGGTATTGAGTTCATTTTCTGCTAATCATCTACTGTTGGACATGCAGCCTACATTTAAGAATAGTTTGTTTTCCAGGTGAGAATCTTTGTTAAAAACTACATTAATCATTTGCAAGTGGTTATCATTTGAAGATGAAATTTCTATCATCTAGGTGAGCACATATAGCTTTTCTTCCAGATTATGAATTATTTGGGGTTTTATGTCAATGTGATTAGACAATGGATTTCTAACAGTGTGAATACAGGAATTTATTAATGTTTCTCAGTTCATGTTTATTTTTAGGGCTAATAAGTCTGTCCTTAACTCTGAGATACTATTTTCTGATTATGTGCATTATCCCATAGTTGTGATGTTTTCTCTGTATTATGTGCATTTTTTTGCTCTTTTAAAAATGGATTCTCCTACATAGCTAAGCATCACTAAGATACAGACTGAGAGAATTGTGGGAGCCCATTTTCGGGTTCCTCGTGGCTTTACCCAGTAGGTCCACATAGAGGATGATTAGGACCACGGGCCTGAGTGCAGGTTTCTGAGATGGTCTGCACTTGGCTGTGCTGAGGGAGGAGGTCATTTGCTCCACCCCTTGGCGTCTCTATAAAAACCCTGGGGCAGAGACAGTCGGGGCACATTGGAATAGGTTCCAGGCCCTCTCAAGGCTATCCTTTATTTTCTATCTGTTTATCTCCGCAAGATTCTCTGCGATAAATCCTTCTATCTAATATTTCCTGCTGCTCACACACAAGAAAACTCTGGGGAGCTGTGGGGTTGGTGGGTAAATGCCCCACAGAGAATGAGGACCAAACCGTTGCTGTGACTTTTGGAGATACAATGCTGCAACTCTTGGAGATATAAAGCTCTATTTTTTTTCACATTTTTTTTTTTTTTATTTTGCAATACAGTTCAGTTCTACATATCAGCCACGGATTCCCTTGTTCTCCCCCCTCCCGCCCCCCTCACTTTCCCCCCAGCCTACCCCCTATTTCCACCTCCTCCAGGGCAAAGCCTCCCCCACAGACTGAGATCAACCTGGTAGACTCAGTCTAGGCAGGTGCAGTCCCCTCCTCCCAGGCCGAGCCAAGCGATCCTGCATAGGCCCCAGGTTTCAAACAGCCAACTCATGCAATGAGCACAGGACCCGGTCCCACTGCCTGGATGCCTCCCAAACAGATAAAGCCAATCTACTGTCTCACCCATTCAAAGGGCCTGATCCAGTTGGGGACCCCACCACCACTGGTTCATAGTTCATGTGTTTCCATTTGTTTGGCTATTTATCCCTGTGCTTTATCCAACCTTAGTCTCAACAATTCTTGCTCATATAAACCCTCCTCTTTTTCACTAATTGGACTCCCAGAGCTCCACCTGGGCCCTAGCCATGGATCTCTGCATCCAGATCCCTCAGTCATTGGATGGGGTTTCTAGCACGACAATTAGGGTGTTTGGCCAAACCCATCACCAGAGTAGGTCAGTTCAGGCTGTCTCTCGACCATTGCCAGCAGTCTGTTGTGGGGGTATCTTTGTGGATTTCTGTGGGCCTCTCTAGCACTTTGCTTCTTCCTATTCTCATGTGGTCTTCAATTACCATGGTCTCCTATTCCTTGTTCTCCCTTTCTGTTGTTGATCCAGCTGGGATCTCCCGCTCCCCCAAGGTCTCTTTCCCTGGACCCTCACCCTTCATTACCCCCACTCATGTCCAGGCTGTTCATGTAGATCTCTTCCATTTCTCCATCATGGGCGATCCCCGTGTCATTCTTTGGGTCCTGTTTTCCAGGTAGCCTCCATGGTGATGTGAGTAGCAGTCCAGTCATCCTTGTTCCTCATCTAGTATCCTCCTATGAGTGAGTACATACCATGTTTGTCTTTCTGAGTCTGGGTTACCTCACTCAGGATGATTTTTTCTAGATCCATCCATTTGTCTGCAAACCTCATGATGTCATTGTTTTTCTCTGCTGAGTAGTATTCCATTGTGTATATGTACCACATTTTGTTTATCTATTCTTCAGTTGAAGGGCATCTAGGTTGTTTCCATGTTCTGGCTATTACAAACAATGCTGATATGAACATAGCTGAACAAGTGCTCTTGTGGTATGATTGAGAATTCCTTGGGTATATGCCCAAGAGTGGTATAGCTGGATCTTGGGGGAGATTGATTCCCAATTTTCCAAGGAAGCACCATATTGATTTCCAAAGTGGTTGTACAAGTTTGCATTCCCACCAGCAGTGGAGGAGAGTTCCCCTAGCTCCACATCCTCTCCAGCATAAGGTGTCTTCAGTGTTTTTGATCTTAGCCATTCTGACAGGCATAAGATGGTATCTCAGAGTTGTTTTGATTTGCATTTCCCTGATGATTAGGGATGTTGAGCAAACTGACATGTGGACCAATGGAATCGAATTGAAGACCCTGACATTAATCCGCACACCTATGAACATATAATTTTTGACAAAGAAGCCAAAAGTGCACAATGGAAAAAAGAAAGCATCTTCAACAAATGATGCTGGCATAACTGGATATCAACATGTAGAAGGCTGCAAATAGATCCATATCTATCACTGTGCACAAAACTTAAGTCCAAGTGGATCAAGGACCTCAACATAAATCCAGCTACTCTGAACCTGCTAGAAGAGAAAGTAGGAAGTAGTCTTGAACGCATTGGCATAGGAGATCACTTCCTAAATAGAACACCAGTAGCACAGACACTGAGAGAAACAATCAATCAATGGGACCTCTTGAAACTGAGAAGCTTTTGTAGAGCAAAGGATATGGTCAACAAGGCAAAGCGACAGCCTACAGAATGGGAAAAGGTCTTCACCAACCCCACATGTGACAAAGGACTGATATCCAGAATATATAAGGAACTCAAGAAATTAGGCATCAAAATGCCCAACAGTCCAATTAAGAAATGGGCTATAGAACTAAACAGAGAATTCTCAACAGAGGAAACTCAAATGGCTGAAAGACATTTAAGGAATTGCTCAACATCCCTAATCATCAGGGAAATGCAAATTAAAACAACTCTGAGATACCACCTTATGCCTGCCTGTTTTTTTTTTTTTTTTTTTTTTTTTTTTTTTTTGAGCTTCCAATCCAGAATCTTAAACCACTGGCAGGAAAAGCCAGGTTCAAGTCGGGGAAGAATTGTTAAGCCACATTTTCTTGTTTCAATTCAGAGAAGAATTGGTAGGCTGCTTTTTCTTGCTTCCTCATATATTGGTGGTAATACCTTGATGGTGTTTCATATGACTACATAAAGCATAAAGACTCCTTCTGACAGTTGACACACAAAGGACCAAGGCACCATATTATCATATTCAAACAATATATAGAATAATGAAACAAACAACCACTGAAGACAATGAGTATAATGAAGTCTTCTAAGTGTTTGGGATACTCCAGGGATGCATGTAATAGAATAGACGGCTTTATTCCTCACAGGTGTCTGTGCTTTCCTGGTACATGAATTTGTACCAGGCTTTTTTTGGGGGGGAGGGGGGGCACTGCCATCCAGCCACCAAATCATGTCACAGAGACTTATTCTTAGTAACAAATGCTCGGCCTTAGTTTAGCTTATCTCTAGCCAGCTTTTCTAACTTTAATTATCATGTTTCTCTTCTTTTACATTTTGCCTCTGGGGGCTTTTTGCCTTTCTTTCTTTCTTGTGTCTTTCTTTCCTTCCTACTCTGGGGCTGGCTGTGTGGCTGGTCCCTGGCCCCAGATGTGTCCCTCCTTCTCACCACCTTCTGATCTCATTCTTCTCTTCTTCTTGAGCTTAGATTTCTCCTCCGATTTATTCTCTCTGCCCATCAGCCTTGCCTATCCTTTTTCTGCCTAGCTATTGGTTGTTCAACATTTTATCAGACCAGTCAGATGACTTAGTCAAGCAAGGAGAAACAAATTCAACACATCTTTTCACAGTTAAACATATATTCTTCTAACATTATAAATACCTTTGCATGTTTAAATTAATATTCTGTAGCATAAACAAATGTAACACATCTTTACGTAGTTAAAGTAATATTCCACAACATGAATTCCTTAAAACTTGCAATGGATATAAGTTTTACATCTATTAAAATGTTTGTGTCAACTTATGCATGTATGTATCTATATGTAGAGTATGAGCGGTATTAAATTTTAGCAATTAACATATGAAAATACTTTAAATAAATGTATACAAAGTCATTATAACTAAATCATAATAAACAGTTTAATTATGCTATAGAAATGTTTCTGAACATATATTTTCCTACATTGGCTCATTAAATAATGCCTCAACTGAGAATTCGAATAAATGACCCTGCAGTTACTGTGGCTTCCCGCCCTGCCATGGAAGCTGCATTCAGTTCCCAGCTACACTGGGCCACTCACAATCACCTGGGATTACAGTTTCAGGAAATGAGACACCCTCTTCAGGACTCCACTGGAACCTACACCCACTTTTGCACACACACACACACACACACACACACACACACACATACACACTGTACATATAAATACAAATAAATTAAATCTTTACAAATAAGAACTGAATATACTGTCATATAATATAACACTGTAAATATAATAACAGCAAAGCCTTTTGTATTATTCTCAAAAGGTTGTATTAATAGCATTTATCTTATCTTGAATTCAACTAAGACCTGGGAAATTCATCTTAATACTAAAAGAGGAAAATTAGAACATCTATGAAAGCCAGCTGGAAGTGCTACCTAGTCTGATGACAATGTATTGCAAACATCATGTAAAACATGCTTTTACTCTTCCATATAGAAGAACCTATTAATTTGTTTTAATTAAAATTTCTGAAATTAATTTTTAAATTTTAATAGTTGGATTATGCCATCCTGAGAAGTAATAATCTCATGTCCAACCACATTGGCAAAGGACCCTATTATATTCTGCCACTGCATTTCATTTTGCTTCTTATATTCCTTTTCACTTGAACAATATTATTAAGTTCTGAAGTTGATTATATGTGTTCTTTGTGAACAGGAGCTGGGAACATTTCAGATAGCTAAAAATAAGGTTCTCTTTGGCTCTAAGTGAAACACTTACACCTCTTCTCCCCTCTGACAAATATTCACTGAGTATAAAAGTGCTCACCTTTAAATATACTCTGGAAATTAAGAATTAGCTTGGTGACAGTTAAAACTTTTGAATCCTACCTTTAATGTAACATTTTAATATTGTGCCTTCCCACTCACAAACTTAAATTCATTTGAAGCATAATCAGTCATTATTATGAGTAGTGGAACAATGCTTTCTTTTGTTTTCTTTTACGGCATAAACTAAAACACTGTTCAGTATAAAAAACAGATTGTCTGACTGCTGGTAACCTGAAGCAAATTGTGTGGGGTCTAATTCCTTTCAATTTAATTTTTAAGAATTTCGTGTATGAGTTCTGTACTTATATAATTTCCACCCCTTTTTCCCCCATCTGATGCCTCCCATTTCCCCAAACTCCCTCATAAGCTAATTTTTAAATATAATAAATGTACTCCGAATTTAAAGGTGGCGAATTTTGAAAGTAAACATCCATAATGACTAAACATATTCTTTTATTTTTATTTTGTATATATATATATATGTATATATAATATATATGTATATATTTACTATACTACTTAAATACTACAACAAAATTAATATGTAGTCAGTGAACTTCATATAACATAACAAGCACTTTTTTTTACTGTTTCAGTTTACTGTTTTGTGAAATTCCTGATTGTGTAAGGGAATGGGTCTGTTTCTTGTGCTGTCTCCTTGACTCTTTTCTTTCTGTTTGTTTGTTTCGTCCAACTCCAATATGTTAGTTTGGTGTTTTCATTACATTTTAATTTACTATATTTTATTTTATTACTATCTCTTTTAGGCCAGTTTGTTTTTAATAAGAGACAGAAAAGGAGTGAATCTGGATGGGAAGGGAGATTGGGAGGAACTAGAAGGAGTAGAGGGAAGATAAAACATAATCAGGATATATTTTGTGAGAAAAAAAAATTTTTAAAGAAAGGAAAACAAATATATTTAAAATTCGTATATCCTATAGATAATGGGAAAATCTATCGCAACATTTAAAACCATTATATGCTTCATCTGACACTGTGAGTTTTATGCATAGTGTCATTTTTATGTCTTTATATTTACACTGATAGCTCTTGTATTTTGATTCCATGCAGAAATACTGAATTCAATTAGCATATGTCCAGAGACATGCAGAATGTTACTCTCCATCGTTTGTAAGATTCAAAGCTGAGATATGTCATTTTTTTCCCAAACTAGTCCTAGTCATATAGTTCTTATGAAGGTGTCTTGAAACTATTCCTGGATTCTTCCGGCTGACAGGTTACTTGGATTTTGTTTCTGCTAATGTGGTATCTAACATGATTTCAGATCTACAAAGTTTTGGCCACATGGTTCTTCTCTTACCACCTTTAACCATTATTATTTTTAATGTGTTGCTTCCTGCTTCCTGGTTTATAAGTTGAATTTCAGCTTTGAAACAACTTTGCTCAAAATATCCTCAAATTCCTGGCGTAATTGCACTGTCCAGGGTCCTTTAAAGCCCATCAGCCCACTTCAAGTCAAATATCCTTTGCTATCCTTTCCCTGCCCGGGTCCTGTCCCTCTTGTCCTCTGTTTACTGTGTCTGAGCACAACTTCTGAGTTTGTATAAAGCAGAAAGCACAGATTTCAAAGAGATGGCAGCTGCTTACCACTAGAAAGTAATGAAAATACAATTTATGTGAAAGAGCAGGCAAGGAGTCAATCACTGAAGTGCCTGACAGGCAGAATGAAAATGGATCCTGAGTAACTTCAGCTTAGAGCAGAGTCAAAGATGATCAGACAAGAGTAACTGAGGAAGGAGGCATGAGAGACAACATCGGATGATCGTATATTCCTATTTTATCTATGATAAAAAGAAAAGGAAAAATTCCCAATGCATGATTCTGGGAAAGCACCAGGACAAAGAAATTGCTTGTTAATAATTTTAGACTCAATTAGTCTTAAAAATCATGACTGTCCATGACTTATGATAATTTGCAAGGTATCAAATGGTTTGGTATCCAAATTAGAGACATATACCAATATAAAGTCTAAGTAGCTAAATGAAGTAGTTAAACTGTATGAGATGTACATAAATAAAACAAACTCAATTACCTATGGAGAAAAATTAAAAAGAATAGGGAACTTGATGTAATGAAGACAAACTTCTATCTGCTCTATGATTGCCTGGGGCTTTCTTGATTATCTACTTCTGTAACACAAAGTAATGTGAGCTCCAGCATGGGATCTGAGCCTCCTGGCTAGCTGTCTGCAGACTCTCCTTATTAAAGAGCAAGGTGGTAAATGTTATCATTGTTCCTTTCTAAGAAACAAGAAATTCTCATTATATAGAAAAATGTGATTTGACTATTATTTTCCCCTGACACCCATGTAAAACTATTTTTATTCATTAAAAATAAATTTGGTCATGGTTTCTATGAAGATCACTTCTCGTTTTGAAAACTGAAACATTTCCTGGATGGAGCTATGATTTAAATCCATGCTTGTGTGTGTCAGCCATCACCTTCATTAAACAGCTGGTTGTACATGTTTCACTAGTGACAGTAAGAAACTCATGTTATAATTCCATACAGATGAAAATCTTAAGCGGTTGAGGTAATGCCTCCCCAGTATAGGTTCTATGACTTGTAAGCTGAAACTGTAATAGCCAAGAGACTGCTCTGAGATGCATCAGGATTACATGAGAAAAGACAAGAGTTATGGCACATATTGTATGGCTTAAGAAAAATCTTTTCAACAAGCAATGTACAAACATAATGTGATGACTGGAGAGATCCCTATAAGTCTATTAGCTCAAAATCCTAAGACAGTCACATCAATGAATGAATTTTCTATGCAATCAAAACTTAAATTTTTTCCATGAGAATCTACATTATGAGTTACAAAGATTCTTTTAGTAGTATATTTTCATGTTGTATCTGTTCTGTAAATTTTTATTGTTTGTGTGTACACATAAAACCCTTTATTTTACTTTAATGTATCACAGAAAATAAAACACGCTGTAAGAGGACAATAAGAAGTTGAGAGAAGTAGGGAGTTAGTACAACATGAAAAATACATTGTAAAATCAGGCCTTGATTATTCTAATGAGAAATTGATTTTAATGCAAGTAAAGGAATGCTCATGGTATACTATCTATTTCTAATTCTGACATATTTCCCATATTTTTAGGAGATACCACTGTGAAATGTGACTCATTGTGCCTGCAAATGAGTACTGGGAAGTGCATGTAGTGCATATTTGTGGTGTGGTGTGTGTGTGTTTGTGTTCAGTGTGAGTGTATTTTCTAACCTCACCCTAAATATCTGATAAAAGCTTTACATCTGCTTCTTTTTTTTTTTTTTTTTTTTTTTTTTTTTGGTTCTTACGAGACAAGGTTTCTCTGTGTATCTTTGCGCCTTTCCTGGATCTTGCTCAGTAGACCAGTCTGGCCTCGAACTCACAGAGATCCGCCTGCCTCTGCCTCCCGAGTGCTGGGATTAAAGGAGTGCGCCACCACCACCCGGCCTACATTTGATTCTTACATTCATTTAGTTTAATAACTAATTAAAAATGTATTCAGAGAAAGATGTGATAAGAGAATACTTGACAAGATCTCAAGCGGCAGCTTCAACATACTTCTTGTGACTGAGACATGAGGATGTCTGTGTCAATGTGGTTGATTGCTCTACCATAAACCTTCTCTCATATAACATGACTAAAGATGAGTGCATCCAATAGACAGGTTCCCAGTTTGGATCCAAAACTAAATCTTCCACTACTGTATTTACTTCCTAAAGCTGCATGACCAATTAGCAGATGGAGGAAGTCAAACTAGGAGTTTATTTTACCACAATTCTGCAGAATTCAGAAAGGGTATCACACAATACACCACACTTTATTGGTGACTCAGGTTTTCCTTGACTGCCTAGGATCTGGGGCTTGTTCCTTGGTGTCCCTTAGCCTGTAGATCCACCACTCCAGTTATCACACTGTCTTTTAGCATGATTGGGCTAAGCTTGCATTCATTCTAGACAAGCATGTAAAGGCAAATTCATTTTGCCTTCCAGAAAAAAAGTTAGTCTCCTTTATAACTTAAAGGTCTCATTGTAGGCTGAGATTTCCCAACTGCTTCCAAATTACCACACTGAGGCTTATATTACTTATGAATGCTCAGCCGATAGCTCATGCTTATTACTAACTTGTTCTTTTTTTTTTTTTTTTTTTTTTTTTTTTTTTTTGGTTTTTCGAGACAGGGTTTCTCTGTGTAGCTTTGCGCCTTTCCTGGAACTCACTTGGTAGCCCAGACTGGCCTCGAACTCACAGAGATCCGCCTGCCTCTGCCTCCCGAGTGCTGGGATTAAAGGCGTGCGCCACCACCGCCCGGCTACTAACTTGTTCTTAAACAACTCAAATTAACCCATTTCTATTAATCTACAATCTGTCACATGGCTCAAGGATTTACCTGAACTCCAGCATGTCCTGCTCCCTCTGCAGCTCCTGGCAACTCCCTGAGTCTGCCCTTCCTCTTCCCAGATTTCTCTTAGTCTGTCTCTTACACTCAATCTCTTACTGCCTAGATGTTGACCAATCAGATTTTTATTAGCCAATGAGTAATAAATATTCATACTGTGCAAATAGTTTTTAAAAATAAAGTCTTTAAAGAGACAGTAAAGATAATATAAAAAAATAAGCCAGGTAAAGATGGCTATCACACAGAGAATCTGGATTATGTTCTCTTTGATATTCGTAACTGAAAAAAAAACATTTGATTGTAAAAGCTGTTGAGTTATGCCAAAATGTAAATTTTAAAGGTACCTTGACTTCAAAATTTAGATATAAAGATATGTTGCTTTGGAAAAGAGGTTCTGCTTTTGTTTCCACAGAAAGCCAGAGGCTATGGATTTGTTCCAGATTAAGACACATCAGGTTTGATCAGCCAAGACCCCCTAAAGCGTCTCCGATGACACCAAAGCCCAGATTATCCAACATCCAAAACCGTTTCAAGGCACTTGGCTCAGACGACACACCCTCACGAACTACTCCATAATCCTAATATTTTCTTTGTGTCCCCATAAGATACAGTGCCCCCCTCCAGCAAAAAGTAGTAAAAAAGCTACTCCCAAATTCCAAAATATGTCAAGCTGGCTTTGGAGATGAAATTGGCTCATTTTTCTCTAAACCCAGGCATATTGCTTAAAAAAAAAAAAAAAAAAAAAAAAAAAAAAAAAGTTTAAGAGATTCTTATGTCCCAAATCAAAAGAGCCCTCTGGTGTGGGGCAGAAAAAAATACAATATTTTTATTTAAAACAGGTTGATTATAAATGCTATCCCTTTCAAAAAAAGAAAAGGGGATATGATATAGATATATAGGATATAGAGATGATAGGATAAAAGAGTAGATTAATGAACCTACTTTTAAAGAACAACAACTTGTTTAAAATGTTTTATATTGGTATAGATATTAGTTTATTGATACAAACTTAAAGTTAATTTTGTTATACTGTGTGTATATTTCTACTCTTTTTAAGGTGTTATGTTTGTACAGCTCATTTAAAATTGTAATGAATAATTAAAAAATAGATTAATAATTAGTCATCTATGATAATCATACTTGTAGCCATGGTAGTTAAGTCTTGTAGGTATACATAGATATATTTCAGATAGATAGGTAATCTTCAAATACTTCAAAGACCTACAAAATATGGCATTTAAAATGTTTTAAAAATTTAGACTTTCTGGACAATGAGACATGTCTGCTCCTGGCAGCACTGATTTACTTCAGAGAAGAGGATGAGCATCAAAGACACTCCATATGGAGTTTATCTTCACCTTGACAAAAGTAGCCATTTGGGCAAGAATCTGTTCTTGCCTAGACTGCTTGAGCAACTAAACACACAGGACCCATGGGAAGGTGACTGCTGTGGGATGTTCTGCATGGCAAATGTGTTGCTCTGATTGGTTAGTAAATAAAACACTGATTGGCCAGTAGTCAGGCAGGAGGAAATATAGGCGGGACACGGAGGAGAAGAATTCTGGGAAGTGGAAGGCTGAGTCAGAGACACTGCCAGCCGCCGCCATGACAAACAGCATGTGAAGATGCCGGTAAGCCACTAGCCATGTGGCAAGGTATAGATTTATAGAAATGGATTAATTTAAGATATAAGAACAGTTAACAAGGAGCCTGGTATGGCCATACAGTTCATAAACAATATAAGTCTCTGTGTTTACTTGGTCGGGTCTGAGCGGTTGTGGGACCGGCAGGTGGCAGAGATTTGTCCTGACTGTGGGCCAGGCAGGAAAACTCTAGCTACAGGTGACCACTAAACTTTGCTTGAAAAATGGTCCTTTATGATCCTGCTTCACAGAGGAAACTGCCAGACATTCTACAGAACACACAGATACACACACACACACACACACACACACACACACACACACACACACACACACACAAAATGACTGAGAGACTCTACCTCTGTGGGCTAAAGACAGATGCCCCAACTTTACAAGAGAACTTTGGATGACTGTCCAGGCTGCCAGTTGTCTCTGTCTACTCTACAAGACTCCCAAAAGTTGCTTTCATCCTTCTCCCATTTCTCAGGTAGTATTATATCCTTCTGAGGTCTTTGATGTAGTTATAACTGAATACAAATTTCCTTAGTTATGATAAAAGATAAGTTAGATATAAAACCTTATACTCACAAATATAAGATAGGTACAATATCTTCTTTAATTTTTCCAAATAGACTAGTTATTATAAATAGACTAGATATTATAAGTGTAATTCTTGCTTGATAATTGTTCTGTTATCTGTAATTTTACTATGTAAAAGTTAAAACCTTCCTTTAAAGAAAAAAAAAAAAGAAAGACAAAGGGAAGTGCTATGGGATGTTCTGTATGACAAATGTGTTAATAAGTAAAACACTGATTGGCCAGAAGCCAGACAGGAAGTATAGGTGGGACTAACAGAGAGGAGAATTGAGGGAACAGGAAGGGAAGGGGGAGACTGCCTGCAGCCAGGACAAGGAAGATGTAAGGTACCAGTAAACCATGAGCCACATGGCAAAGTATAGATTAACAAAAATGGGCTGAATATAAGAGTAAGAGCTAGACAATGATAGGCCTGAGCTAATAGCTAAGCAGTTTAAATAATATAAACATTTGTATGTTTATTTACAAGTGGGCTAAGGGACTGCCGGGGTTAGGCAGAACCCAGAGGAAACGCTCCAGCTACAATAATGTAAAAAATAGATTGTTCCACAGCCTTTCACCTGTTTTTGTCTAAATAAAAGAGGAATATTTTATCTTTAACATAGTAAAATTGTATTCAATAAAAACAGGTAATAAGTAAGAATTATAGTTATAATATCTAGTCTATTTCTATTTGACAAAATTAAAGAAAGTATTTTATTATCTATCTTATCTTGGTGAGTCTAAAGTTTTGTACCTAATTTACCTTTTATCATAATTGAGGAAAACTATAACTATAACTCTCTAGTCTTCAGTTTCATCAAAGACTTCAGAAGGATGTAATGTTACCTAATAACAGGGGCATCAGGACGCCTGGACAGTCACCCAAAATTCCCCTCTAACTTTTAATCATCCAGCTCTGGCCTACAGGCCTAGAATATCTGACAGACTTTCCTGCGAACAGCAAATTTTGAAGGACTGTCCTACCTTACCTTGACAAAGTTCAACAGTCACTTTTCTTTTGTCCTCCTGGTCCAGTTTGGACAGTAATTGTCAGTAGTTGTGGCAAGGGCATTTTCTTTGCCCATATGGCTAGCTTTTGCCATAAAGAAAGCAAACTCCACATGGTGCTTCTTCAATGCCCATCACCTCTGAAGTAGATTGGTGCTGCCAGGAGCAGACATGTCTCACTGCCATGAAAAGACTTAGGTTATTAAACATAAAAAAAATGCCATATTCTGTAGATCTTTGAAATGTTTGAAGATGAATTATCTAAGTATATTTGTGTATGACCTTGAAAACAACCTAACATAACTATAAGTTTGACTACTATTTTCTGTATTTCTTAATTATTCATTAAAGTTTTTAAATGAGCTACAAAAACATAATGCCACACACAAGAGTAGAAATATACATATATTATAAAAACTAACTTTAAACATGTAATAATAAACCAACTAGAACCTCACAGATGTTCAGTAACCCTAATTTAAGGAAATAAGATTTCAAAACAAGTTATCTAAGAGAGATATTTAATCCTCCAAATAGGAAATTCAGAATGAATATGTGCCCAAAAGGTACCAGACTTTAAGTATATTTAATTAAAAACTCTATCCCCCTATCTACCTAACTATATGTCCTTGCCTCTTCCTATTTCTTATTTATATGTACCATGTAAATACATGTTAAAATAATTGGCTAACTATATTTCTAACTTTGCAATATGTGTATTTGTGATTCCCTTATTTTTACTTAAACTAAACCATTCCCCATTTCCTATGTGTGTGCATGTGCTATTCTGCTGAACACAAATTTATCATAATATTTAACACCATTGTTTTTAGTAATTATAACTCATTTTTCAACAAATTATATTCAGCAATTCCATGTAATTATTGATGTGTTATCTATCTATGTATCTATGTATGTATCTATCAACCTACATACATATTTATCTATGATTCAATTTATGTACATATACGTATGTATGTATATGATAGATACATGTATATACTTATCCATTTATGTATTTATATATATATATATATATATACACGTATCTACATATTATCTTCTATTTATCATCTATCTTTCTTCCAATCATTTCATTTCCAATTTATCTTTATCTTATTAATTTTAGTCACTGTATTGTTTTAACTGTGCTATACATGTTATTGTGTTTAAAAGTTTATATTTCACATACAGAAAGATACATATTGATCTTTTAAATTTTACTACAATGAGTTTAAATATATTCTCAAAATTCATTTGAAAAACTTGATAGTTTATTATTTCTGAATAAACATGGCCTTCACTTTTATTTGTCATTCCCTGTTGGTAAAGCAACATTATAAACCAAAGCCACATCCTGTAAATCAGAGTGAGAGCTATAAAATGAGCAACAACAATCTATCTCTTAGGAATGAAGTTAGTGCATCTCACGCAGCACTGATGAAAATGTGAATTATTATAATTGCTATATTCTACACAGAAGGCAATGTGGAAATGGCTGTGAAAATTGAAACTATAAATATACTGAAATTTGCTTCTTAGAGATCTGTTCCATCTTATCTAAATAAATAAGGTCAGCATAATCAAAGTGTTTATAGGTGATAGTTTATTTATACCATCACTTATCTGTAAAATATCTAAATGCCTAATTATAATATTAGACATGATAAAATATATGGATTAGATATGATTTATATTAAATAAATTTTTAAGTATGCACATAGGAAATATGTGAACAACACATAAAAATAGTACTGTTTGATGTACACACATTATATAGAACTAAGAATCTCAGCTTTGAGATATGCAATAACCGGTCTGTTAAAAAAGAAAAAAATCTTGCCTGGTTACAGTAGATGGCCAGTTCAGACCCCATATCCTTATGACAAAGAGTTTTAGCCAGGATCATCCTGGAAGATTCCTCAGAATTTCCATTGTACTAGGTTTCTAGTTCATCCTGAAGATGTTCCCAATTCTAATTGTCTCTCCTAGTATTCTCTCCCTCTACCTACCCTGACCTGATCCCTCCTGTTTCCATCCCTACCCACCCCCAGTCTCTGACTCTTTTGTCTGATTTTGGAACTCCTTTCCTCCTACTGAGTTGTCTTATCCAGCCTTAATATGAGGAGAGGAACCTAGTGATATTGCAACATTAATATGCCATGTTTGGTTGGTATCCTTGGGAAGCCTGCTCTTTCCTGGAGGAAATAAAGAAGGAGTGGATGGGTTTGGGGTGTGGTTGGGGTAGGGAGTGGAATGGAAGGGGAATCTGTGGTTGGGATGTGATATGTGAAAGATAAATAAATTAAATATAAAAGAAATTAGCAATAATAAAAATGGCAATTTGATTCATAAGCCACCCATCATATTCTGCATTACTTCTTAGATTTTATTTCTTCACTAAAGAAGTATCCTTAAAATTATCCTTTAATAATGTGGTGGTTTGAATGGCAGTGGCCCTTATATGCTCTTAAATTTGAAAACTTGTACCCCAGTTGGTGGAGCTGATTATGAAGGATTAAAAGGCATGACCTTGTTAAAGGAAGTATGTTACTAGGGGTAGCCCTAAGGTTTTGAAAGCCCATGCTAGGCCCAGTCTCTACTTCTGTGCATCATACTTGTGCATCAGCTGTAAACTCTCAGCTACTGCTCGGGCACCATGTATGTTTGCTTTTTGCAAGGTCCCCCACCACGATGACCATGGACTCACCCACTGAAACCATAATCCTCCAATAAACTTTTTTCTTCAAAACATTGCTTGGTCATGGTAACTCTTTTCAACAATAAAAAAATAACCAAGACAAGTATCTTCATTTGACATCTACACATTGATGACTTATTCACTGTATGAAAAGTTTACATGAATCTTGAGGTAGTAAAACTCTAAATGCACTAATACATAAAACCTATTAAAATGTAATCATACAATCTCACCACTCTTTACTAAGGTAAAATGTTTACATCTATGAAAGGAAATTCAGACATTATATATTGGAATAAACATAATGGTCAAATTTCTAATAAAAGTGAATAAAATCCAGTATAAAATAGAGGACTCTATTTCTGACACAGGATTTATTTATTTGCATCATATTAATGTTACTTGCCAATGGATGATTTGCTCATTTCAAAATTATATTTACATAAATATATTTATATTTATTTTCACACACGAATATTTATGGTAAAAACAATACAGAAATAAACATGGCTATAACTCTCACTTTATAACTGATCATATGACTTACTTGGTATCTGTACCTTTCAATTCTGAATTTTCTAATCCTTCAGCAAATGTTTAGCTGCATGGTCCTTTATTTGGTTGGGTGGGTAAAACTGCCAGGTATAGAATATTTTTCCTTTTTGTTTCCTTGCAGTGATTTTATTATTACTGTTTTTCCAATGGCTTAGGTCACATGTACACAACAATAAAATACAGGCTTTGTGTATATTCCCAGCATACCATATTCTGCATGTATATGAAGCACTAATCTTCATCTCATGAGCCACCCCAACACTATTCACCCCAGATAATACCATAAATTTCGTCCATGATTTCCCCATATCTGTGGATGTCAAGGTAACTAATTATCATTCTTAACTCCATTCTTGATTAAATCACTGTGTTTCCTGTTGAAGTAGTATATTTCTCTGAAGCTTGCTCAGTAATTGAGTAAAACCAAAACTTATTATAAGCCACAGTCATCCTAGGGTCCACCATGCTATATATATATATATAGTCTCCATGGTTCTGTGGGTTGTAGTCTGATTGCTCTTTATTTTATATATCGAGAATCCACTTATGAGTGAGTACATACCATGTTTGTCCTTCTGGGTTTGGGTTACCTCACTCAGGATGATTTTTTCTAGATCCATCCATTTGTCTGCAAATTTCATGCTTTCATTGTTTTTCTCTGCTGAGTAGTATTCCATTGTGTATATGTACCACATTTTCTTAATCCATTCTTCATTTGATGAGCATCTAGGTTGTTTCCAGGTTCTGGCTATTACAAATAGTGCTGCTATGAACATAGCTGAGCATGTATCTTTGTGGTATGAATCAGCGTTCCTTGGGTATATGCTCAAGAGTGGTATGGCTGGGTCTTGAGGTAGTTCGATTCCTAATTTTCTGAGAAACAACCATACTGATTTCCACAGTGGTTGCACAAGCTTGCATTCCCACCAACAGTGGAGGAGTGTTCCCTTTGCTCCACATCCTCTCCAACATTGACTGTCATTAGTGTTTTTGATCATAGCCATTCTGACAGGTGTAAGGTGGTATCTCAGAGTAGTTTTGATTTGCATTTCTCTGATAATTAAGGATGTCAAGCATTTCTTTAAATGTCTTTCAGCCATTTGTGATTCTTGTTTTGTGAATTCTCTGTTTAGCTCTTTAGCACCATTTTTTAATTCGATTGTTCAGTATTTTGATGTCTAGTTTCTGAGTTCTTTATATACTTTGGAGATCAATCCTCTGTCAGATGTGGGGTTGGTGAAGATCTTTTCCCATTTTGTAGGCTGTCTTTTTGTCTTATTGACTGTGTCTTTTGCCCTGCAAAAGCTTCTCAGTTTCAAGAGGTCCCATTTATTAATTGTTGTGCTCAGGGTCTGTGCTGTTGGTGTTAATATTTAGGAAGTGATCTCCTGTGCCAATGTGTTCAAGAGTACTTCCTACTTTCTCTTCTATTAAGTTTAGTGTAACTGGATTTATGTTGAGGTCTTTTATCCACTTGGACTTGAGTTTTGTGCATGGTGATAGATATGGATCTATTTGTAATCTTTTACATATTGATATCCAGTTATGCCAGCATCATTTGTTGAAGATACTTTCTTTTTTCCACTGTATAGTTTTGGCTTCTTTGTCAAAAATCAGGTGTTCATATGTGCATGAATTAATGTCAGGGTCTTCAATTCGATTCCATTGGTCTGTATGTTGGTTTTTATACCATTACCAAGCTGTTTTTGTTACTATAGCTCTATAGTAGAGCTTGAGGACAGGGATGGTGATGCCTCCAGAGGTTGCTTTATCATACAGGATTCTTTTAGCTATCCTTGGTCTTTTGTTTTTCCATATGAAGTTGAGAATTTTTCTTTCCATTCTGTGAAGAATTGTGTTGGGATTTTGATAGGGATTGCTTTGAATCTGTAGATTGCTTTTGGTAAGATTGCCATTTTTACTATGTTAATCCTACCTGTCCGTGAGCATGGGAGATCCTTCCATTTTCCGGTATCTTCTTCAATTTCTTTCTTTTGAAATCAGTACCTCTAGATCTGTGGGTATTAAAATCCCAGCAGAATGAACCAAAGGTTTTAGACTTAGTTTGCTGAGTAACAGTGAGTGGTGACCTTCCCATGTTCAGACCAAGGGTCCTGAGCCTGCACATTCTATCACAGTCAGCATTACACATTGGATATGCCTCCAAGGAAAGTTATCATAGCCCTTAAAATATTTTCATGTACATAACACTGCAGCTGAGAATTTAAGAAGCTATTTCACTTTTCTATCAAGCCAGCTGCTTCAGGACATTGAAAAGTGTTTCAAGATGAATGAGTTTGATCAATCTCCGTTGAATTCAAAGGAATAAACTGAGTCCTTTGAATAACTTCTTTTACTACAAAGTGATATTCTTATTTAAATTAAAGGCTTTGTAGGACATCAAAATGGTAGATCAGACATATTTTAAGTCCATTGATGGTAATTTTGATAGAAAATTATATGCAGAAAAAGCCAGTTCAAGTCTCATGCATCTATTCTAGGGATTAAGCTCTGCATGTTACATGAGGAAACTAGCCCTATGCACAAAAACTGTCACCAAGAAATTCTGGGATCACCCAAATAAGTGGTGCCATATTGAATGTTTACTGTCAATCTCTGTTTCGGTAAGAGTGCACATACTTGGTGAGTGACGATATATGTATTACCAAATCAATGAATAGCCTTCCTCTGTGGCATCCAGTCACTGTTTTTATGAGTATTGTCATGTAACTAGGGAAAGACAGGTTTGTAACCACAGAACGGGCCATTTTTATCCATTCAAATAAGAACATTCTTCTTTGACAGATGCATCTTCTTTGACAGATGAGCATTTTCATGGGATACATAGTATCTTCACATCTTTTGCCTGTCCAAAGAGATTTATTCACATCTTTCCCCAAATATTGACTTATCATCAATTTTTCCTAGGATACTTCTTTTTAAAAAATATTTAATTAACATTTTTTATTTATTTTACATACTGACTACAGTTTCTCCTCCCACTTCCCCTCCTTTCCCCCCCCTACCCGACTCCCATCTACCCCCCTACAAATCCACTCCTCCTCAGCTCCATTCAGAAAGGGGCAGGTCTCCTATGGGATTGAACAAAGCATGGCACATAAAATTGAGGTAGGATGGAGCTCCTCCCCCTGCAAAGGTATTCAGCAAAGGCTGGGCAAGGTATTCAGCATGGTAAACAGGTTAACCAAGCCAGTTAAATGCCACTGATAGGCACTGATCTCAGTGCTAGGAGCCTACAGACAGACCAAGCTACACAACTGTCACACACATGCAGAGGGCCTAGGCTGGCCCATGCAGTCTCCTTAATTATTGGTCCAGAGTCCATGTGCTCCCATGAGCACAGGTCAGCTGTCTCTGTGGGTTCCCTAGTCATGACTTTGACCCTCCCTGGCTCATGTAATTTTTCTCCCTTTATTCAGGACTCATGGAGCTCAGCCAGGTGCTTGGCTATGGATCTCTGCATCTACTTCCATCAGTTACTGGATAAGGGCTCTCTGATGACAATTAGCATAGTCACTAATCTGATTACAGTAGATGGTGAGTTCAAGCTCCCTCTCTACTGTTGCTAGAAGTCTCATCTGGGGTCATCCTTGTGGATTCCTAGGAATTTCTCTGGCACCAAGTTTCTCCCTAACCATGATATTGTGCAATAGAGACAGCTCTATCATTACTCTCCTTCTCTATTCTGTCCTTAACCCAATTCCCTCCTGTGCCTGCCCAACCCACTCCCTCAACTTCTCATCCTCTATCCTCCTCACCCTTCTCCCCAGGTTTCTCAGGAGGTATCTTCTATTTCCCCTTCCCAGGAAAATCCATTCATTCCTCTTTGGACCTTCTTTGTTATCTAACTTCTCTGGGGCTGTGAATTGTAGGTTAGTTATCCTGTATGTTACTTCTAATATTCACTTATGAGTAAGAACATACTATGTTTGTCTTTCTGGGTCTGGGTTACCTCACTCAGAATGATTTGTTCTAGCTCCATCCATTTGCCTGCAAATTTCAAAGGTCATTATTTTTTAAGCTGAGTAATGCTCCATTGTGTAAATGTACCACATTTTCCTTATCCATTCTTCAGTTGCGGGGCATCTAGCTTGTTTCCAGGTTCTGGCTATTATGAATAATGCTGATATGAACATAGTTGAGCATGTGTCCTTATGATATGACTGATATGACTTTGGGTATATGCCCAAGATTTGTGTAGCTGGGTTTTAACGTAGATTGATTCCCATTTTTCTGAGAAACTGCCATATTGATTTCCAAAGTGGCTGTATAAGTTTGCACTCCAACCAGCAGTGGAGGAGTGTTCCCCTTACTCTACATCCTCTCCAAAATAATCTGTCATCAGTGTTTTTGATCTTAGCCATTCTGACAGCTGTAAGATGGTATTTCATAGTCATTTTGGTTTGCATTTCCCTGACTAAGGATGATGAACAATTCTTTAAGTGTATATTGGCCATTTGAGATTCTTCTGTTGAGAATTCTCTGTTTAGATCTGTAACCCATTTTTAAATTGGATTATTTGGTATTTTGCTTTCTAGTTTATGGAGTTCTTTAAATATTTTAGAGATCAGCCTTCTGTCAGATGTGGGGTTGGTGAAGATCTTTCTCTATTCAATAGGCTGCTGTCTTTTCTTATTGACAGTGTCCTTTGACTTACAGATGCTTTTCAGATTCAGGTCCCTTTTATTAACTGTTGCTCTCAGTGTCTGTGCTACTGGTGTTATATTCAGGAAGTAGTTTCCTGTGCCAATGCATTCAAGGCTACTTCCCACTTATCTTGATTCTCCTTTTGAGAATCTGAGTCAGACCATCCAGTTAAGTGACTGGCCAAAGATCAGGAGGAATATAATTATAGTCTAACCAATTGAATTTGCAAGAAAAATGAACAACCAGGGCAGAACTTGAATTCTATCTGCTTAGAGGATTTATTTTCACCACTGTCCTTCATGGATATCTCAGGGAGGCTGTGGAGGCTGTTGTCCACTTTCTGGTAATATGTGACTATCATTAGAACCATCTTTCATCTAGACCTTACTCTTCTCTTTTTCTGTTGGTTGATTTCAGGAAATTTTCTGTGAGATCATAGGTGGTCGTTGAAAGAGAAAAGCCGCCGCCATAACAGGAATGAAGACAGATGACATTTTGGTCAGCTAGTATGATAACTAAATTGTACCTTCAAATCCTTCAAAATATAACAATGAAAAACTGCTGATATAAAACACGAAGAAATCCAGGTCACTATGAAAAGGTCAAACCTAAGGATAATAGGAATAGAGGAGGAAAACAAAAACAAAAACAAAAACAAACCACCACCACCAACAAAAACAATCTCAAAGGCCAAGAAAACATTTTCAATAAACTATTAGAGAAAATTTCCCTAAGCTAGAGAAGGAGATGCCTATAAAAGAACAAAAAGCATACAAAACACTAAACAGATTAGACCAGGAAAGAAAGGCTTCTTGATAATAATCAAAATATTAAATGTACAGAACTAAGAAAGAATATTAAAAGCTGCAAGGGAAAAGACTAAGTAACATAAAGGCAGACCTGTTGGAATTAAACCTGATTTCTCAGTGGAGACTCTAAAAGCCAGAAGGTAATGGACAGTTGTGTTGCTGAATCTAAGAGATTACATACACAAGCCCAGACTGCATACCCCGCAAAACTTTCAACACAATAGATGGAGAAAGTAAGAAAGTCCATAATAAAGCCAAATTTAAACAATATTTATTTATAAATACACACACACACACACACACACACACACACACACACACACACACACATTCACATACTTCACTACCACCCACCACCAACAACAACAAAAGAAAATAACAGGAACCAATAATCATTGGTCATTGATATCCATCAATATTAATGGTCTCAATTTCCCAATGTAAAGGCACAGACTAAGAAAATGGATGCAAAAACAGGATCCATGTTCCCATATTTCTACACTTCAACATCAAGGATAGACATTACTTCAGGGTAAAGGGTTCAAAAAACATTCCAAGCAAACGAACTTAAGAAACAAATGGACATAGCCATTTTAGTAAGTAACAAAATAGACATCAAAACAAAATTAATCAAAAGAGATAGGGAAGCAAAATACATGCTCATCAAAAGAAAAATCTACCAAGATTACATTTCAATTCTTAACATCTATATCCCAAACACAAGGGTACCCATGTTTGCAAAAGAAACATTAGTACAGCTTAAATCACATATTGACACATACACACACTGATAATAGAAGACATCAATACCCGATTCTCATCAATGGACAGGTCATTGAGAAGAAATCTAAACAGAGAAATGCTGAACTTAACAAATGATTTAAACTTAAAGGACTTAAAAGATATTTACAGAACATTTTACCTTAACACAAAAGAATGAAAACTCTCTGCATTTCATAGAACTTTTTCCAAAATTGACCACATAATCACACACAAAGGAAGTCTCACCTGTTAAAAAAAATCGAAATGACTCCCTGCATCCTATCATACCACCACTACTTAAAACTGGATATCAACAACAGTAAAACCAGAAAGCTAACAAACTCATGGAAACAGAAAAATTCTCTACTGAAGGAAAATGGGTCAAGATGGAAATGAAGAAAAAATAAAGGACTTTCTAGACTACAAGGAAAATGAATACACACTATTCCCCCAATTTATGGAACACAATGAGTGGGATGTTAATAGAAAATTTCATAGCACTAAGAGGCTACCTTGAAAAAAATGGAGCAGTTTAACAGCACACCTAAAAGCTCTAGAACAAATAGTAATCACAGTAATCACACTTAAGGGAAGTAGACAGCAAGAAATTATCAAACTGAAGGCTGAAATCAATAAAATAGAAACAAAGAGAACATTACAAAGAATTAGTGACACATAAAATTAATTCTTTGATAAAATTAACAATATTGACAAAACTGTATCTAAACTAACTAAAAAACATAGAGAAAATATCCGAATTACCATAATTAGAAATGAAAATGGAGACATAATAACAAACAACAAGGAAAACCAGAGCATTATAAGGACATACTTTTAATATATGCTACTAAATTGGAAAAACTAAAATAAATGGATAATTTTCTCAATACCTACTGCTTACCAAAGTTCAATCGAGATCACATAAATTAAATAGACCTATAATCCCAAAGGAAGAGAAGAATGCCTAAGGCCAGAAAGCTTAACACAGAATTGTAGCAGAATTTCAAATAAGAGTTAACACCAATACTCCTCAAATTGTCCCACAAAATAGAAACCAAAGGAGCATTGCCCAATTCATTTTATGGGGCCACAGTTACCCTGACACCCAAACCACATAAAGACTCAACAAGTAAAGAGAATTTCAGACCAATTTTCTTTATTAACATACATGTAAAAATCCTCAATAAAATACTAAAAAATCAAATCAAAGAATACATCAATAAGGTCATCCACCATGATCAAACAGGCTTCATCCCAGTGATGCACACATGATTCAACATATGAAAATCTATAAATGTATTCCACCATATAAACAAACTGGAAGAAAGAAAAAAACACATGATCATTTCATTAGATGCTGAAAAAGCCTTTGACAAAATCCGACATCCCTTGGTGATAAAAGTTCTGGAGAGATTAGCGATACAAGATACATACTTAAACATAATACAGGCAATTTACAGCATTAACATATTAAATGGGGAGAAACTCAAAGCAATCCTATTAAGATTAGTAACAAGACAAGGTTGTCCTCTATCTCCATACCTATTCAATATAGGACTCGAAGTTTTAGCTGGGAAAATGTGACTTACTGAAGGAGATCAAGTGGTTACAAATTGGAAAGGAAGAAGTCAAAGTAAAATTATTTGCAGATGATACGGTAGTATGGTAGAGATATACAAGTCATACAAAAATCCCACCAGGAACTCTGAAATCTGATAAACAATTTCAGCAAAGTTTCTGGATACAAGATTAACTCAAAAAGATCAGTAGCCCTCCTATAAAAAGGCTGTCCTATAAGAGACAAACAGACTGAGAAAGAAATCAGGGAAACAAAGACTTTCACAATAGCCTCAGATAATATGAAATTTGTTGCCATAACTCTAACCAAGCAAGTGAGAGACTTGGATGATAAAGACATTAGGTCTTTGAAGAAAGAAATTGAAGAAGATATCAGAAGATGGAAAGATCTTCCATGCTCATGTATAGTAGGATTTATATAGCAAGAAATGACCATACCACCAAAAGTAATCTAGGGATTTAGTGCAGTTCCCATCAAAATTCTAACACAATTCTTTACAGACTTTGAAAGGACAATTTTCAACTTCATATGGAAAAACAACAACAACAAGAAAATAAAACCCAGGATAGCTAACACAGTACTGAACAATAAAAATCTGCAGGAGGGCCCATCATTCACTATTTCGAGTTGTACCACAGAGCTGTAGTAATAAAAAGCAGTTCCTGATGTGTGTCCAGATTATCACATGCACATGTTCACATAACTATATGTTTGCATGTTTCTTCTTATATGAAATGTGTCTATTTTGTTAGAAATATCCCCTTTAATCTACAAAATTTTCCTAATGTTCCATGTCTACTTCTCTTTGTTCTTAGTTGACTAATATTCCTTTTCCAATGTTTCCAAACTCATCATTTTTATTTTTAGCTAGTATGTTTATAATGTTCTCAACACTAAGAAATGTTATATGTCTGAAGAAATGAAAATAACATTACCCTAGATGTATCCTTATGTATTATAAACACAGTTTAGCTGAAAATTAAGTGTAGTTATTATCTTTTCATTCTTAAATTAAAGGGCATATTTTAAAAACAACTTAAGAAAATTTTGTGGCTATATTTTCATTTACCAGAGAAGCCCCAAAACCTCCACCTTCCATGTTTAAGTGTGTCTCCTTGTAAAACAGCTGACATTCATGGTAAGCATTATTTAAACACAGCAATCATCTGTTTAACTGAGTTCAGCCAGGGCTAGTGGTGCATACCTTTAATCTTAGTACTCTGGAGACTAAGGTAGGCAGATTTCTGGGAGCTACAGGATAGCTTGGTCTATGTAGTGAGACCCTGTCTTGAAAAAAAATAAAAAAGATAGATAGATAGATAGATAGATAGATAGATAGATAGATAGATAGATGGATGGATGGATGATAAACAATTAGATAAAATAATTAAAAACTGAGTTCAGTCATTAAATTTTAAATGTGATTTTGTAAGAAAATACATGCCTCATTTATAACTATAAAAATTATACCTATTCTTACTTATTGTAATTGCTGCATACTTATCATCTCAGACATGTTTTGCTTTATTTACTTTTCATATTTGACAATGCTATTGTTTAGTTAAATTCATTATTTGTTTGAAATTATTTCTGCAAATTTAACAATGATTATCTTGTATTGGCTTATTCATAATAAACACGACAATAATCTCTTACCTTTCTCAAAAGGTTAACATTTATTTGTGCCCCCAAAACTTGATTTTTTTGTTAACACTTTCTTCTCCACTGAAATGGTACTATGGACACACTGTCCCTTATCCATTTTCTCTCCTTCTTGCTAAGGAAATATAAAGTATCTAGTATTAGTTGTTGCCGACAGCAGCCTCATAAATTTCTTTTTTTTTTTAAGGACTGATAATATTTTGTCTTCATACTAATTATAAGGAGTCCTTATTTAACATTTATATTATGTTTCTGAGGATTATATTTCCTGTTATATCTACATCTGTAATGATCACCAGTTGTTGTTTACTGAACTTATGTTCTTATTTCTCTATTTCTGTTATTCATTGATGTTTGCTTTTAATTCACCAAAAAAAAATGTCATACAGTGTGAAGTCAAGTTTCCTCAGAGAAATTGAACCCCAAACCCTCTCCACATTTTTTTGTATATAATTTCAAGAGTTGATTGAGACTTTGGCTCTTTGGTTGCAGAGATGAGATCAGTCTGCTTTCAGGCAGAATGTCCTCTACTCTTTCCTGTGCTGCAGGTACACAATGCTGAAAATGCACTGCTATTATTCTGACCTCAGGTATCAATTACAGATATTCACTGTGTGGAGAATATATTTTGGTTTTGACTTATTGCTCGTCTGAATAATCAAGAGTCAAAAAGTTTTCTTGTGAAAACATCTGAGAGGCTAGAGACATGGCTGACAGGTCAAGAGTGATTGCTGCTCTTCCATAGTACAGAGTTGCAGTTCCCAACACATGCATATAACTTGATATTTATGGAAAGGAATGCAAAGTAAAAGAATGATTTTAAAGTTATTACAATAATTCTTCTCTGTCTTGCCTTAACATGCCAAGGAAAATCTGTTAACTCCAAATAATACATGGAAATAACTCAGTAATTTATCAGAAATAAGTTAAAAATATGGGTTTCTAAATATATTTCTGGAATTTTAATTCACATTATTTATTTTAAAGTTAATAAGTAACAAATTTAGAATTTTGATTTAGGTATTAAAATGTTGTTTTCCTGAGTATAGAAAGAAAAAATAAAAGACTTAATTAGTTCTCATGCCTTGTAAGAACCAGTAACATGAAATCTTGTGCAATATGTACTTGGTATGAACTCTGCATCATCAGACTGATGATTATGGTATTTTCCAGACGGAAATTAGAAAACTATTTTGTCTCTGGGAAAATGGTTTCATGGGTAAAATGAGGCATGCAAGCACAACGATCCAAGTTCATTTCCCAAAGACTATATCATAAACAACAGTATGTCCTTATAACCCAGTGCTCTGAGGGTGAAGACAGAAAACAGCTGTGAGCTTGCTATCCAGCTAGCCTAGCATAATTCATGAGTTCTAATTCAGTGAGAGTCACTGGCTCTAAAAAACAAAGTGGACTGCATCTGAAGAATGACACCTGTGTTTGGTCTCTGACCTAGACAGATTCACCATCACACACACTTATATACACATACATAGCTAAAATTATAAGACCCATTATGCTGTTAGGTGTTATACATTCTCACAATTTAAAATATTAATAATATTGTCCATTTATATAATGTTTCACATGTTAATGGACAATAGACTAATCTTTACTGTCTGTTATCCTAAAAATCTTTGATAAAGACCTATGGTGAAATTAAACAACATAATAAATATAATTAATGATTAATACTCAAATTCTATATATTTCATCCATTACTAACCTAGAGTAAACAAACCAAGGACATTAAAAACAGCTTACTTATTATATTTCCCTAATACAACAATTTTGTTTGGGAAGACTAAAAGTAATTATTTTGTATCTGTCTTTTGAGAGGGAAAACGCAAAAGATTTTCTCATAAAATTTGCTCATTCATATTCGATGGTGTTTTTCACAGTGTACAGTGCCATCTATTGGATAATGTAATTCCCAAGGTGAGCTTAATGGTTTTTTTGTTGTTTTTGTTGTTGTTTCTTTTTAACATTTTAATAAAATAGCAATGATCACCCACACAAAAGATTAGTGGTTCATATACCTAAAACTTCAAAACAATTTCCCGATTATTTTAGTTAATTATCATCAAACCTAAGAGTAGATGAAAGTCAGAAAAGATTGCATTTCAGATGCTATATTTAAGAATCAGAAAGACAATATTTGTGAATTTACTTTGAGACTAACCTTCAGGGTAGCATACATTATTGCACTCATTTCGTGACTACATAAATATAATCATAGAAATAGGAATTTTAATATGAAGTTTAAGACATCTTATAATTTGTAGAGATCACTCAATAATCTGCAAATGAATAAGACTTCTTTTCTGACAAAGAAGCCACAAAGAAGGAATTGCAATCCAAGGCAGAGCAAATATTTCAAAAAAATATAAATGTAAACTGTGAGTTTTTAATAGAAGCCATTCAGATGATCTACTTGTCTGCTTATTATTTTTCATGTTCAGTTAGTATAGGAAATAAGACGTGACACATGATTATCACAGTTTCTGGTCAGTGTGAGAATCTGGGAGTTCAGCAACAGAGGTTAACCACTGGCTCCGATTAATGTTCTTCAAGCTCATATTGACGAGCTTCACATTTTATCAAGGCACTCATATGAATGAATGGAGGAGAGAAGGCCCCAGAAGGAGATCCACACACTGGTAAGCTGTCTCAGTCTGCAAAGTTTTAGGGGTCCTTTAAAGAGCTTAATTAAGAGATGGAAAGTAGACTTCTGCTTTGTGAGAGAGAACATAATAATGCCATCTTATGACATTCTTTTAAGTGTGTGTAGGCTTGGGTAGGTAGGTAGTACTGTACTCTCTGCTTCAGAGCCAAATGCAGGAATTGAGCAGATGGAGACTAGTAACATTAGAAAGCAGAAGGAATGAAAAATCAAACTGCCAAAATACTCAATTTTATTGCATAAATATAGTTTGATTTAAAAACCTGAAAAAAAAACATTTTAAAATCCAGGACTGAAAAATGTCTAAACATTTTGAGTATACTGTTGTTGGAATGGCAAAGTATAATAGTTTGTACATGTCCAGGAATGTTCTTTTTCATAATTTCTTATTGCTTCCTTAAAATGCTTTGAAATATAGTCACTAACAAAAATATATGAACAAAGTTTCAATACTGGCATTGAATTCGTTAGTTGCACTGAAAATTTAATGTAAAGAAATGAAAATAAGCTCATAAAGACTGGTTTCAGATCATGATATTTAAATCATAAATAACTAAATGTTTTGGCATGTAAACACTCATACAAATTGATTCTCCAAATTCCATTAAGCAAAACTCATTTATAATCACATCTGCTTATATATGAGAAAAATATGTTTTGGTGATTATGTTTTGCCAACAACCATCATGTTCACTAAATTTTTATCTTACATGTAGTATTTAATATTTTATTATTTAATAAGATTCATATTAAATAATTTTATCTAAAAAATAATAACAAAGAAAATTGTTAAGGGCAGAGAGAAGCCCTCCTTTGAATTGTTGGTCTGGGTTCTCTAAGAGAATGCTAAAACATTCAGCGTATTGCTGTTATCCTTGCTTTTTCCCAAAAGTTCCTTTTGCAGAAGACAACATCCACTTCAGAAACAGGGCCCAGAGACCATTGCGCTGGAATTGAACTAAAATCCCATTACCTGGGAACAAGCTTTCACGGTACCAGATGGTGCCAAGCAAGATTCCGAAGAAGGGAGACAATCAACAGTCCTACCCAGCTGTGACACTTATGAACCACATCAACAGCCAGCATGACACAACAAATAAATCTAAGGGTTCACTAACTTCACACATACCTTGGAAATAACCAAAAGCTATTGCTGGGGGTTTTTCACTCTTTGGGGGGCCCTGTCCCCCAGCTCCCAAATAAATCATACACAAAGGCTTATTTGCAATTATGAATGCTCACCTTAGCTTGGCTTAGTTTCTTGCCACCTTTTCTTAATTTTAGAATTTCCAATCTATCTTTTGTCCCTGGGCTTTTCCCTTTCTATTTCTGTATGCCTTTGTTTTTTACTCCATGGCTTGCTGTGTATCAAGGTGGTTGGCCTCTTGAGTCCTTCTCCTTCTCTGACTGCTAGCTCTCTCCTCCCAAATTTCTCCCTCTATATGTTCTCTCTGCCTGCCATCCCTGCCTATAATTTCTCTTGCCTTGCTATTGGCCATTTATTCTTTATTAGACCATCAGGTATTTCAGACAAGCACAACAGTAACACAGCTTCACAGAGTTAAACAAATGCAACATTAACAAATGTAACACACTTTAAAATAATATTCCACAACATTTCCCCCTTTTTGTCTAAATAAAATTGAAAGGGTTTTAACTTAAACATAATAAAACTATATACAATAACAATTATTAAGTAAGGCCTAGAGTATCTGCCAGACTTGTCTATGAAGCAGGAATTTTGGACTGTCATGCCTTGTTTTGGCAAAGTTCATCAGTCACTTCCCTCTGTGTCCTGCAGAAAATGTGGCAGACTATTCAGAGAAGCACAAATTTTGAAGGACTACCCAATTTTGTTTTTGAAAAAGTACAAAAGTCTGTTTCCTGTGTGTCCTGCATGTCCAGTCTGCACAGCACACTGTCAGCAGTCAAAGGCAAGAACAGTTTCTTTGTGTAGTGGCTAATCTTGCCACAATGAAAGCAAACTCCATAAGTATAGAGGTGCTGTGCTATTGTTCACTTTCGGGGAGGGGGCCAACTAGGCGCAGAGTCAAACCACACAGACTCCAGGAGAATGTAGAAACAATAAGTTCAGTTTATTCAGAAAGAGGCTAGCCTTATATACCCTCCACCCCAACCTGGGGGGGAGGTCTGATGAATATGCATCTGCTGGTGTGACATGGCTGCCTCTCATTGGTCCAGGTCATCTCCTAGTCATGTCTCAGCTGCTGTTGCTAAGGCCATTAGGCAGACCCAAGTTGCCTCTCAGAAAGTATCTGTTTTACTTGTTTGGGCTGGCTGGCCCTCAAGCCTGTTAAGGATGAGTCATCCCACACATAAGGAGTTTTTTTTGCAATGACCATCATCTCTGAAGTAAATTGGTGCTGCCCGGAGCAGATGTGTCTTATTCTCATGAAAATCTCTAAGCTAACAAAACCTTTTAAATGCCATGTTTTGTAGGTCTTTGAAAGGTTTGAAGATCATCTATCTATCTAAAATATATCTCTATATGATCTGGAAAGCATACTTAATATATCTACAATTTTGATTGTTTTAAATGACTAACCACTATGTTTCTGATTATCTTATATAGTTTATAATAATAGCTTTCAAAAACCAGAACTTCACCCTACATTTTCTTTTCTTTTATTTGTGGTTTTTTGAGATAGGTTTTCTCTGTGTAGTTGTGTGCCTTTCCTGGAACTCACTTTGTAGACCAGGCTGGCCTCGAACTCACAGAGATCTGGCTACCTCTGCCTCCCGAGTGCTGGGATTAAAGGCATGCGCCACCACCGCCCAGCTTAACCCTACATTTTCAAATGAACTGTATAGGCACAATCCCTAAAACAACAATAGAAATATACATACAATATGTTGTAACAAAAGTAACCTTAAATTTTTATCAATATTCAAAAATCTTTTAAACAAGCATAGAAATACATATACCGTGTAACAAAATTAACTTCAATTTTTATCAATATTATATATTCCTCTAAATGATAAAAAATATCCATAACCCACCAAATAACTAAAAGCCTCCCACATCCCTCTTGAGAATGTGGGCAAAGTTTTCTACATACTGCTTCCTGCTGTCTGTGGATGAAGTTATCTTTAGGGTCTCAGGGGGAAATTAATGACCAAGTCCTAGGAAGATCAGCAGTAACTTTTGCTGATAGATATCACCTGTCAAGTTTCACTGATCAAACCTGATCCATATAAATCCTGAAGGAATCCACAGGCTCGCTTCTCCTGTGGGAACAAAACTCCAAAGCATTTTTGATTTCCATTTGACAAATATATTTTTTGACTACTTTCTTAAAGTTAATGCATTTCTAAATTATCTAGATTGGTACAAATTAGCAGTCCAGTTCACAATCCCTTGTGTCCTAGCACCTGTCTTTTGCTTCTCAATAGTCAAAAATTCAAAATCAACACATACAGGATTCAAACTCCATGTATTTCCCATCTTATGTGACTTTTTTTATATTATTTTACTCTCTTTAAAAACTTTATTTTTATTTTTAAACTATCCATTTCTTTCTATGACTATAACCCCCCCTTTTTTTATCTTAAGCCTACACACATTGTTAAACACACTGTAACCTGTTTAGAAGTTTCTCAGTCTGGATCTCTTTTTACCACATATCTTTAGTCTTTTTTTGACTGCATGAGCAAACTTTTCAACTGCTATCCTACACTTGGATTCCTCAAGTGCGGCTCTCAGCTGGCTCTGCCTGCTTCTCTGTTCTTGAAAACCAAGTGAGAAAGTCGCAGCCAGTGGGAGGTTTGTCTGACCAGGAACTGCATTAAACCTTCCTAAAGGTCTAGAACTTCAATGCTTGCACTGCAGTAGGCATTTTTAATTAGTTTTTTGTTCCTACTTAACATACTAGCTGCTCAAGGGCTCAGTGAATAACAGAATCTGTCTGGCCACAACTCTTAATGGAGCTGTATACTCTTTTCTTATTTTTTCAGCTTTCTCGGGCTCTAGATGAACATTCAAGCCCCACTTTTCATGCCAAATAGTTGTTGTTATATTTTGGCTTTTTTGCAGGACCTACCACCCATTTCCCAAATAAATCATACACAGAGGCTTATTCTTAATTATGAATGAAGCCGGACACCTTTAAACCCAGCACTCTGGAGGCAGAGGCAGGCAGAGCTCTGTGAGTTTGAGGCCAGCCTGGTGTACAGAGTGAGTTCCAGGACAGGCTCCAAAGCTACATAGAGAAACCTTGTCTTGAAAAAACAAATAAACAAAAAATATGAATGCCCAGCCTTAGCTTGGCTTAATTTCTTGCCACCTTTTCTCAACTTTAAATTATCCCACTATCTTTTGCCTCTGGGCTTTTTCTTTTCTATTCCTATATACCTTTCTTTGTTTCTTACTTTGTGGTTTGCTGTGTAGCTGGGTAGTTTGGCCCTTGAATCCTTTTCCTTCTCTGACTGCTAGTTCTCTCCTCCCAGATTTCTCCCTCTCTATATCTTCTCTCTGCCTGCCCGCACAGCCTATCCTTTCTCCTGCCTTGCTATTGGGCAGTTCTTTATTAGACTATCAGGTGTTTTAGGCACAGTAACACAGCTTCACAGAGTTAAACAAATGCAACATGAACGAAAGTAACACACCTGAAAATAATATTCCACAACAAAAACTCTCTCATTGGTTGTAAGACCAGACCCAGTTGATAAGGGAAAACATGCCTGTTGTTGGAAAGCTAGCTGACTATTCAGTGCTCCTGAAGTCATGGTTATTGGAGAAGATTATAAATCACTGATTTACTAACCCAGAATAATCCCTAAGAACAATTTATAAATTCTATTGTATCTCCACAGATAGTGTATTTTTCAAGCCTCATCAAGGAAACTTCTCTTTGCCATAGAGAGGGACTACTACAGAAAACAATAGCCAATGAAAATGTAGAGTTGTGGAGCTCAGTACCAATGGATGCATCAAAAACACCTCCTCCCTTAAGGTTCAGGGAATATTGTAGGCTGGGGGCAGGAAGATTGACAGAGGGTTTGGAGGGAGAAAAGTTGTAATTAAATTATAATATCAGAATAATATTTTAAAAGGACAGCTAAAGATGATATAAGTGCTTCAAGAAGAAGTCTACACTTGGATATATTAAAAAACTTGATGAGATAAACAGGAATCAACAAAGAAACTCTACTTTTAGGAAGGAAAGAGAAAGAACTTCCCAGACAAAGAAAGTTAATAGACATATTGTAAGAAATTTTATAGAGAATTTTTCAAATTCGAAGAACAATAATATATGAAAATAAGTTGGAAAATACAAAACACAGATATAAAGTAACCATCTTAATACAAGCAGGCAAATATTCTAGCATGATAATCAAATAGAATGAGTGTATCATAAGTTGCATCATTAAGAGATAAATCAAACAAAGATAAGACTGGAAAAATCTTTTTTTTTTTTTTTTTTTATTAATTTATTTTGCAATACAATTCAGTTCTACATATCAGCCACGGATTCCCTTGTTCTCCCCCCTCCCGTCCCCCTCACCTTCCCCCCAACCCCCCCCCCCCCATTCCCATCTCCTCCAGGGCAAAGCCTTCCCCACAGACTGAGGTCAACCTGGTAGACTCAGTCCAGGTAGGTCTAGTCCCCTCCTCCCAGGCCGAGCCAAACAATCCTGCATAGGCCCCAGGTTTCAAACAGCCAACTCATGCAATGAGCACAAGATCTGGTCCCACTGCCTGGATGCCTCCCTAACAGATCAAGCCAATCAACTGTCTCATCCATTCAGAGGGCCTGATCCAGTGGGGACCCCTCAGCCATTGGTTCATAGTTCATGTGTTTCCATTCATTTGGCTATTTGTCCCTGTGCTTTATCCAACCTTGGTCTCAACAATTCTCGCTCATATAAACCCTCCTCATTCTCGCTAATTGGACTCCCAGAGATCCACCCGGGGCCTAGTCATGGATCTCTGCATCCAGATTCCTCAGTAGTTGGATGAGGTTTCTAGCACAACAATTAGGGTGTTTGGCCATCCCATCACCAGAGTAGGTCAGTTCGGGCTGTCTCTCGACCACTGCCAGCAGTCTGTTGTGTGGGTATCTTTGTGGATTTCTGTGGGCCTCTCTAGCACTTTGCTTCTTCCTATTCTCATGTGGTCTTTATTTACCATGGTCTCCTATTCCTTGTTCTCCCTCTCTGTTGTTGATCCAGCTGGGATCTCCCGCTCCCCCAAGCTCTCTTTCCCTCAACCCTCGCCATTCATTACCGCCACTCATGTCCAGGCTGTTCATGTAGATCTCATAAGACTGGAAAAATCTTAATTTTTATATGAAATAGTTAACACAAATCGTCTTGAAAAATTCAAAGGAAGAGAAGGGTTAACTTTTAAAACAGGATTTTTATTTTCTTACAATCATGCAACTTCTAATTTTTATTTGTTTACATGAGTGTTAGGCCTGCACGTATGTGTAAGTGGAGAATGGTAGCTGTGCCTAGGTTACAGGGTTCTCCTTTTACTGTGTATGTATGCCCTGTGACCTGCTGTGTCAAGCTTGAGCTGCCTTAACTTCTACGAGTCAGGATAAATTCTTTCCTATTAGAGTATTTTAACAGAAAAAGAAACTAAAAATTCAGGTGGAGGTGACATCTAATCTAGACAAATGGTGAAGATGTGCATCTGGGATGGACTGTTTTTTTCTAGCTGGAAGCATGCTTAGAATTAGCCTGTCCAAATTAGGCATTAATTAAAAAAAAAAATTATTGGCAGGCAAGAGCCTCTCATATGAACAAATCCATAAGAGGCCTTCAGTGTTTCTCCTCTGGTACTGCGGAAAGGTAAAACCGTACAACATTCTAACTGTAATGAACCCGTATTCTACCTCAACACCCTAATTAGCATAAGGCTCCTGAGTAAATCTAATGTCCTCAATATCAGCCAATTTCCTGTCCTGCTCCTGGCCACCACACTCTTCCAGCCAATCCGCTAAATGTGAGGTACAGTGAGTGTGTTTATACGATGCTAGCATACTGGAGGTGCCCACAGACAATACATTGCACAGGACCCTTTTTCTTATTCTGAGCAGTGGTCACAAACCAGAGGAAGTGCTTTTCTCAGTTTCCACAAAGACTAGTAGTATACCCTACAGACACATGAAGTGACTGAGCCATTGATAGAAATGACAAAAGGTGCAGCTAGAGTTTTCTCCAGTCCCGCTTGGGCCCCCACAGTTCCACAGCCCACTTAGAAAATAATCACTCAGAAGCTCATATTAATTAAAATTGCTCAGCCTTTAGCTCAGGCTAACTATTGACTAGCACTTACATCTTAAATTAACCCGTTTCTATTAATCTATAAATTGCCACATGGCTTGTGGCTTACCGGTACTTTACATCTTCTCAGCTGGCAGCATCTCCTGACTCAGCTTTCCACTTCCTAGACTTCTCTCTCTTTTTCCTGACTATACTTCCTGCCTGACTACTGGCCAATCAGAACTTTACTTATTAACCAATCAGAGCATACATACACAACATCCCACAGCAAAAAGGCAGAAACAAAACATTACACAAACAGAAAAGCACCCCAGAGCAGTAAGTGCGTGAGTTGCATATGAGAAGCTTGTTAGTGTTAGAAACACAGGAATCAAAGACAGAGATTCTAATCACTGCTTGTTCTCTCGCATGCTCACGTCTTGATGTTTGAAAATGTTGAAAACAAGAATAGGAGGTAAGACACTTAGGAATAAAGATTCCTACTGTCCTGCAACAGTCATTTCAAAGTTTGGTTAAATTTATTAATTACACCATACAATGAAATTTTAAATATTTTAACATTAGGGCTTAAAGGGTTCTATTTGTTTGCTTTCTGTTCTTTTATTTAATCACTTTACTTTATGCACGTGGCTGTTTTACCTGCTGTGTTGGTTTGAATGAGAATGGCTTCCCATAGGTTCATATATTTGAATGCTTGGACGTCAGGGAGTGGTAGTACTTGAGAAGGATAGGAGGTGTGGCCTTGCTGGAAGAAGTGTGTCAATGGAGGTGAGTCTTAAGGTTTCCAAATCCCAAACCAATTCTACTGTCTTTCCCTCTTCCTGCTGCCAGAGGATTCAGTTGTAGAACTCTAGCTACTTCTCCAGCACTGTGTCTACCTGAATACTATCATGCTCCCTGCCATGATAACAATGGACTAAACCTCTAAAACTATAAGCAAATCCCAATTAAATGCTTTCCTTTATAAGATTTACCATGGTCATGGTGTCTCTCCACAGCAATAGGTGACTAAAACACCTGCACAGAGGTGCAAAGGTAACCATGGAAGACAGAAGAGTGCACTGGACCCCCTAAAACTGGAGTAATGGAGAACTGTGACCTGCTGTGTGAACACAGGAATCTGAACCCAGATCCGTTACAAGAACAAGAAATAAACCTCCTAGCTATCTATCTAGCCCCTGAAACTTAAAGTTTTCATTCTTCAAATTGCAGCTTGAAGCCTACAAGTATGGATAAAATTTTATTTTTTTCTTTTACTAGATATTTTTGTTATTCCAAACCTTTCTGTTAAAAAATAAATCACTAAAATGCTGATATAAAAGCCTGTGGGTTTCATTACTAAAGAAAATTTATTTTTTGTTTGTTTACTACTAATCAAATTATAGCCACAAAGGCAAAAGGACAAGTTACTTGATCTAACACAACCCGGACATCAAGAATCCTGACCTGAGGAAACAATTCTTCTGCACCAATGCTGTTTTATAAGATTCCTTTCATGTTGGTGTTTAATTGTATTTGTATAAGAATTTCTAAATGACCTCCATTTCTGCATGGAGAAGATAACTAGATAAGTTAGACAACTCAATAAACCTGTTAAGTGTGATGCTGATGCCTGGCAGTTTATAAACTAAACAGAGAGATGCTCATCTTTTAAGTTGGTAGATTTTTATAGATCTAATTAATGTATTCCCTATCTGTGGCGAACTATTAATTAGTTATTTATCTGGACATAATTTAGAAATTTACCACATGTGTGATGGGAGTGACACAGGAATGTAAAGAGTGTTCAACTACGCCATATGGGTACCTTCTAGTTTATAGAACTTTAAAGTAGTAATCTAACATGTCTGAAGATGGACTGTTCATGCCTCTCCTAACCAAATTTATGTGCTTTGTACTTATTTCAACTTTTGCTTTTTAAGGAATTTGAACCATATTTTTTAAAATTATTTTATTATCATATAATGTAATATTGTTGAGTTTCAACTTCCCTTAATTGAATTCCTTATCAACATCATCTTCATAATAATCATCATTAGAAATAAGACTAACTGAAGATTCCTTGAGTAGACACCAGAAAATAAAATTGGTGGTACACATCTTTGAGTAACATATGTGCTCTAAGTAAGGAGTACTAGTCTCAGTCACTGTTTTGGAATCTCAAGCTGTGTAAATATGTGTTGCTTTTGTTTATGCTGAAGAACATTGCTTTAATTTTTTAAAGGTTGTTACATTTGTTTCTGCTGCATTTGTTTAATGATGTAAGGATATGCTACATTTGTTTTGGCTACATTTGTCTAATTATGAAAGGATGTGCATTTGTTTCACATTGGCTGCCTAGGGTACCATGCTGTGGGATATCTTTCTGTATACTGTGAATATGTTTTGTTCTGATTGGTTGATAAATAAAGCTAAACATTGGCCTAGGGCAAGGCAGCTTGGAGGCAGGCAGGAAATCCAAGCAGATATATGGAGAGAAGAAAGGAGAGGGTGGAGAGATGCCAGCCACTGTGAAAAGAGCAGCAAGATGCCAGCAGACTGGTAATGCCACAGCTGTGTGGTAACTTATAGATTAATAGAAATGGGTTAAGTTATAAGAACTGGCTAGCAAGAAGCCTGTCATAGGCAATAAAATAGGTAATTAATATTAAGCCCTGACTGATTATTTTATAAGTGGCTAAGGGACCTCAGGGGCGGGAGGGGTTGGAAGATGTGCTGGGCAACGCCAGAGAAACCTTCCAGCTACAGTACCTGATTGGTCTAATAAAGAGCTGAATGGCCAATAGTTCAGCAGGAGAGAGGTAGGTGGGGCTGGCAGGAAGAGAAAATGGGAAGAAAAATCTAAGCTCAAAAAGAATAAGAGAGGAAGAGAGGAGAGAACAAGGGAGAAAGAGAGGGACATGCCCAAGGCAGAAGCTAGGCAGCCAACAGACAGACATGAAGACAGCAGGAAAGTAAGGTATACATGAATAAAGGAAAAATGCCCCAAGGCAAAATGTAGATAAAGAGAAACAGATGAAAATAAGAGGTAAGCTAAGGCCAAGCATTCAAAACTAATAATAAGTCTCTGTGCATGGTTTGGGAGCAGGTTGGTTGTCCAAAAGGAAAAGCTTGATACAAGCCACCATATAGAAAATGCTCTCTACCTTGCTATGACACCGTTACTATAACTAATATTATTTCTTCTTCTTAACATTGTTATATTGTTATATTCTTGTTAACACTCTTAACATTGCTATATGTCATCAGCCAAACTCTAAAATCAATGCTTCACACACATGTTCTTTGACTATGCTTCACTGAAAGTGTATGCTCTATTCCAGTTTAGTTATTTGCTGTCCAACTGTCCTGCTGTAACATTGCTGAGAAAAGTTAAAAACTGGCAAAGTCAATGGATGACTGGTAAATGTTTTGAATGTGGAAGAAAACAAATGGAGTTTTTCAACAAATTTAAATCAATAATAAAAAAAAACAAGTTGCAATTGGAAGTTCTTGGTATTTAAAATTTGGATTCAAAAATACATACATTTATATAAAATAAATGACTGATAGGTATGAGAAAGACTCCTCATGTGTGGCTTGCATGTTGTGGGGGATTTTTATAACCTATCATATTAAATTTCATTAGACTTACTTCCTATTAGTTTTCTGATTTCTGAAAATACTTGAGCCTGAAGTTAAAACCAGTACATGTATATTGAGGGGAAACTCTATGAGTCCAAACTTCTCAATTATTAGGTGGAAGCTGGAAACTGATATCTTAAATTGCTTTTCGTAGTTGTATTGCTTCTTATATTTTCAATTCTCTTCCCTGGAATGAGTGGGTGTGGTAGGTGGAGAGGTCAGCATTCCCAGATCTGGTTGATCAGATTTTCAATTTTGCTCTGTAGTGTTGGACCCTGTTATAAACAACAGAAATTGCATCCCCTCCTCCCCTCAGGTCACCTTGTTTCCCCCTGGAGACTTTGACAATGTGAGTCTGTCTCTTTGGAGCTTATGGTGGCAATATATTCTGTTTCTTTGAATATGCTTTAAGAATAAAACTATGTTTCAAGGCAATGAAAATAAAATAAAATCTTTTGTATTCACATCTGTTTTGTTACTTTTTCTCATTTGATGCTTCTATCTTCATTCCCATCCCCCAATTCTTTTCAATCTTTACTAATATCCAACATGGTGTCCTCCCTAACCCTATCCTTCTGTCAACCTGTGTCTTCACAGCCATTATATTTATAGAAGTAAGGAAGATGAATCAAAATGACGAGAAACAATATACTTATCCCATCCTTTAAGAGAGTAGAGAAGAGCCTGGGACAGTATACTGAAAAATGCAAGTAGCAAATACTGTTTTATTCCACATCATTAAACAAAGACCATCTTTCAAAAATAATTGACTTCATTCATCAACCATTTTTACTTATAACAGAAAGTGATTTTTTAAATGATGAATATTTGACTTGAGGACATACTACACTGTATCAGTATTGAGTATTCATGAATATATCTAGAGCTTCTTAGTTTGTTGATCATGTTTTTATGAAATTTCTATTTTATTTAGATATTACTAACTCTGAAATGTATTTATGTATGACTTGGTGAGTTCAAAACTTATATTTACTTGTTGTGACTGTAGTTAACATAATTACCCACAATGCATTAGCTCAATTGAGATATTCAGGTTGTATGCTTTAATAAAAATGATCATTGTAGATTGCCTATGCTGCACTATGGCCTTTCTCTTTCTTTTCTAGTTTAAGGAACCTAAGGATTTTGGGGTGAGTGTGCAGACATATCCAAGTCCAAGAACCATACTACATATAACCAGTCCAGAAAGTACCATTGGAATGGTATTAAGAAAGCCCTCAGCAAAATGATAGGAATCTCACAGGTGGTCAACCCCAAGTCGCTGGAAAATATGCATTTTGTCAAGAAAACCAGCATGAAGGACCACGAGAAGAGGTAGGCAAACACTGCAGAAGGAATGTGTGCACAGGATAATCCCACCACACCCCTGGTGATGCTTAACGAAATTTAAGGGTCCCAACCACAAGTTCTATCAACTTGCTTTCATTCTCACCTTACTATTATGAAAAAGATGTGTGATTGCATAGCCAAGAGTCAAAGGCCAAACCCAAACCAAGGCTTATGTCATAGGTTTAGGTCAGGTCCAAACTTCAGTTCCTGTGTAGGTTCCTAAAGAGGCCCAGGCTCCTTTGAAGGCCCTGTAGAAAAAGCCTCAATCTGCCAACATAAAGACAAGTGGGCTGGCATGACCCTCTACCCCACACAGTTTTCAGATGACTGCTGTACTGTACTGTTCCTACAAATAAACTTGATGCAATGTGGGGGCCCACAGAGACTCCATAGTGTGACCTTATTCCATCTTGACTCAAGGTCAGAGAGTCTGAGCTTAGATCTATTTGTTTGTTTGCTTGTTTTAAATAATGAAGTGTTTCCATGATATTTGTGTTTATAAAAGTGGCTTCTTTACATTCTTACTACAATGATAGTAATTTCAAAATATGTGTAATTGTGGGAACTTCATGGCTGGCTGTGTGATTGTGTGGCTGGCCCCTAGCATCCTCCTCTCCTTCTCCTTTTCTTGCTCCTTGTTTCTCTTTTCTCAAGCATCGATTTCCCCTTCTATTTATTCCCTGCCTGGCAGCCTCACCTATCCCTTACCTGTCTAACTATCTGCCGCTCAACTGTGTTTTAGACCAATCAAGTGTTTTAGGACAATTAAAGTAACACAGCTTTACAGAGTTAAACAAATGCAGCATAAATGAATGCAACACATCTTTGTATCATTAAACAAATATTCCACAGCATAAACAAATATAACACATTTTAAACTAATATTCCTCAACAAGAGACTATTCATTCAGTTACAAAAAAAGTGGTGACCAAGAGAGGGAAGAGGTAGAAATCCCAAAATACACCTGTGAAAATACATAATTTGCGTAGTCAATATACAATAGTAAAATGCATAAAATATGTAAAAATAAATTATTATTTCCTTACACTTTATTTTATTGTTAAAATATGCCTTATTACCAAGAATCAATTTACATATTGAACAATACTATTTCTGTATTTTGTGTTATCTTGTTCAACTTATTTAAGAGATATTTCACCCTCACTATATAACTGGGGATATTAATACAGAAATAATATATCACTAGAGATGTCATGACAGCACTTCCTGATAGATTATACAAAATGCCACACTGTGAACACACTGAAAACACTTATTGTGATATTAGCCGTCAGTTATTATGACCCTAAACAAAATGAGATCATAAAGTATTAAATGTCTTTCGTTATTGAATTCTTACAAAATAAATGGAATTTCATATCACAATATATATTCCTCATATGTATCTTCTCATTGAATTGTTGAGGTTTTTTTATTATTGTTTTGAAATATCCAGGATTTTCATCAACATGGAACACTTCCAGTAATGCTGGCTTCAATGTAATCTACAAGTCAAAACTGTAAATCCTATCCCTGTGAACCCTGCACTTGCTTGAAGTTTGAATAAGACACCAGTCAACTTGTGACCCTTACTTAAAGTCAGATAAATGTATTATCTATATTAGTTCATAAATCATTTCCTGTATTCTCTCAACATATGTTCTTTTAAGTGCTTGGGGAAAGTGTTTCTAATAAAAATTATTACCTTATTCCCCTCCTGCTGACCCTCTCACACTCCTTAGGTATCACACATTCATTTATTCTCTTAGGTGTTAAGTACAATGCAAGTGCTAAACACATTCTTGGACTAAGTTACAGAAGAGAGGTGCTTTCCATTATCTGAAATGTTTTGGAAGAAACAGACTAGCAAAAGAATAAATAAAGTAGTTCAAAGTTTACTGGAAGACATACATGTGAAACCATCTATGAGACCGCAGAAAAGATCACTTCTGAAAGTGGTAAAATTCAGGAAATGATTCAGAAAGTAGTATTATAGTGTCCAGGTGAGGAGGAGAAAAGACAGTGCAGGCAGTCAATAGCACATGCAAACAAAGGACCATGTTAATTACTGAGACTACAGAGGAAGGTTTGAGATTGATGCCGCAGGAGACAGGAAAGGCAAATAGTTGTACATTTAAGCAATATCCATAAGGTTCTAAGGCATTTAAATATACTTCATTTCATAATAATAAGTCATTAAAACAATGTAAGCAGAGTTTTATAGGTAAAGTACAAGGGAAAATGGAGATGAGCAAAAATCATTATGTACCTAAGAAAATCATGCAGAAGAGACACCATGAAGCTTCTTCCATGGATTATGTAGTTAGAATAATGCAATGGTCATGGATTGACATACTTTTTTATGATAGATTGACATGACAGAGAAAATGATTAAATAAATAAATAAATACTCTTTCAAGCAAAAATAACCAAATTTGTTTGATAAAGTAATGCAAAGACAGGAAATGAGAAATTCAGTAACTTAGGAAATAATTTTTTTTCCTTGTGAGAGTTGGATCTGACTCACTAGCTCAATTTTGTGAGCAATAGTTTTGAACATGTTGAGGTTTCCATTTGTTTGAAGAAAAGGTAAATTTCACATTTTGGAGTAACTTGGAAGTTTTGCATTCACACAGTTATTTCTTGATATCTAGTTGAAGAGTTTTCACCTCATGTAGAACTTGTACTGTATTTAGTAGTGAACACCTGAACTCTGTCCCCTGTGGTGCTGATACTGCATTAGGAAATACTCAGCAACAAACTAAGAAGTAATCTAGGAAAGTTCAGACTGGGAAACGTGATTCTAAACAAATGAAAATTTTCAATTCAGTAAAGCTACAAGAAAAAAGTCAATAAAATGATGAGTTTGTTTTTTGTAGAAGTATTATGAGAAATGAGACCAAGAAAACAGACAATGGGACACATCTGAATAGAATCAAGTAAAATGAAAATGTTTTTGCAAAGATAAGACAAAAAATAACAAAATGTGGAAAGGGAGATTGGACTTACTCTGTGTTCTATAAGCAGGTGACTTACTTCAGGGACTCAAGAAAGAGATGAGACTCAGCTACTAGGTAGCAGCATTGAATTGATTCAAAACACATCAGAGAATGAAGGAAAGTAGAACTTCCAGGGAAGACAGACTGGCTAGAACTGTGATAGGTGATGGGAGGGTGTGGTGCCTGGGAGCATGTGGAACATACTTATGGAGAAGACAACCCTATAGGGCATTTATACACACAGTAACCACTAGGGTGTGGTAACTCTTTGGTTAAAGAAAATTTCTGAATAGGAAATAAAATTTGAGCCATAAGAGGTGATTTCCACTAACTGACAGAGGTTATAAAACTGCATTTTGGGGGCTGGGGATTTAGCTCAGTGGTAGAGCGCTTGCCTAGCAAGCACAAGGCCCTGGGTTTGGTCCTCAACTCTGGAAAATTTAAAAAAAAAAAAAAAAGAAAAAAAAAAACTGCATTTTGATTTTTTGTTCCTCAGATGATGGTAGAAGTTTAAGATAATTGAGAAACTTTATGAGGTGCCTGGCAAAAGTAATTCTCTAGAAGTGGGCCTAACAAGGATGAACATGACTTTTTCTCCTAAAGATATTCTTTCTTTTTTCTTCTTCCTGATCCATCATGATGTTCATAGCTCTACCACATGCTTTTGCCCCCAGAAACTGAGCAGCTCCAGGATGGACTGAAAGTCTTTGACAACATGAGTTACAATGAATATTTCCCCTTAAGGATTTATTCAGGTATATTTTTGTACAGTAAAGCAGAATGGTACATAAAGCACTGTGACTCAGGACACGGATAAGAACTGTGCTAATGAGCAGGGTGTAATGAAAAATAGATTGAAATTCTTTGTATACAACTCAGGGGATATTGTTCCTACTCTGGTTTGCAGTTATTAATGATATCCTTGGCTATTATACCAGTAATTTAAGAAATAGTAAATGTGCAATATAGATGATGAATGAGAGGTGACATTCCAGAGCAGTCTAGACATATGATGACAAAGACAAAGCCAAGGCTTACAAGAGACCCACCATAATCAGAAACAAAAAGCATGATTTGAAGAGATGAAATTCTTCAGAGACAGTACAAAGACAAGAAAGCCAGTGTTAGAACTCTGGAGAATAGCATTACCTGAGAAACAACAAAGACAATAATAGTAAAAACTAAAAGTGTACTAAGAGTCACAACGTCCAGTAAGACAGTTTATAAGCACTAAGGACAGGGTACATAAATACTTAACATTGCACCACAGATACAATGATACTTATATCTAGTGCTCCAGGGAAAGCCCCCAAGAACAAGCTGGGATTTCTCACCTATTGACTTCTATAATGGCAGTTCCACCGCTGTGGTAAGGTGCAAGAGACTGCACAGGAAATAGGAATTAAGGACAGTGCAACAATAGAATGATTGAATGGTTATAGAAAAGTGGTAAGTATAACATGATGTACAAAGTAGACATAAGAGTAACTTAGAGTATTTTGGTTAGTGGTTTTTATAAATAAAAGTGTCTGGCATGGGGACTGAAACAGGAACATGCACAAATATGCACAGAAAGATTAAAATAAAAAAAAAACTCAGAATACAAAGCAATGCTCAAAACAAAGACAATGAACCAGGCTTTTCTTTCTTTTTTTTATGAATTTTTTTATTCATTTGATATACCAACCACAGATCCACATCTCTTCCCTTCTCCTGCCCCAGACATTCCCCCAAACCTTCCCCCAAACCTTCCCCCAATCCTGTCCTCTGAAAGGGAAGGCCCGCCATGGGGAGTTAGCAAAGCCTAGTACATTCAGTTGAGGCAGGTCCAAGCTCCTCCCCACTGCAAGGCTGTGCAAGGTATCCCACCATAGGTAATGGGCTTCAAAAAGCGAGCTCAGGCATGAGGGATAGATCCTGCTCTCACTGCCAGGGGCCCCTTAAATAGACCAAGCTACAGAACTGTCTCTCCTATGTAGAAAGACTAGTCCAGTCCTGTGTAGGCTCCAGAGCTGTTGGTCTAAAGTTCATGAGTTCCCACTAGTTCGATTTAGTTGTCTCTATAGATTTCCCCATCATGATCTTGTTGCCTCTTCTCATAGAATCTGTCTTCTCTGTCTTTGACTGGACTCCTGGAGCTTGGCCTGGTGCTTGGCTGTCGATTTCTGCATCTGCTTTTATCAGTTACTGGATGAAGGCTCTATGATGACAGAATTTCACTGACCATGCTCTCATGAACACTGCCTTTGAATATCGATGTGTGGAATCGGAAGGAATGAAGTGTGAAAAGTATGTCATATTAGTCCAAATTTCTTAAAGTAGTAAAGAGAAAGGGGAAAATACTACAAAATGAAGATTTGCTATAACTTAGAGTTCTAGTTTTCAAATATATTGATGTGGACACCGAGTATGATTTTAGATATTTTATGCTGAGATTTGCAAGAAAACATCTTCATAAAACTGCCAAATTCAAGCAGGCAAAATAATGATGTATTTCCTATGAAATCTCATAAGTGAGAGAAAGGCAAAACATGCCTTTATGTAAGTAAGCTATGCTAGCTATTATTAAGAAACTTTAAGGCATGTAAAAAGTCATTCAAAATTTTCAATCTGTGTTTTACAGGCTTCCCTTTATTACTTGTTTTTTTTTCCAATAGTCAGTGTTGGTGTTCTGTTGTCACAATATATATAAACAAAATAGGACATGATCACTTCTCTATGTAAATGTGCTGGTATCATTTCTACAGTTATTGCATAAATTTCCTGGTATTTAGAATAAATAGTGTGCTTAATATCTGCTCACTAGACTTAAAGTAGTCTAGCTGATTCATAAAATAGAATTATATCTTAATGTTTTTTTCTGAATTCCATTTAAATGCTTGAGAGTTTACTTACTGTGAGAGATATGGACTCATTGTAAAATACATTTTTGTTTTGTAATATATTTAGTAGAATGATTTTTCCTTAGGCATATAGCATATTGAAATACTGTATCATGAATTATTATGAACATAATATTTGACTTAAAAAACATGCACTAATGTTGGAAACTGTAGCCATCTGCTTCCATTCATATAAGCATCAGTGGGCTATTAATGAAGAATGAAAATCCTACTCCACTGGTTCCAATAAGTTCTGAGATTTAAAATAATTCTCACTGTGCAGTATACAGCATAGAGGGTACCTTGTTACATAAGCATCTTGATTATCAAACATTATAAATTAATGTTACAATGAGTAAAAGTGTCAGAAAAACTATTACAAAGTCTATTTTTGAGATTATAATAGAGATAATAAGTTGCAATTTGGTTTAATGAGTTGCAATTAAGAAACTGTTCCAAGAGGTGCATGTGATTTCTTTTAATTATTGGTTATTAGTTTCTCCTGCAAAAGTGTATTTGAAATCACATTACTTTAGCCATGTTAAATGATAAAATACTCTTCAACATGTTAATAAGTTACATATTGTATATCAGTAAAACCTTACAGGGAATATAATATTAATATCTTTAAAATTCTTACATCAATCAGGAAAATGTAATCATTTTCAGGAGGCCTGCTCTTTATGGTTTGGTAAAAGTAAATATCTTGGGATATGATATTTATTTTATGACTTAGGTCACAATATTCATCCATCCCGACTGGTAACTGTATATCTCTGCTCATATACTCAAGATAACTGAATTATTTGTTGTACTGTTGGATACAAGATACCATAGAACTTGTCCAGTGCAAATAGGCTAAAAAGTATTTTTTCAGAGTTCAAGAAACTATATCCAGAGAAGAGTAAATGTATATTGCTTAATTTCCTAGTGCTGAGATAAAAACCATAACCTAGGCAACTTATAGAAAGAAGAATTTATCTGGTTTATGGTTCCGGGCACTAGACTCCATCTTGGGAAGCAAGACAGTAAGGTAAGGCATGGCTGCAGGGGCAGGGGGCTGAGAGATCATATCTTCAACCACAATCATGAAGTAAAGAGAGTAAGGTTAACACTGGGTGAAAGTATAAAACTGAGAGTGGCCACCCTCAGTGTTTATTCCAGTAAAGCTGCACTCCCTAAAATCTTCATGACTTCCTCAATCAGTGCCACCAACTGGAGAGACCAAGTATTGAAATGCTTAAGCCAACGGGGTGTTTCTCTTTCAAACCACCACACTAGGTAAGATCTCTCTTGTTGACTTCTCTCTTCATTGAGTGTCTTTCCTGGACTCTTGGTGCTGTGTCAGTCTTCTGAGAGAAGTTCCTTGGGTTACTGGAGAGGTGCTTGGTGTCATGTACTCTTTTTGTAAGGAAAACAGTCATATTGATTTAGAAGCACCCTCGGATATCAACACTTCTTTTCCTCCCAACAGATACTGTCTCCAAATGAGGAATTTCAGAAGTTAAGACTTCAGCAAATAAATGTTGAGGATATACTTCAGCTTATTACATGCACTTACTACATTCAATAATTTTTCACAGATCTGGACTAAGAAAATGGTGTTCTTGATGGTACAACACTTGGAATAGATGTTTCCAGGTCATGGAAGAACAAAAAGGGTGCACACTGAAAATAGCTTTAATAATGAATTTTAAAAACAGAAGTTTCAACTTTCATTTTAGAGGAAACAGAAGATTGCTTTGAAAATGTTAAGGACATATAAAATACAGTATTAGTATATTAAGTAGTTGTTTGTTTTCTTTTCCCAGTTCACTTGTTTATTGTAGCAATCCAAAACAAGTTAGCAGGGTCCCAGCAATGTAATACAAGATCGTCAGTGCCCCTTATCTCTCCTACATTGTTCCCTCCAGTTCTATTTCCTCTCTTCTCTCCTCATTGTTTACTTTTACTCCAAATGCTGAGATGACATATCATGTTGGTAAAATTTGTCTGTTTGGTTATTGTTTTAGGCAGAAGTCTTCCACTCACCATTATTTGAACTGAATAATCCATTCCTTGACATATCCTTGACTATCCATATTAAAGACTCATTCATTGGTCATTAATATTATCTATAAAAAACTTTTTTTCAAATATAGCATTTCTTTGTACCACACAATTTATGGTATGAAAAAGTACATGTGAGGAATTAGAAGTCTATAGTGGCTCCCAAGTCCTTTTTCAAGATTACAGTATTTAGAAGATGAAAGTCTACTGAAAATAATATAATTACACTAAAATACAACTTTTAAGACCATGCAACATCAATTTATTCAGAAGCAACCCTATGCAAATTGCTCTTTATTATGGAGAAAGATTCAGAGTGACACAGGATAATTTTACCTGGGAAATGAGAGAATAAAATTTTGAGCTGATTTCTTGAGGAAAAAAAGTGTCATGGTTATTTATAATAAAGTATTTATTATTTGTATATATTTGATACCCAAATCATATAAAATATCTCAGTGTAAACATAATTTAGAGTAGAAAATACTGATATATTTAAAACTATAAACTTCATATTGAACGAGATATTCATATTTGTATATAAAGCAAATTATCATTTCACAATTGTTTGCAAAATCAAAATAAGATAATAATCAGTGCTATCTGTGTATAATCCAAATATTAAATTTGATCGCCTTTGTTATAAGTAGTCCAATATGGTTTGGGTTTTAAAGATTCACTTTAATTACTGAAAGAATAAACAATCACAACTTGGCTGTGCACTACTTGGAATCATACAATGTGTTAGGAAGCAGCTCTCCCAGCAAGACTTAATGTTGGCTTGTACAAAAGCATTAGAGCTAGAATTAGAAAGAAAAATGAGAAAATTCAGAATGCAAGATATGAACACTATACAGGACTCCAATAGTTTCTAAGAATTTTGTTGAATTATAACAATAGAAGATGATTAGTAATATGCATCTGGCTTTAATATTTGTATTTGAAACATGGGGGACATGAAAGAAGCATGGCAATTGCAAACATGTTCACATGGAGAAGTGGGTGAAGGGAGGGAGCATTCTGGTGAATGAAGAATTGTAGCAAAATGTTGTGGATATCGTTCTGTATAAATAAAACACTGATTGGCCAGTGGCCAGGCAGGAAGTATAGGCAGGACAAGGAGAGAGGAGAATTCTGGTAAGTGGAAGGCTGAGTCAGAGAGACATTGCCAGCCATCGCCATGACAAGCAGCATATGAAGATGCTGGTAAGCCACGAGCCACATGGCAAGGTATAGATTCATAGAAATGGATTAATTTAAGATGTAAGAACTAGATAGCTAGAAGTCTGAGCCATTAGGTCAAACAGTTTAAATAATATAAGTGTCTGTGTGTTTATTTTATAAGTGGGCTGTCGGACGAGGGCTGGGGTTTGGCGGGACTCGGAGAGAAAACTCTCCAGCTACAGCAAAAGAGTGGAATCTTGAAGAAAAGGAAATGGGGAGGATTTCTACCATTTAGTAAAGCTTTTAAGTAGAGAATATTCATCACCATCATTATTCGGGGGTATATAGGCATGTTTGTCCACTCCACATGGCATCTTGATGATGACAAAGACGATGATGAAGAGAGTATGTATGTACAGATGCACTTGACCATGCATACACAGAGACCAGATGTCTATGTCTAATGTCCTTTTACATGTTTTCCACCTAAATGTTTGAGACAATGTCAAAAACATTTTCTTTGAAAACACTGAACATGCCTCTCACTCATATAAGTAGACTGGTGAGACAGCTAGCCCCAGGTGTCCTCCTCCTTCTGACTATTTAACACTGTAGTAAAGGTATGGGCTCTTCAGGGCTTTTACCAGGATGCTTTGGATCAAATTCAGGTCCTCATGCTAATACAAGGGCTTTCCCCAGTAAGCAATCTTCCAGCCACAGGAAATGGCTTTCAACAACTCTTAGTCAATTACATGGTGATACTTCATATTGGAAAAAAATGGAAGAGATTTTCTAACATAGTTTTTAAGGGAAAAAATCTCGAAAATGAGTATTTTTAAAAAAACTTTCTTCTTATTTATTCTTTGAGTCTTTCACATCATGTATCTTAATCCCATTCATCTCCCTGTCCCTTCTTATCCACACTTTTCCCTTACAACCTCCTCCCCCAAAATAAAATAAAATTTAAGAGAAAATTTTAAAAAGAAAAATCTCATAAAACTGCAGTGTGGCACAGTGAGTCATGCATTGTACACTTTTGTCTATGTATCTTTACTTGCAAGTATCTATTGCAAAGAGTCATAGGTCTGGCTGGAGGCCTCTGGTTTCTGCTACATCATTGATGTTGGGTCCTCTCTGGGACTCCTTTGGGGTATCTTATTGTTGCCCTGTGTGGTGGAGATCCTGAAACTTTGGATCTACAGGACATTATGTGCTCCAGCAGAACATAGATGGGACGGATATTGTGGTCGGCCAATTCATAACCCTGGTTCTGGGCCTGGTAATAGTTGCAGAGTTGGTCAGCCCACAAGCTCCCTGCTATACTCACTGCCAGGGTGAGCTCTCCAACATTGCCCTGGCTTGTTCACCCTATGAAGTAAGGAGGAACGAGGCAGAACTCCTTGCCCTGCTTTCCTGATCTCAGAGCTGGCTCATCTACACATACAACACAGGGCCCCGCTCTTCTTTGTTGCCAGGTAAGGCTCAGGGGCCACTCTCCCATGTGTTACAGCTGGTGAGGGGCAGAGACAGCTCTCCCACTCTTCTGACCTCAGGGCCAGCTCTCACAACCAAAAGAGGAAGGTGGGAGATGGGGGCCATCTCGCTCTCTCACCCATGCCACCATATGGCAGATGAGGGGTGGTGCCAGATCCCCCATGCTCACGATTCCTTTATCATGTTCCCATCAATAGGGTCAGCTCTACTGTGCTACCCAGGCAAGGTGCAGAGCCCACTTTCCCGAGTGCTGCAGCTGGTAAGAATCAGCTCCCGCATCTGGCGCACGTTTCAGAGGCAAATCTGGAGAGGGCATCTTTCCCTTGCCCTCACCAGCACGTGGCAGACAAAGGGCTCATGAGCCAGCCAAATGAGGATTTTAACTATAGATCTACATAAAAATAAAAGGAGACTATCTGGAAGACGGCAATAAAGTAATATTTTGCTTTGGAATGAGTGTTGTAGTGATATTCACCCTTTCTGTATGTGTATATTCCCTATATTATGTGTGTACATTAATAATTATTAGTATTCAAAAATTGGTCAATATGAGAGACATTGATTAAGGACCTCATCATTAGCCCTTGAAATTTAGTGATAAAGACAAATAATGTATTCATCAATAGAAACATCTATGATTCCATAAGTACCAGTAACAATGAGCACGTTTCTTCCCTGGGTACAATGATGAGGCTTTGCTAAGGGTGTCAGAGAATATAGGATGCAGAAAAGAAAAGAGAAAGAGATCTTGGGAGGATTTCACAGAACAAAGCAGGAGTTTGTGCATTAGTCACAAAATTAGAGTTTGTGTATAAAGGCATTGCTCTTAGATCCTGGGGAAAGGGTAAGTTTATCACACAAGTGTTAGGAAAGTCTATTGTATTGAAGCACAGTAGTAGAGTGCTTGAAGGTAATTCCAAGGGAGAAGAAAATGGCAGAATGTTTGATAAATGTGGAAAGGAAATATAGGCAGAAAGACTATTGCAATTTTGCATGAAGTGCAGCTAACTCCTTACTTCCTTAGGGGAAAGACGTAATGCTGGTTTTAGTGTTCTTTGTAGAGACAAAAAACCAAAATATGATGACAGGTTCCCTTAATATTTCTTTATAAAAGTGCATTGCTTGGTCTTGAAACCTAGCAATAAAGTTACTAATTAATATTTGGCAAGGAGTTTGGAAAGGTGTATATTCCCAGACACGCCATAAAGCATCCTGGTTAGAATGTAAAATCAAGGCTAGAGTACACGCATTAAAAGGATTTATAACTATATTTTAACTTAGAGCGTAGATGGAAAGAACACCAGACGGCTGTTAAGAGGTTGAAAATAGAAAATATATTCTGCTATTCATCAAAAAGGGCACTAGGGATATAGAATTTATTTTAATATGCTGAAAGATGCTGAAGAATTATTTTAAGCCTGGAATTGATATTTGGAATTTTAGTGTACTTTGTGATTCAGTGGATAATCTACTATGATGAAACTCCAGAGGTGTTTGCAATGGGGACATCTATTAATGAAAAAAATCATAATTTTATGTTTCAAATTTTATAACATTCTATGAAATTAGCAAAAAATGAGTTTTAAAACTTAGAGAGTAAAACTACTTGAAATCAGACTAAAATCTGTCTTGAAACTATGAAACTAACAGAAGAAAAATGAAAAAAACATTTCAAGATGTAGCCTGGGGCAGAGATCATTTGAATTTACCCAAATTTCACAGGGAAACAAAAATAAAAATTGCCAATTGATACTTCATCAAACTGAAAAGATTTTGGAAACCAAAAGAATCAATCAACAGAATGAAGAGTCAATTAGAGAATGAGAGGAAATATTTAGAAACTAAACATCTCACAAGATATTATTTTTGACAAGCAAAATACAGTAGAAAGATTATAAAAAGAGGAAAGAAATTGTTTTTGTTGCTGTTGATGATGGTGATAACAATTGAGCAAGCTATCTTCCACATAATGTTCTAAACTGTTTAGTTATATTTATCTTTAAAGACAACGTAAGTTGAATCACTTGTGAATGGGTCTCAGCATAAACTTTGGAGCACAGAACAAAAACACACAGAATGAACTATGTAAATCTTGATAATATATCTCTGATACAGATGGAGGAATTGGTGTGCAGAACATCACAAATGTACGACAGAGAGAAAAATTGTATGTTTAAACTTAGGATTCCCATGAATTTCCTTTATGACAATTGGCCAACAGAGGAGAGTATCATCATTCTCATTATATACCTCATTCAGCATCTGAGCTCGTAGGACTGTGAAAATTTTATGGACTAGATTATGATGTAAACAATGGAGCAATATCTTTGAAATCTGAGGTCCAGTTATTCAAAATGCATTGAAATCTTCCAAATGTGTCCATCATATATATAGTTCTTCCCAGAATAGATAAATCTAAACAAAAAATTATATGAGTTTTATATTTATTGTGATATTAGTTTCCATGTTTCCTGCAGTACATCATCAGGTCTTAATAAGGCAATGCAACATAAACTTATTCTTTGGATTCCTGGGATCTAAAATGATATTATGAATACAACTGGGTTAAAATCTGGGTTTTATTAGTGGGTAATAGTCCTGCTGAGCATGCAGAACACAACTCATCTCTACTTTTTAGATCCCCATCGTGTGTGTGTGTGTGTGTGTGTGTGTGTGTGTGTGTGTGTGTGTGTGTGTGTGTGTTCAGTAGACCACATTGTGTTTTCTCCTAAGCAATAAAGCTCTATACACCAAGATTGCTAATTGTCTATATCAAAATATCCATTCACTGTCAATAGTAATGGAAACATCATTCTATGTTGGGGACTGAGTTAATATTAATCACTTTTTTACACAGTCCCAGTCAAAGGGATAACAAAGATGGGTTTATGATGTATAAGGTCAGGGACAAGCACAACCATATATGTAGATTACTAATAACCTCTGACAATTCTGACTGCCTCTGGGATTTCTGGATCAATAATGTAGATTTTATCTCAATCAACTAAAATAGATTATGTAGTTAGCAATCTAATCTTGATACCTTGGTAACTAACCTAACGCCATGTGATGGATAATTACACTATCATTATTTGAAGGGCAAATAGCCTAGTGCCTTGTGAAGGATAATGAACTGCATACCATGTGATGGTATTTAACCTAGTACCATATGAAGGTTAACTAACATGGGGCAACATATAGGTACTTTTAGTGCTTAGTGGATATTTCTACTGCCTAGTACCATATAAAACTGATGGGTAATTAACCTTGTCCTATGTAAAGGATAATTAACCTAGTAGCATGTGGAGGATAATTAAGCTAGTACCATGTGAGGATAATTACCCTAGTAGCATGTGAAGGGCAATTAGCCTAGTATCATATGGAATGTAATTAACCTGTTACCATGCAATGGCCATTAACCTAGTATCATGTGGACAATAATTAGCATAGTAGCATATGGAGAGTAATTAACCTAGACCAAGAAGAGACCCCTGAGACTCCACCTGGCATGCACCCCAGAGGATCAGCAGGTTTATAGCAAATGCACAAAGTATATACAAATTATTGAATGAGCACCTGTTTTCTCATACTTTCTCTCACTGATTGCAGTCTCCCAGCCAGGCCTTGGCTAAGAATGAACTTTATGATCTTCCCTACCATCACTGAGAATTTTCTGTCCCAACTTCATACTTAAGTTGCTTCCTCCATGGACTCCATAGAATTCAATCTCTACTGTATAAAACAAACACATCATTTCTGTGATCTAAAAAGGTCAAAGAAAAAAATGTAGAAAACATTTTTCTGTCTCACTTTCTCTTGATCTTTTTATCTCTTAGATCCTCTATAATGAAATTCCTAGGAAGATCTTTACATTCTGGCTTTTGTTTTATTCTTAGTGTTCTTGAACCCTAGTTACCAAAAATCTTCTCAAAAGCATCCTTCCCTGTCCGTTGTCTCACTCTTCCCTCTCTATTGTGCTAGGCCCTTACTGTCCATAGCACTCACTAAATATGGTTGACATCAGGACACTGTCGGTGGCTACCCCATCTGCCTGAAATGTCCAATAATTTCTCCACCATTCTTTACAAATCCTTGATCGATTATCACACTGAGATTGATCACAAACCATTACCGATTTACTATCCTCATTTTTGCACAGAGGATTTGCGGTGTCTCATGCCCAGCCTTTAAGATGATGCATTTAAACAATCTATTCTAATTACAATTTTGTTAATTTCTTTTGTTAAAATGATCAGATTTAGTAGTATTCTGTCTTCATATTAAACATATATGTTCCTGAATTTTATGGTTGTATAATCGTAGTTTCTCCATTTCTCATCCAGCATGTCTGTTTATCTTTTATGATATAGTTTGTAAATTGTGTATCTCTTTCTTTGGAAACTTACTTGCTCATCAACATAATGCCCTGGTTTTCCAGAAGCAAATATGTATGTTCCATATGTATTCTGATATATTGATTCAAAGTAGTTTATGAGAGGATCATTAAACAAAATAAATAGACAAAGTTTCTAGTCCAGGTTTATATTAAATTATTTTACATTTATTATGATTGCTATCAAACTATTTCTCATGTTTTATATTTTTATTGTCTCTAACTTCTCTTTCCTTTCACTCCTTTTTGGCTTCTTTAGTCATATTTTAATTGTAATGATTTCTGCATCTTTTTGTCCCAAAAATAGTTATTTATACTGTATTGTAAACATTTCCTGTTGTCATTATTAGACAAATTCATTTTCTTTTTATTTTGAAATATGGAACAATCTTATATATTCATTAACATTAAAACATGAGTTTGAGCTGATTTTATCTGTAGCGAATTTATTAATAAACACTCAATGCTGATTGTAATTAATGTTCATTTAGTTTTGTTCAGAATTATTTCTTGTTTAATTATGAACTTGACTATCTTTCTTAAGGCTTTAATTTGAAATTTCATGTTGCATATTTTATTTGGCTTCTCTCCATCACTCTGTTTATGTCTTATCTATTTGCCTAAAACCCTCTCCTGGGATCCCTTCTAAGTTTGGACCTAAATAAATTCCTTACAACAGCTCTTATATCACAATACTGGATATATTCAATTCAAATAAAAGAATTAGAGGTTTCAGTTAAGGTTTTCTTATGTCAAAGGTCATTGGGCATGCATTTGTGAAGACAGTATCTGATGACAGTTACCTGAAGTTTTCCATGTCCATTTTATGAGTAGAGAATTAACAGCATACTCATTTTTTTGGTTTGGGCTACTAGTGAGTAATGCTCTAAATGGTTTGTAAAAGAAACTGGAATTCATATCTACCTTTTGCTACGTGCACATGCCATCAGTCTTCTTCTTGACATTGCATTCCAGCATATAAACTTCACTTTTTAATTTAGGTGTTTGTCTTTTCTTTGATTAAAAAATAGTTCCCATTTCATTTCTTAATGCAATTTCATTGACTATCACCCACCATGGAGAAGCTCAAATGAGTTTGTGAATGTTGTGTCCCCTGTATAATCTGTTTCTATGCATATGAAGAAAAAATGCATGTTCTGTATCCAAATCAGAAATATTCCCAATTAGCTGTACTGTCTCCATCATCCTATCTTGCAATGCATTAAATAAGAAGATTAGTAAGTGCTGGCTCTGCTGTTCAAGGAAATGATAATCCAATTTGTAGCATTCAATAAAAACAAATTAATGCAAAGGAGAGGCCTGTGTCTGTGTCTGTGACAAACAAAATATAACAAATAAGCTTGAGGTAGATTGGGATCCTTGCTGGGAACAGCACCAAGGATGAATGTGAAAGAAATACTAATTCCCACACATAAACTAAATAAACGTAAAGTCAAAAGCATGTATAAATATTCCCATCAAGAAATTGTCAAGCCAAACAAACAAGAGAATTAGATGTTTGGCCATTCAAGTCTTAGGCTGAGAGACTGGCAGACTGGCCCTTGAAACCACCGAAAATTGGTGTGATCAGAGGTGTTTGGCATAACAAGAAGCAACTTTATAAGGATAAGATTTAACTGGAAGTTGCTGAGAAGATGAGAAGACATCACAGTTAATGGGATCTTAAGCTTGCCAAGTTGATAAGTATTCTTTGACACTTAAAAACAGTAATAATCAGGAATTATTATGATGTTTGGGATTTTTATCCAAAATCTTTATCAAACAAATTATAAAATATAATAGGTAAAGATTTTCATAAGCTTCTTTAAATACTAGTTAAGCTTATAAAGTCTACTATTGAATACAAAATGCAGACTGGTAAGTGAGGTTCAAAATGTTTTATAAGCAGTGAAGGGTAAGAAACCTTTAGCATAGGGTCATTGGAAAACAGTATGTCCCCGAGACACTGTCCCCAGATGCATTCTGCAAACGTTGGAATATTTAAGGTTATATGGTTTGCTTACACTGTTTTTATTGTTATTTGTAATGTGTTATCACTGGCTTTGAAATCAGGAGAATTTCTTCTCTTGAAATTATACTAAAAATAATGTTAAATGTGAATCTTGAATAATCATGCTTACTAAGTGAGCTCTTGGTAGAGAAATTTCCAGTGAATTATGAGTCAAAATTATTCTTAGACTTATTAGTATGAATCTAAGTAGAATAATAATGAAACCATAATGGAAGCCACAGAGCTGTAATTGAGATGATCCTTATTCCATTGTCCCTCTGGTTAATTTGTCAAATTAGCTTGCTAGGACAAATGAATGGAAAGCGTCTCCTCCAGCAGGCAGAGCATAATGACTAGTAGCTGTGTTCCTTTTAGCCATCCTGCTTGACATTTACTGTTTTAGATACTCTTTTTATCTTATGATATGCAGTTTTGCAAAATGAAATGATGTTTAAAGAATGAGGAAAACTCCAGTGCTTACTGCCATGTGTCTTTCTATATAGTGAGATTCATTCTTTCGATTTTCTGTTATAGACTAATAGAGTGCCTCTTTTAATCTTTTGACCCAGGGAGGTTTTCTAATTTCTATAATATAGATAATATTCCATAAATTTTACTGATCGACTAATTTTGAATTTATATATTTAAATGCCATGGTATTTTACTCTAAACAAAATAGTTCATTTTGTATTATATTTTTTTAAATTTATGTATACTTTTTAAGCATAGCTAAGTACTTATCACATTGTTGGTGTATAGGTTAGCATGGATAGTATAAATTTAAAATTCTGGTTTATAGACTGGGGAGATGACAAACTGGGTAAAAGTATTTGTCACAAAAGTATTTGGAAAAAGTGGTAGCCTACAAGATAGGAAAAGATTTTTACCAACTACATATCTGTTAGAGGTTTAATATCCTAACATATATAAAGAACTAAATAAAATAGATATCAAGAAAACAACACAATTAAACAATGAGGTACAGATCTAAAAATAGAATTTTCAATAGAGGAAATTCAAATGGCTGAGAATCACTTAAAAATGTTCAACATCATTACCTATCAAAGAAATGCAAACCAAAACCACTTTGAAATTTCATCTTACACCTGTCAGAATGGCTAAAATCAACAAAAATTAACAGCTCATGCTCTTGAGGATATGGAATGTAGTTGTTTTTTTTTGTTTTGTTTTGTTTTGTTTTGTTTTACTCTTTGCTCTTTTACTCTTTGGGTGGCCTGCCACTCAGCTCCAAAATAAATCACCAATAGAGGCTTATTCTTTCTTATGAATTCCAGACCTTAGCTTGGCTTGTTTCTTGCCAGCTTTTCTTAACCTAAGTTATCCCATCTACCTTTTGCCTCTGGGCTTTTTTCTTTCCTTACTTCTGTGTATCTTACTTTCAGTCTTACTGTGTGGCTCGCTGTGTGGCTGTGTGGTTGGGCCCTGGAGTCCTCCTCCTCTTGCACCTAGATCTTTTTTTCTCCCAGATTTCTCTTCCTATTTTATTCTCTCTGCCTTCCAGCCTTACCTATCCTTTATCCTGCCTTGCTATTGACCATTCAGCTCTTTATTAGACCAAACAGGTGTTATAGACAGGCACAGTAACACAGCTTCACAGAGTTAAACAAATGAAATATAAAAAATGCAATACATCTTTGCATCATTAAAGCAAATGTTCCACAGCATAAACAAATGTAACACACCTTAAAATAATATTCCACAACAATGAAGGAACAAGAGTAACACTCATCCATTGCTGATGGGAGTGCACACTCTTGCAGCCACTATGAAAATCAGTTTGGTAGTTACTCAGGAAAATGGAAATCGATCTAACTCAAGATTCAGCTAAACCACTTTGTCCTATAACATATTACATGTTCATTGCTGCTTTCTTCATAATAGCCAGAAATTGGAAACAAATTGAACACCCCTGAACAGAAGAATGGATAAAGAAAATGTGGTACATCTAAACAATGGAGAATTACTCAGACACTACAAAAATGATATTATAAAAATTATTGGCAAATAGGTGGAACTAGAGGAAATCATCCTGAGTAATGTATCACTGACTCAGAAAGACTAAAATGGTATGTATTCACTTTATGTGTGGATATTAGCAGTTATGTCAATGATATCCAAGCTAAAATCCATAGAATCACAGAGGGTACATACAGAGTAAGGGACTAGAGGGAAGAGAGAGATCTAGGTAGGTAAGGGAAATAAAATAGATAGATATGGATGGATGAGGGAGGATGGAATGGGAGGATCAAGTAGGGAAGAGGAGAGGAGAAAGGGTTATAGGAGGGAATACAGTGAGAGACAGATAAAATTAAGGGCCATTTAAGGCATGGTATGGAAACCTAGTACAACAGAATTTATATACATACATATATATAAAGGTGATCTAAATGCAGTCATCAAATAACTGGGGAGACAGAGACCAAACTGGTCACCTCTGGTCACCAAAGTTTCCAGTACTGGGATTGGGTCACATGTAATTGAGTTGTTGACCAAGGGGCTACTCAGAATTCTCAAACAACCCAGGCTGTTGCCAAGACTACAGTTTGCTCTCCACAAACTGACAGCAAGGCCCCATTGCTGAAGATAACACCTATACAAGTCATCAAATATGGAGATGTCAAGCTTGTGCCTACATAGAGCCTTCATCCATACATCCCAGCATCTTTGGTACAGAAAGGCCCTCTGCATGCTATCAAAAGAGAAATGTAAACACCCACCCAGCCACAAATTTTTATTTACAATGGTGTGCTGCCTGCAAAATAGACTAAGACAATGGTGGCACAAAGCTTGTAGGAGTTACCAACTAATATCTGATTTGATTTAAGGCCCCACTCCATGATATAGATTCCATAATCAACACTACTTGTATTATCAAGAACCAGAGACTGGATAGCCCAGGTGCCTAGGGTAAAAACAAATGATATTTTGTAGTGGGTAGCCATTCCAGCTTTGATCTGGAAGTTTCAACCCCCATTGAGACTTCGGCAACTGTCACGCCTACAAGGCGGGGCCAAGGGAGGCGCCTGGGGACCCGAGATCTGGATCGGCGGGGCGCTCTCTCTGTGGCGGGACCCTGGATAGTGGAGGTGGACCGAGCAGAGCTCCAGAGAACACCGCTGGACTGTGATACACCTTCCCCAGACTCCGCGACCTACCTATCCCTTAATTTGTAAGTTACGCCATTAAATAAATCTCCTTTTAACTACGTGGAGTGGCCTTAATAATTTCACCAATAATATTTCTCTACAAAAAGAAAAAAAAGTTCGTGATAAAATGAATCTTAATGATATTCTGCAATAATCATAGACCTACGCTTTGTCCAGCTATCATCAGGGAAGTTTCCTTGTGCAACAGATGAAAACAAATATATAATCCCATAGGGATACATTATGCAGAGTGATAGACTTTGGAACACTAAGTCCTAAATGGAATATCTCTATTAAATCCCTTGCCTCAGAGCTCAGGTAGCACGGCAGAAATGGAGGCATAAAGAGCGGAAGAACTACAGGGGTTAGAGGACACCAGGAGAACAAGGCCCTCTGAACCAAGTGAGAAAACCTCATAAGAACTCACAGAGACTGAAGCAGCATGCACAGGACCTGCATTGGTCTGCACCAGGTCCTTTGTATTTATATTATAGCTTTCAGTTTATTATTTCTATGGAACTCCTAACTGTGGGAGAGAGAGGGTCTCTGATTCTTGTGCCTTCTTCTCCTCCTCCTCCTCCTCCTCCTCCTCCTCCTCCTCCTCCTCCTCCTCCTCCTCCTCCTCCTCCTCCTCCTCCTTCTTCTTCTTCTTCTTCTTCTTCTTCTTCTTCTTCTTCTTCTTCTTTTCAGAGCTGAGGACTGAACCCAGGGCCTTGTGCTTGCTAGACAAGCGCTCTACCACTGAGCTAAATCCCCAACCCCTCTTGAGGACTTTTCTCTTTCTGATGATTTGCCTTGTCCAAGTCCAATGTGATAGTTTTTGTTTTGTATTATCTTTTATTTTGTTATATCAGAAAATATGAATGAATGAAAGCATATCCAATGGGGTAAGGATTAGCAATGGAACTGCCGTTTATACCTGCTGGGAGAGGGAAAATCAGTTTTCTCCAGTGGAGTGACACTGCGTATATCAACCACTCCAGGGTAGGCCTCATACTTGGGAATAGTTGACCAACAGATAATGGACTCCACAGTATTTTTGTGGGATTTTATTTGGTTACAGTTTGGTGGGGTTTTTTTTTTTTTTTGAGGTGGGGGGTATTGTTTTATCTTGTTTTTTTGGTGTTGGGGGTTTTGCTGTTATACTGGGTTTTGATTTTTTCTGTTTTTTGAGGAAGAACTTAAAGGTCAGTGAGAAGGGAGGGAAGAGGATCTGAAGAATTTGGAGGAGGGAAAGAATATGATCAAAATATATTTAATTTTAAAAATATTTTAAATAATGATACAATAAAAAAAACAAATCTTCAGAAAAAAGTAGTTGAAAGGTGGTTCTGGGTGAATAAAGTAGGTCACTGGGTTGTACCTATGAGGGGCAGATCATGGACCTCATTCCTCCTTGTCTATCTCTTTGCTTATGTGTCATGAGGTGCACAGCTTTGCTTCATAATGTCATATGTACCCTGCTTTGGCCTCTCTTTAGGCTCAAAGCATTAGAACCACTGACCATGGCTAAAAACTCTTAAATCTGAGAAAAAAAAATCTATTTTTTCTCCTTGAAACTGGCATGCTCAATTATTTGGTAAAAGTGAATAAAAAGTTGACTGATGCACTTTCTGTCCCAGAAGGAGGTAATATTTATTGACGAAATGAAACAACATGTAAAGAATAGTGTATATTGTCTTTTCCTAATCAAAATAACCTTCCATTGGAATTTAATTCCACTGAAGATAATGATAATTAAAATTACCAGTAGTGTGAATTCTTTCTTTCATAAAAACTGGAACAGACAATAGGCAAAGCAGGTGGAAATTTAATGTACTATGAGATATTAATTTAGACAAAATTATATTTTATTTTTATTTATTCTTTGAGAATTTTTACAGTGTATTTTTGTTTGTTTGTTTGTTTTGTTTTTTTGAGACAGGGTTTCTCTGTGTAGCTTTGTGCCTTTCCTGGAACTCTCTCCGTAGACCAGGTTGGCCTCGAACTCACAGAGATCCGCCTGGCTCTGCCTCCCGAGTGCTGGGATTAAAGGTGTGTGCCACCACCGCCCGGCTAAGTGTATTTTTTTTTAAAGAAAAAGCCACTAAGAGTCCATTTTGTGTTGGCCATCTACACTTGAGTATGGTGTCTGCTCTGGATAGTGGGTGTTAAACCCAATGTCACTTCTTTAAAGAAACTATTTTTCCCTCTTTCAACAGCTATACTTTGTAAAAAGTTTTGTGATTCAGAGTGGGACTTTGTACAAACATCTTGTCCTCCATGCTGGGATTTTGTCTGTCATGAACTTGTTTTTATGCATGGTGTCACAAATGATTTGGACTCATATGTGCATTTACCCGCTTGTGTCTGGAAAAAAATGGTTTTCTTAAATATAAGCTACCACTTCTGGCTCTTACAATCTTTCCCTTCCCACTTCCACAATGATCCCTGAGCTTTGAGAAAGAGAGTAACACAAAGATATTCCATTCGGGGCTGAACACTCCAAAGATTCTCAGTCTGTCTACTGTGTCCAGTTGTGGGTTGCTCTGTTAATTATTATCTACTTAAAGATGTTAAGTAAATAAAAGATGATTATTATCTACTTAAATGAAAAATCATTCATTTAGCAGAATGATTTCATCCCCTGTTCTCATTACCTATCTTGTCTTAGGTTCTTCTTTCATTGGCAATATCAGGTGTGGGATTCATTTCATGAAGCCAAGTCATAATTCCAGTCAAAAAAGGGTTGGTTGCTACCCCAAAATCCAAGCCTCCATTATGCATATCTGACATAAATATCATTATTACATCTCTCAGTTTCATAGCTGGGTGAGATTGATGATTATTTTTCTCTTCTGGTACCTTGTATAGCACCCCCTAGTTTTATGAATGCTAGCCAGTAGAGGTAATGCTTCCAGTTGAATATCAGCTAGATTTATCCATGTTCTATGTCATAAATCTTTGGTATTTTCAGCAATTAGGTCTTATTGTCAAGTTGTAGTTGGTAGCCATCAGCATTGGCAACGGCCTGTAGTGGTTGGAAGTCTATGATCCATTGCTAGAGAATTTTTTTTTTTTTTTTTTTTGGTTTTTCGAGACAGGGTTTCTCTGTGTAGCTTTGCGCCTTTTCCTGGAACTCACTTGGTAGCCCAGGTTGGCCTTGAACTCACAGAGATCCACCTGGCTCTGCCTCCCGAGTGCTGGGATTAAAGGCATGTGCCACCATTGCCTGGCGAGAATTTTTTTATTGTGTGACACTATTCCTGGTGACAGTTTCATCAGCAAAGCCCACCACAGCATATATGACAAATAATAAATGCTGGAACCTAGGGCACGTTGCATGGTATGTGGGGAGCTCAACAGCTTAGAGACTGGCCTTCCATTTGCTCAGTTGGTCTTATCCTCTTCCAGGCAGTTCAGCTTGTCTCTGATTCTTCCAGGAAAATGGACTTATTTACAAGTGAATCTCAGCCATCTTTATAGTTTATATACTCTTGGACAAAGAATGGCCTAGTGAATTTGGTCAGTTTCAGGGATTTCCTGAAACTGTTACCACATTGACTTCATGTCATAATGAATTGCAATGTAGGATGAGTTTTCTACCTTCCCTTAGGACATCTTTTTGTTTCAATTTGTAAGCATCCTGTCCTAAAATATAATATTATTTAACTTCCATTCTATACTCAATGTCTTAAGGATTTTCCCTCCAAGTGAAAGGTTTTAATCTTGGAGGAAACTGTTGCACTATAGGCTTCTTAAGCATATACTACATAAAAGGAATTTAAATGGAGTCACCATCTAATGAGGGAAGTAGTAATTCAACTAGTAATCATTTGTTACTAAATAAAACTCCCAGTACCAAGAATATGTTACATCTTTTGAAATCATTGGCCAAAAGGATTCCCATAAACTATTTTCATTTTCATTTACCAGACCTCAACAGCTACAAACATAGTTGAAAATTTAGACTAATTATTTTGCATTATAAGAAAAAATTAAGTATATCAAATGTTCTGTAACTTGAGGAAATATATTTAAAGTACTCAGAAGGAAAATAAATGTTGAGTGACAGTGAACATTTTACTTTATCTATTAGGTACATTGTGAACATTCTTTGGTTCTTGATTCAGCAAACATTTAGAGATGCAAAGACAAAAATTCCATTCTTTGTTAGAAAGCTAAGATTCATTCCACAAAAAAATACTCTTGGTGATAATAAAATTTCATTAATACAATGATTGCTGTATCTTAAAATCCCAGAGAAATGATGAAAGACTCTGTTAGCTATGGCTGCTTATGGGGAACATGAAAAATACCAAAGTAAATAAAATTATATGGATATAAAATAAGGAACTCACAGAGTTCATCCAAGGATAAAGAGTTTGGGAAAGTATCAATGGGTTTTTTAAATGTAACTGGCTTGAATATCAAATTAAGAAAGCACATATTTAGGTGGGGATACAACTTAATGTTAGAGTGATTGCTAATCACTTTCAAGGCACTGTGTTTTATCTATAGTGAAAGACATACAGAAAAACAATGTATGTTTTAGAATCATTCAAAACAAAACTTATCATGTTGTAGTATTTAAAGTATTTTCATAGAGTTTCTTTGCAGATGAAAGCAAAATAGCACCTAAGTATTACAATGTGCATAAATAAGAAATATGAATTATTCTCACCATTCAGTATTTGAATCAAAAATAATCTATTGAATACCAGACATGCTTGGAGCATTTGTTCAGTGTGGGAATTCAGAAGGTGTACAGAACCCAACATTCCTGAGATGAAAGACTTCATGTCTATATTAGGAGAGGGGAAAGGAAAGTAAGAAATTTGAATTAATTAAAGTAAAAGACAATAGTTGCTTCTAAAAGAACAATCAAGAGAGGCTGGAAGTACAAGTTTTTTCCATTTAAATAAGGTCATGAGAATGGTCTTCACTGAAAAGATAGTATTTGAAGAAAGGACAGAGATGTGAAGATATCTGGGAACTATTACAGGCAGAAATAGTCAATGAAGAACATTAAAGATCAGGGTAGAATATAAAGTTAATGGCAAGATGACATATGTATCTACATTAGGATGAAAGACAAGAACAACCAGAAAACAACACCAAGAAAATAAAGAGTCTCAACATTAGATGAAATATTTGGAGCAACATTTCAACTGCTTCTCCTCTCACTGACCTGACTGAAGAGGCAGTTTAATAGTCATCAAAAGCAGAGCAATTGTCTGATTATTATTCTAAAGGGAAGACTTAGCTGCTACATTAAAATAGAATGATACTAAAGTTTGAGAGAGGAACAGAGTTGGTTTCATGGTTTCAAATTGAAGATGTAAGTTTGGTGGAGGAAAAAAGTATTAGCTTAATTAGGAAAGACTGTCTTGTATAGACATGACCATCAAGGTAGATGTTTTTAGTTTTTAGTTTTGTGTTCCATAAATGTAAATACAAATTAAAAATAAGAACTTGCTTCCCATTGAAAATAAGGGGATGTCTTCTTTAACTAGATCATTACTTCATAAAACTTGTGTGTGCACTTTCTCTCTGAAATATACATTAATCTCTTTAAAGGCTAAATAAGCCCCTAGCTGGCTTCCTGACTAAAGATTGCTTCTCTTAAGGGCCTGAGAACTATTGCTTTGAGATGTAATCACCAAGAAAAATAGTGCTCCTGTCTCAATTTTTGTTAGAATGCTGGGATTCTCATTTCAGCTTTGAAAACTCCTTCTTGCCATAAAGATAATTTATTGATTTTCTTTTGACTAAATACTATTAGATAACACGAATGATCACCTCAATTGCTGAAATGAGTTCAAGATGAACAACCAGTACTGTCTGATGCTGTGTCCGCTTACTTAAGCATCAGTTTTACCTTAAGGATTTGCTTGCAATGTACTGATTCTGCTCAAATATATGATTCTATGCCTCTGTAATATCCTAGAATACTGCTCAAACTATTTGACATAGAGGGAACACACCTATCTGGGATCTATGGATCAATTGCTAAAATCTATGAAAGGGCAGAATTATGTATGTGAGCACAAAGCGGTCTGCTCAGCTATATAAAACTGTGGTATTCATTCTGTGATATCCTATTGGGTGGTTCAGCTATGAGAAATGATATCATTCTATCAATCTATAATCTCTCAGTGGGATGCTTCAGATGTTCAGTCCACTCTAGTGTCACAATTGTTAGATAATCAGAGTGTGGAGGGAATGTCATTAATGAAAGACTAAAAAGAATAAAGCTGATTTGAAGAGGGAGATTTCACAGGCATGGTACAGTAACTTCAAACTGCTGGTGTAAGATGCTGTAACCTCATGCCAGTGAGCTGTATCCCAGTGCCCTGTGACCAATCCCAGGATCTAACTTTGGTCTACCAAGAATACCCTTATTTGCATGACTCCCATTTGCATGATTCTGGTTTACGTGGCCACCTCTCACATGGTAGAGGTTTCACAACTGTAAATTATGTATATAGTTGGTAGAGATAACAATCAAGAACTGCGTACCAGACAACCTGGATTGTACTTCTTCACATAGCAGAAAATATGTGCCAGGAAAATGTACACTAAACAGAAAGAGAGAAAGTTCTCCTGTAAAATCGAGGACTCTGAAGCCCACTGCCATATGCCATAGGTCAGTGCTTTTCAACCTTCCTAATGTTGACACTTTAATACAGTTCTTCATGGTGTAGTGACCCCCAACTATAAAATTATTTTTGTTGTTACTTCATAACTGAAATTTTGATACTGTTATGAGTGGCAATGGAAATATCTGATATAGGAGATATCTGATATGTAACCTTGAAGGGGTTATGACCCACATGTTGAGAATCACTGCTGGTGATTGTAGTCTAGCTGTTGCCCAGTTGATCTCTTACACTGTGTTCAGTACATTGTTTTGTCCATTCTAGTCAAGACTGAATCCATTCATTTTATTCCATACTGCCTTTATAGTAGACAACAGTCCACTAAAATAAGGAAGTGAACAAGCTGGAAATTCTTGAGCTGAGTATACCATCTGAAGCTCTTAGGTGAGAGACCTAGAAATATTAAATCTGATAGTAGTTAGTTTTGAAATTCAGCTGAGTATATCACCATTAATGGATTTAAATGCTATTCTCCTATGTCTTTATTCAATTGCACAACAGGTAACCAGAATTTATTCTTGTTATTTGTATTTTAGTACTCATTAAGTTTACTTCACATGAAGAAATGATGAAGAGATGAAAATGCTAATCACTCAGGTTCCATTTGTGCATTCTATATACATGTGTTGAAATGTCACCGCATATGCCAGTAATGTGTATAATTATTGCAAGTTAATTTAAAGTTGTTTTCAATTATTAATTAACTCCAGTGTATGTGTTTCAAGATCCTGTCTGAATTACCATGTAGTTAGAAATATGAGAGAACAGGAATTTTGCCTTTATTCTACCTCTTTTCTGCCCAAAAATTCTTTCATACTTGGAATGAATGGTTGAAAGTCAAATCTTATCATGACCTGAATATGCTTTGGGGTTTTAAAACATTGTTTTTGATTAATATATGCATGCTGGTTTATCTTTCAAAAATGAATAAAGGAAGAAATCAAGGAAAGAAGGGAGGAAGAGAGAGAGGAGAGAAAAGGAGGGATGGTGGGAAGGAAGGAAGGAAGGAAGGAAGGAAGGAAGGAAGGAAGGAAGGAAGGAAGGAAGGAGAGGTCCAGAGCAGGAAAGAGGGAAGACTAACATCATCAAAAGAAATAAAGCTGTTGAAAGATGGTTGTAGTAAGAGATTCTAGAAGATACATTAGTTCAGGAATAGGGATCAGATTTTCTAGAAGGAATAATGTCTTGCCCAGGACATGTTAGATAATGATTTAAAGTTGGCAAATTGAAAGATCATCAAAGATGGGAATAGTCGAATATGCCAAAAATGTTTCCTTCACCCAAACAATCAACATTTTTAAAAGAGACACCTCAATCCTCCTTAGTCTGTAAATCTCTCTGAACTGTTTCTGTTTGCATTAGGTAACACATCATTGCAGGATGGTGATATTTTGCATCACCATTCTATGTGTTCTTTTCCCATTGCAGTTCCCCTACAGATTAGGGTCACTGATTAAAGATTGAGTGTTTTATTTCTGCTTGAATGTGTTATGAATAAATTAGAAATGGCAAACTGTGAAATTTAAAACCTCTCATGTTTGCCCTTCAGTCAGAAAGCCTCTACCTCTTGGGCATGGGGAAAACACACAAATTTGTGAAAATCAATGTATCTCCTGAAAGAAGAAGGATGGGGCAGAGATTCAAATTCCATAATAGAAACGTACCTGATTGAAATAAATTGAGGGGAAAATTTAAATAAATGTGGGAAATATTTATACTTGTCAAAATAGATGTAGAATCAATAAAAATATAACAGCCAAAGAACAACCCATGGTCAGACAGAAAACAATATGCTTAGCGAAAAACCCAACTGTAGCTAGAGGCCTTTGAAAGACTCCCCACGCAAATTTACTACTATAGAAGCTTCCTAAAGCATACGCATAGAGTAAATAATATAAATGTAGTTAACATGTAACAGGGGCACGATGCCTCTTGTAGGCACCATGTATTATGAATAAAGAATCTTCAAGTTAGGAATAGAATACCTCCTTTGGTGTTATGATCACTTATGTCTCCCAAATAATATAGTTTACTGCCCTTGTTCTTGGATACTCTTCAAAAGTTGTTGGTGAAGATATAATATACTTAACTCGTGGGACATACCTAATTCTATGTAGTGCTCATGTGGAAGCTTCAACTCTACTGATTAACATATATAGTACTCGAAGATGTGATGGGTGCTATCAGAGAAGAAAAATAATAATCAATTTTACTCAGCTGATAGACATATGAGCTACAATAATTACAGTTCAGGAATCTATCTATTGGTACAGTGGTGGCATGAACATTAAGAGAGTAATCAAATATTTTTTACTGGATTTGCAGCCAGCTCCACAAGACTGAACCCATGTCTGACACAATTAATGGAGTCAAGAGCCTGTGGCCAGGCTGGTCATGGTCTCTAGTGGAGAATCTACTATTTTTATTTTGCTGAAGAAACAGTATTAGACAAACCCCAATAGGACTTATTGTTATACACATATATTAGTACATCTCTCTACACTCACCAGAGAAGCTTCTTTTTGCAGTAGCTGATGATAAACAGAAACCTACTGTTGTGGGAATTCGATCCATTCAGCCAATGGTATTGGGGTGACTAGTTCTACAGGGTATGATCTTGTCTGAGTAAGTGACCAAAGAAGAATGGAGGAGAGGGGCTTCAGGCTCTCTCTTGGGTGGTTGGAGCAGGAGCAAGCAGAGAAGTGTGACTTACAGTTAGTCCCCTTTGCCCTTGGTCAGAACAGCAGGACAATGACAGCTGGATTAGCAGCAGCGTCTACTTGTTCTGTATCCATGAGTGTGTAATTTCCCTTTCATCCCTTAATAAATTATTGACAAGACTCCCATGAGTTCTCACTTTAATCTACAATCAATCAATATTCAGAGAATAACAGGCTTTATGGTGGCAAATGGGATATCTGTATCATCCCCCTCCATCACAAGCACAAGAGATCATTTCAGAAGAGGAAGTGAAAAGACTGTGAAAGCTACATGAAAACAATCTTTTATGAATACAATAGGACCCTTGCAATATGAACTCTCAGTTACCATGAGAAACATGCATAGAACCTGTGACAATTCAGCCAGAAAAGTTTTCATCATGGAACAAGGTATAGACTCCTAAAGTCCCACCACTAAGAGAGATGATATTTGCAATTGATGGTCATGGTGGGAGGGATAGTCTGTTTTCAAGGATATGGCCTCCAAAATAACCACATCCTGGTTATATTTTGCCAACTTGACACAAGCCTAAACTCATCTGGGAATAGGTCATCCTAACTGAGAAAATGTCTCCATTAAATTGAATTGTACGCAAACCTTTGGGCGCATTTTCTTGATTGATGTTTGGTGTAGAAGGGCCCAGTTCACTGGAGGCAATGTCAACACTGGGAATGTGGGTTATTGTTGTATAAGACAAAAAGATGAGCAAGCCAGTAAGCAGTTATCTTCCATGATTTCCTCTTCATTTCCTGCCTCTAGGATCCTGCATTGAGTTCTTATACTGACTTCCCTCAGTGATAGAGTATAGCATGAGAGTTGTAAGATGCAATTAATCCTATTCTTCTCAAGTGCTTTTGGTCATTCTGTTTTATCACAACATAACTCTTACTAAGAAAGTACCCATGCTCTAGTATATGACTCTATACCCACGCATGTACTGGTAGCACTAAGTGAATTCAGAGATCAAGGGTGTGTGTGTGTATGAATATCCCTGGGAAGGGGAAATAGAAAAGATTTCACAGGTGGACTGGGAGCTAATGGGGATGAGAAAAAGAGGGATTGATCAAGTGGTGGGGTGGAAGGAGACAGTACTGAAAGAGAAAACTGGAATGGGGGCGTTTTGAGGTAGAAACCTAATGCAATGAATCACCCTGGAATCTACAAGGGTGGCCCTAGCAAAGACTCCTAGTGATGGGAGAATATGGGCCTGAACTGGCCATTTTCTGAAATCAGGCAAGTCCTCCAGTGGAGGGACTGGGACTCTAAGCCAGCCACAAAACCTTTCACCTACAATTTGTCCTGTCTACAAGATGTCCTGGGTTAAAGTTGGTACAGAAATTGTGAGAGTGGCCAACCAAAGACTGGTCCAACTCGAGGCCCATGCCAGGAATTGGGACCCATGCTTGAAACTGAAGGTCCGGGAACCAAAGATCCACAGTCAAACATTAGGTAGAGCTCTGGGAATCCCTTGGGATAGAGGGAAGAAGAATTGTAGGAGCCAGAGATGTCAAGGACGCTACAAGATCATGTTTCACAGAATCAACTAACCAGGGCTCATAGGGCCTCACAGAGATTGGAACAACAATCAAGGTGCCTGTTTGGGTCTGACATAGGTCTTCTGCATATATGTTTCGGTTGTGTAGCTTGATACTCTTGTGGGATTCCGAGCAGTGGGAGCAAGGATTATCTCTGACTCTTTTGCCTGCCTTTGGGACCCCTTTTCCTTCTACTTGGTTGTCTTGTCCAGCCTTGATATGAGAGTATGTGACTAGTTTTATTGTCAGTTGTTATGCCATATTTGTTTGGTATTCCTGGGAGGTCTGCTCCTGTCTGAAGGGAAACAGAGGAAGAGTTGACCCCATGCAGGAGAGAGGAGGTGGGAGCAAGGAATGGGAGGAGAGGAACTAGGGGAAAGTGCAGTTGGGATGTAATATAAGAAAGAAGAATAAATTGATTAACTAATTAAAACACTGAACACATGGAATTGGGAAGGAATAATGATGGTGCACTGGGAGAAGAATTAGGGTGGAGAAAAAGGGATGTGAACTTTAATCAAAACACATTATATGAATGTATAAAATTACTGAATAATTAAAGTAATGCATTTATATCATCTTATAACTTATTCAGAATTGTAAACATTTGTGCAACTCTACTTGCAGAAATATGAGCAAATGTGTATTAATCCAAGACAATATGACTCAAAGGCAGTGTCGTAACCAACAAGCATACCGGGTGTGGACAATAATTCAGGTAAGTTGTATTTTTGGAGCTTCCTACACCCTACATGGCCAGCTATCCTGGTAGTAAAGTTCTCTTCCCAAGAAGTGGAATTTCTATTCTAATGATGAGGAGAGGGACCTGTGAACTTTATAAGCTTTGGAGACCGTGCATCTTATTGTCTTGTTTGTTACACCTCAGTCTTAAAGAAGCTTTCTCCAGAGTGAAATGTTTCTATCCTCAATTCTCATGAAACTTTTTTCTTTACAACAATCTTATATTCCTCCTTCACAGAATCAACAAAACCTCAAGCATACAATTGCTCATTTACTGTCCAGATTCCAGTTTTAGGCAGCAGAAACTGAAGAGGCTTTTAAACAACTAAAAATAGTCTAAAACTCTCGTATTTTGGAGAATTCTAAAAGTCCATATCCCTGTTAATATGTACATTCAGTACTTTTCTATGTTCATGACAAAAAAAAAGACCCACTTAAAGGCTCCTGTGTCTACTTACAAACCATTGAAATTCCATGCTCAGTCTAGAATTAAGCCTTCAAAACAGAAAACTATTAGTTTCGAAAACATGTATTTTGGGTTTGGATTTTCTATGCACACACATATGGCACTTTTCATTCTTGGCCTTAAAATCTAAAGCTTTTTCTAGTGCAGTATTAACCAAGATGTCTCCTGACTAATTGACAGCTGGCTTGTCAGACACAGACTACTCATTTACTAGGTAAATCACTCAGGGATATAGGATAAGTTAGTAAAGAAAAGAACTGTATGGATCGGGGATAAAAATGACAGTAAATTGTTGTATATTTCAAGAAGGAAACGTAATATTATAAATCCTTTTATTCACTTAAAAGTATGCTTCATAAAAGTAAGATCAAAGTGAGGAATTCTTTTTCCTGGACTAGGGCAGTTGCCTAAGATTAACTACCATGCTCTGCAATTTACATATTTTGTTAAAATTTCTGTTGTCAACAGCATCTACATGAATTAGGTACGTATTTTAAAGACATGGGTCTCCTACTATGCCTCGGTGAAAAAGATGAAAGAAATTATTAAGACATATCAAAGGGATATGACTTTCATGACAGCACTCATTACAGTTCATCCCCAGGATAAACACCAGGATCCCTCCTTCAATCATGACCCAGAGACTGATTCAGGTCACAAGTTGACTTCAAGGTGATAATATAAAAGACAGGGGATTTGTCTGATTATGTTGTGAGTGATAAGGAATGGCCTGAAGGCTATCTAAATGTCCATAATTACCACTGTTGGGATTTTGGAACATACTGATTAGGAAGGAGAAAAAAATTAATTTCCACTATTTTAGAGGAATTACATATATATTTGCAGTTTCTTCAGAAGAACTAAGGGTAAGGAGGCCGAGTCTAAGCACCTGATTATTTAGTGTAAAGCTAGTCTTACAATAAATGTGGCTGGAATCACAGAATACCCTCACACAGAAGGTGAGCCTAAATACAGGCCAAGCACCTTTCAGAATTAACATGTTCAACAAGATGTAACGTAAGTGAGAAATGTAAAACTAAAATTCCTAGAACATAATAGAAAAAAATGTAGGTTTAAGAGACATGGCACAGACTAGGATAAACAATCTGCAAAGGACATTTTTCTGTGTAAATAAAAGCTTTTATCCAAAAGATACAGAAAATCACACAACAATATAGTAAAAATAAATCAGCACTTATCATTAAGGAATTTCAGTTTAGGAAAACCTGAGATATCATTACACCCCTCTTAGAAAAGATAAAACTTGAAACAGGAGCAAAACTAAATATGGAGCAATAAGGAATTTCACTTACTGCTGGAGAGAACACAAAACTGTAAAGTCACTTTGAAGATGGTTTGACAATTTCTTTAAAAACTTAGCATTGTTTTACCTTATTCCCCAGCAATTATATTTATTTAAATTAGTTGAAAATGAATATGTACACAAAAGCATATAAATAAATGTTGATAATGGCTTTATTCATAATTGCCAAAACTTGAAAGCAATCTGCATTTACTTGATCAAATATATGGATATGCTGTCATATGCAATATAATAGTATATTATTAAGTATTAAAAAGAAATGAAATAAGATCCTAGATACAGATAGGTGTAGAAGAAAGGCAAATGGATATGATACTAAGTGAAAGAAGTATGTAAAAATAGTCTTCATGTTTTCTACTCCCATATCATTCACATTCAGTAGGAATACATCTAGAGTACTGATAAAGAGATCTAAGCAAAGAATGGAAAGGAAGAGTGACATGGTAGAGTTCTTCAGGGTCGTTAAACTGTCCTGCATGATACTCTAATGGGACACATTTCTCAAAACCTATAAGATGTACAACTCAAAAACACCTGAATTCTGGTAACAAGGATTTATCCCTACCTTAGGTCATTGAGTATTACCAATGTCTCATCATGGTGTGAGAATTTGAGAGTAGGAAAAAAGTGTACATTTAGAGAGGCAAAAGTGGCCTCATGTTTTATTTTTGTTGAACTTAAGCCTACTCTAGAAAACAAAAGCTACTTAAAAATGGGGTGGGCTGGGGGGAAGGCAGGGGGGGGGAGAACAAGGGAATCTGTGGCTGATATGTAAAATTAAATTATAAAATTAAAAAAACAAGAATAAAGAAAGAACAGACCTGTGTATTGAAAGAGTTTAAAGGATTAAAAGAATTCATACAATAAAAAAAAAATGTCACTTGCTGTGAGGGTGTAATCTATGTTTAGGTGGCCCTGATGTCTTACTCCCACCTTCCCTAGTACTTTTGTTCTTTAAAAGTAAAATCTATTTTGAATAACTACCAATTGGTCACCTTAACTTTTTGTGTGGGAAGTCGATGAGCCTGACACGGTGTCCTTGCCCGTCTGGAATTGAATTCATTCATAATCAGGCATGGTCAGGCCTTATAGAAAAAAGATCCTCCTCCCCTAAAAATCCTGAAACATCATCATGAGAACCTACAAAGGCACCACCAAAGAAATCCAGTCCATCTAACTGGTGCCATGTACTCTGTACTTTGAAAGATGAGTTATCACAATGGATGTCCTCTGACATACCTATAAGAAATAAAAGCCAACACAAAGCAGCAACAAACAACATATACCACACAAAACTGATGAACTCCAAGTCCTTGAGAGCAGTTAGCCCTTCAGGAATCTTCCTGTGTGATTCCTAAGGATGTGAAGTGTAGGTTTTTTAGAGACTCATGAGAAAGGAGGCCTTTTGTCAATCATATCACTACTCTCATACACTACTTTGCTATCCTTTCCACAGAATAAATACTTCAGTTATTTAAGAACTGTATTTTACTAGTAGGCAGGTGGGCTGTTGTAAAACAGAGTCTGGAGTTATAAATCTCAAAATCTTTGAAAGAAAGTGGGCCATCTTCATTAGTAGTTTTTGATAATAAAATGAGTCATTAATATGTATTTAGATAATCAAGTACTAAATGTGCTACATAAATATCTAATGAATTGATTAGTTGGAAAGATGATTTAGAAATGAAAATTTTCTAATTTATGCACAAATAAATATCTGACAGTTCATGTAAGAACTAAAGGGATATTTTCAACATTATGGAGTTAACTCCAAGTCAGGGATGTCCTCAAGTCCCAATATAGAGTGTTAAAAAAGTTACTACCATCATGTCATCTGCAAATAGGGAAAGCTTGACTTCTTCCTTTCCAATTTGTATCCCCTTAATCTCCTTATGTTGTCTTATTGCTCTGGCTAGAACTTCAAGTACTATATTGAATAAGTATGGGGAGAGCGGACAGCCTTGCCTCGTTCTTGATTTTAGTGGAATTGCTTTGAGTTTCTCTCCATTTAATTTGATGTTGGCTGTTGGCTTGCTGTAAATTGCCTTTATTATGTTTAGGTATGTTCCCTGTATTCCTGATCGCTCCAATTCCTTTATCATGAAGGGGTGTTGGATTTTGTCAAATGCCTTTTCTGCATCCAGTGAGATGATCATATGGTTTTTTTTCTTTGAGTTTGTTTATATGGTGTATTACATTAACGGACTTTCGTATGTTGAACCACCCTTGCATCCCTGGAATGAATCCTACTTGATCATGGTGGATAATTGTTTTGATGTGTTCTTGGATCACAGACCTGGAAAGAATAATACTCAACTTCATATGGAAAAGCAAAAAACCCAGGATAGCCAAAGGAATCCTGTACAATAACACAACTTCAGGAGGCATCACGATCCCTGACTTCAAGCTCTACTATAGAGCTACAGTAATAAAAACAGCTTGGTACTGGCATAAAAACCGACATGTGGACCAATGGAATCGAATTGAAGACCCTGACATTAATCCGCACACCTATGAACATATAATTTTTGACAAAGAAGCCAAAAGTGCACAATGGAAAAAAGAAAGCATCTTCAACAAATGGTGCTGGCAAAACTGGATATCAACAAGTAGAAGGCTGCAAATAGATCCATATCTATCACCGTGCACACAACTTAAGTCCAAGTGGATCAAGGACCTCAACATAAATCCAGCTACTCTGAACCTGCTAGAAGAGAAAGTAGGAAGTAGTCTTGAATGCATTGGTGCTGTGGGATGGTCTGTATGTCAAATGTGTTGCTGATTGGTCAATGAATAAATCACTGATTGGCAGTGGCCAGGCAGGAAGTATAGGCGGGACTAACAGAGAGGAAAATTGAGAGAACAGGAAGCTGGGGAGGGGGACACTGCCAGCCGCCATCAGGACAAGGAAGATGTAAAGTACCGGTAAGCCACAAGCCACGTGGCAAGGTATAGATTAATAGAAATGGATTAATTTAAGCTGTAAGAAGAGTTAGCAAGAAGCCTGCCACGGCCATACAGTTTGTAACCAATATAAGTCTCTGTGTTTACTTGATCGGGTTTGAGCGGCTTGGGACTGGCGGGTGAGAGAGATTTGCCCTGACTGTGGGCCAGGCAGGAAAACTCTAGCAATACATTGGCATAGGAGATCACTTCCTAAATAGAACACCAGTAGCACAGACACTGAGAGAAACAATCAATCAATGTGACCTCTTGAAACTGAGAAGCTTTTGTAGAGCAAAGGATATGGTCAACAAGGCAAAGCGACAGCCTACAGAATGGGAAAAGGTCTTCACCAACCCCACATGTGACAAAGGACTGATATCCAGAATATATAAGGAACTCAAGAAATTAGACATCAAAATGCCCAACAGTCCAATTAAGAAATGGGCTATAGAACTAAACAGAGAATTCTCAACAGAGGAAACTCAAATGGCCGAAAGACATTTAAGGAATTGCTCAACATCCCTAATCATCAGGGAAATGCAAATCAAAACAACTCTGAGATACCACCTTACGCCTGTCAGAATGGCTAAGATCAAAAACACTGAAGACACCTTATGCTGGAGAGGATGTGGAGCTAGGGGAACTCTCCTCCACTGCTGGTAGGAATGCAAGCTTGTACAACCACTTTGGAAATCAATATGGCGCTTTCTTAGAAAATTGGGAATCAATCTCCCCCAAGATCCAGCTATACCACTCTTGGGCATATACCCAAGAAATGCTCAACCACACCATAAGAGCACTTGTTCAGCTATGTTCATATCAGCGTTGTTTGTAATAGCCAGAACCTGGAAATAACCCAGATGCCCTTCAGCTGAAGAATGGATAAACAAAATGTGGTACATATACACAATGGAATACTACTCAGCAGAGAAAAACAATGGTATCATGAGGTTTGCAGACAAATGGATGGATCTAGAAAAAATCATCCTGAGTGAGGTAACCCAGACTCAGAAAGACAAACATGGTATGTACTCACTCATAGCAGGATACTAGACATGAAACAAGGATGACTTGTCTGCTACTCACATCACCAGGGAGGCTACCTGGAAAACAGGACCCCACAAAAGACACAGGGATCGCCCAATGACAGAGAAATGGAATGAGATCTACATGAACAGCCTGGACATGAGCGGGGGTAATGAAGTGCGAGGGTTGAGGGAAAGAGAGCTTGGGGGAGTGGGAGATCCCATCTGGATCAACAACAGAGAGCTTCTTCCTATTCTCATGTGGTCTTCATTTACCATGGTCTCCTATTCCTTGTTCTCCCTCTCTGTCTGTTGAACAAGGAATAGGAGACCATGGTAAATGAAGACCACATGAGAATAGGAAGAAGCAAAGTGCTAGAGAGGCCCACAGAAATCCACAAAGATACCCACACAACAGACTGCTGGCAATGGTCGAGAGACAGCCCGAACTGACCTACTCTGGTGATGGGATGGCCAAACACCCTAATTGTTGTGCTAGAAACCTCATCCAACTACTGAGGGATCTGGATGCAGAGATCCATGACTAGGCCCCGGGTGGATCTCTGGGAGTCCAATTAGCAAGAATGAGGAGGGTTTATATGAGCGAGAATTGTTGAGACCAAGGTTGGATAAAGCACAGGGACAAATAGCCAAATGAATGGAAACACATGAACTATGAACCAATGGCTGAGGGGTCCCCACTGGATCAGGCCCTCCGAATGGGTGAGACAGTTGATTGGCTTGATCTGTTTGGGAGGCATCCAGGCAGTGGGACCTTGTGCTCATTGCATGAGTTGGCTGTTTGAAACCTGGGGCCTATGCAGGATTTTTTGGCTCGGCCTGGGAGGAGGGGACTAGACCTACCTGGACTGAGTCTACCAGGTTGACCTCAGTCTGTGGGGAAGGCTTTGCTCTAGAGGAGATGGGAATGGGGGGGGGGGGGGGTTGGGGGGAAGGTGAGGGGGACGGGAGGGGGTAGAACAAGGGAATCCATGGCTGATATGTAGAACTGAATTGTATTGCAAAATAAATTAAAAAAAATTAAAAAAAAAGTTACTACCATTCATAGACTGTTTAAAAAGGACAGCTATGGATGTAGCTTCAATGTGTAAATAGTGAGGATAAGGAAGAGAAGGAGGTGGTCAGGATGACGATAAATAACAGCCTGTAGTCCTAACTACTGACAATTTCAAAGTCTGACTCATAATAAGGCTTTGCTATTAGAAGTCCAAGGACAGAGGTGTGTTCAATCTTCAATTCTGGGACCATTTCTGGAGGAAGGTAGAAGTGTGTGTGTGTGTGTGTGTGTGTGTGTGTGTGTGTGTGTGTGTGTGTATGCATAAATAATTAAACTCTAGATGCTTATGAGACAATTCTTCATAAGGAGAAGCTAAGTTGCAAACACTTGATACTGAAAGTAAACAAGATATCATAAAAATATCAAAAATAAATATGCAACCAAGAAGACTCTGTGGACTGGTAATCAATTATCTTCTTTAGCTAATTAATATCCATATACTATATTCAAAAATTATTTTTCAAATCAAATAATACACTGACTTAAAAAATCTAATTTTATTTTAATTTTGATAATGAAATTTTATTTATTTTGCATTTTTCTAAGGATTTATTGAGATATTTGGATAGCTTAAATTTAGAGAGAGGAAAACTAGCAACAAAAATAATTATAAGTTTGCAATGTTACTTTTTAAGAGAAACTCAATCAGATTTTAGGGATAAATGTAGAAGAAAAATTAGGAACATACTCCCTAGTGAAAAATAAAGGAAGAGTCCTCCCTGTCCTACCTCTGGAACAACTGGAAGGATAATCAATAAAAACAGCAGTTGAATCTTCCAATGTCTGTGGTAGAGGAGCGTCAGGAGGCTAACCTGTGAGCCTCTTAACTTGCAATCCTCCCTGTCCTAAGGACAGACAGTGCTTGGTTGTCTTTACTTTGTTGCCAAATAGCTTTCATAGGCTACCATCCTTTGTCTGAAGTGATGCCATAAAGATCTTTTGATAAGTGGAACAGTCAAGTTTTCTTATTTGAGGCCAGTTTATTTTATTCTATCTAAAGATTATAAATGGAGTAGGGTGAATCTTCTTGGCCTTATAAAAAATGGGCATTCATTTCACCCTAAAATTGCTCAGTGGATTGCCTATGGTGTTTATTACAAGCTTTGGGGCTTGGAAATTAATTTTGTTTGTAATTCTATTTCCCCTGAAAGTTGTACAGTGAACAGTTGTGTAACATAAATAGTTTGGAGTGAATGACACATTACCAGCTACATAAAGAAACATTGTATGTAGAACCACACACAAATTCACTTACTGAGACATTGTCATACTGCAATGGTGTTTAACACTAAAAATTTGGCTGAAACACCAAAGGTATGAATGTAGTATCTCAAAAGGACAACAAATGCTAACTGTGGATCATTCCGACATTAAAGCCATAGAGAGTCCAGTGAAAATGAGAAAAATAAGTGCCCATGAGTTCTGAAGTTAGTGAGACCAATAGAACTTATGAAAGCCAAAGGAAGAAAGCGCTTAAATGGTTAAGATGTACTCAGTTGAGCAAAATGGTACTGTTAGATGGAAGATGGAGATACTGGAAATGAAGTATTGGATTTAGCAACTGGAGACCATTAGTTATATTAACTGTGTAGTTTAGAACTATCAGTGGAAACCATTATAAAACAAGAAGCATGGTAGCAAGTCCTGACAGTGAGCCATGTTAGTGAGGTGAGCAGATGTGAAGGTGGAAATGCGGGCCTTGGCTCTTAGATAAATAAATAAATAAATAAATAAATAAATAAATAAAGCACTTTAGGAATACCAACTGAGCATATCTCATCCAGACACCACTCAGGGTAACTGAAACACAACCCAAAGTCTTGAACTTGGCCTTGGTGGGAACATAACTTACATCATGAATCTCAAAGCACCTTCCACATTAGAGCTCTTTCGTAAAAGAAATGACTACACATTCACCATCACACTGCTCAGCAAAGATTAGATGAGAATGAGTTTAAAAGGTGGACAGACAAGAGATTTAAGACATTTAATTTAATGAAATTAAAATAAGATGAAAATAAATACAGCTATGAGAATTTTGTGCATGCTGTTTTGATGTGTTCATTCTGGCTATTAAAAGTCTTGTGTAAAGGCATTAAACACTTCAGCATGCATGTGAGGAATATCAGACAGGAGAAATAATATGTTTTACATTTATCTATTGTGTGTACATCTTCACACATGTGCATGTATGTTATAGTGTGCATGTGGAGATCAGAAGAAAACTTTTGAGAATTGGTTCTATTTTTCTACTATGTGGGATTGATGTAGTATATGCAATTTATTAGGCTTGGAAGGAAGCACTTTTACACAGCTAGCCATCTTATCCACCTATGGAATAAAAAAATGAGGAGTTTTACCTGGGTCTGCAAGAAGTAGTAAAGTGGTGTAGTATTGGGACAGGCTGATATCAGGCAGGAATCTCATATAATATATCCTGATTATTATTTCCTCTCCCTCTATTCCTCCCAGTTCCTCCTTACATCCCCTTCAATCCAGACCTACCCACTCTCTGCTTAACCTTAGAAAGCAAACATGGGCTGGAGAGATGGCTCAACAGTTAAGAGTACTGACTGCTCTTCCAAAGGTCCTGAGGTCAATACCCAGCATCCACATGGTGGCTCACAACCATCTGTATTGAGATCTAGAAAACAAACAGGTTTCAAAGGGATAATAATAAAAGAAGAGAAAATATAATAAAATAAAACAAAAACTAACACATCACAATTAGAGAAAACAAACAGAAGGAAAAGAGCACAAGAGAAGATACAAGAAATAGAGACCTACTTCTTAGTTCACACACTGCAGAATCCAATAAAAATACTAAGTTGGAAGTCATAATATAGATGCAAAGGGCCTGGAGGATAAAAAAGAGAGAGAATTTATATATATGAGGAATCCTATAAAAATACTAAGTTGGAAGTCATAATACATACACAAAGGATCTGGAGGATAAAAAGAGAGAAGGAAATATATATATATATATATATATATATATATATATATATATATGTGTGTGTGTGTGTGTGTGTGTGTGTGTGTGTGTGTGCGTGTGTACGTGTGTGTGTGCATGTATGTGTGTCTTATATATACATATGTATTTCTCTCATATAATATATATAGTACAAATGAAAATAATAAGACTAAAATTAAAAAGAAAAAAAAAGAAGAAAGGGTTCTGATGTGACCAGACAAAGAACCTCCAAAGATTCTGTTGAGTTCATTTTCTGTTGGTCATCTATTGAAGGACATGAAGCCTACCCTTAAGAGTTTTTTTAATCACAATGAAACTCCCTTTAAGAAAACTAAATTTTCATTATAAGTGGTTATCAATTGGAGATAGAGTTTGGGTTAGACATGGGGCACGTGGACATTTCTCCTTTTAGCTCTAGGATCCCAAATGGTACAAATCTGTGCAGGTCCCTTGCATGCTGCCTGTTTCTGTGTTTTCATATGTGCATCAATCTTACTGATTTAGAGGACCTTATGTTTTGGTGTCCTTCCTCCCCTCTGGCTCTTACCCTCTTTCTGCTTCTTCTTCCACAGAGTTCCCTGATCCATGAGGGAAGAAATTTGATGGAAACATACTATATAGGGATTAGTGGTTCAGTGTCTATCACTATCAGCATAATATCTTGTTGTGGGTCTCTGTATTTGTTTCCATTTGTTGCAGAAGGAAGCTTCTCTAATGATGGCTGGGCGAGGCACTGTTGTATGATATTTTGTTTGCATTCTGACAAATAAAGTTTGTCTGGAGATCAGAGGGCAGAGCTAGCCACTAGTTAACCATAGAGGCCTGACAGTGGTGGCATACACTTTAGTCCATGCACTTGGGAGGAGAAAGCAGGAAGATCAGTAGTTCAAGGCCACCCTGGGCTACATGAGTTTCAACAAGTTAAAAAGAGAAACAGAGCCGGGTGCTGGTGGTACATGCCTTTAATCCCAGCACATGGGAGGCTCACACCTTCAATCCCAGCATTTGGGAGGATCATGCCTTTGATCCCAGCACATGGGAGGTGGAGATAGGAATATAAGGCAGGTGGAGACAGGATCTCAGCCCCCAATTCCTTCTGAGGAATCATAGAGGTAAGAAGTTTCTAGTGGCTGCTGCTCTCCTTCTCTGATCTTTAAGTTTTCACTCTCCATATCTGACTCTGGGTTTTTATTGTTAAGACTAATTAGGATCACACTTCAAGGCACTGATCTATAAATATAGCAGAATGTACTTTGGTAGTCATTTTATTGTTACATTTTTTTAACCGTATATTTGTTTTTACTCTGGGTCCCTGGGCTATCTACTCACCAGCTTTGGTCACCCAAGCAGTGTCAGATATGGGTTCCATATTCTGAAGCGGGATTTCAGAAATATTAATTGGTTACTCTCACAAACCTTGTGCTACCTACCACTGTACTAGCACATCTTGAAGATATGACACCATTATAGATCAAAGAGTTTGTGTCTGGGTTGGTGTTTATATGTCTCCTTTGGGAGTATGCAGAGTAACTTTCTGTACCAAAGACTAGCACTTGATGCTGAAGGCTGTATGTAGGCACCAGCAAAGAGTTGATCATGTTCAATGAGCTGTGTGGGTGTTCTCTTCAGCAATTAGGCCTTCCCTTCAGTTTGTGGAGAACAAATTATAGTCTTGGGAACAGCCTGGGTTGTTTACTGGTTCCCATGTGACCCCTTTGGCCAGGAACTGAATTAGATTCTAAGCCATTTTTGGTATTGGATGCTTCACTGGATGATAACAGAAAGCCAATTAGGACTCTGTCTCCTCCATAATTTGGAGATTTGTGTGTGGAATAGAATATTTGTTTAACTATATAAAAATATATTTTGCATTTGTTTATGTTGTGGGATATTTGTTTGACTATTTAAAGATGTGTTGCTTTTGTTTAGGCTGCATTTGTTTAACTATGAAAAGACGTGTTGTCATATTGTCTTTCCTATGGTCTCATAAAAAGTTAAATAGCCAATAGCTAAGCAGGCGAAGGGACAGGTGGGGCTGGTGGGCAGACAGAAAAGGAGAGCCAGCCAGCAGGGGGCCAGTCAGCCTGGGGCTGGCCAGCTGGTGACTGGCCAACTAGGGACCAGACAGACAGACACAGAAAAAGCAGAAAAGCAGGATGGACCATAGATGAGGTAAATGAGCCTCAGGGCAGCACATAGATTAATAGAAGTCGGTTAATTTAAGTTAAAAAAAAGTTGCTTGGAAACAAGTCTTAGCTAAGGCTGAGCATTTGTAATCAATAATAAGTCTCCATGTCATTATTTTGAGGCTGTTGGTCCAAGGAAGCCTGCTACAGATCTGATTTAAATCTCACTGTGTTATGTATACATTTTAGGAAGTTCCTACTATAGTAAACTTCCTTATTACCCCCACAAACATCCCTTAATTTTAAATGTCTCTCCCTGTATTCCCTCCTTGTATCCCCCTGTTCCCTCCCTCACTCACTCTATTAAGTCCATCTGTTCCAGTCTCCCATCTACTCTTGGTCATTCTATTTTCCTTTCTTAGGGAGATCTGTCCCCTCTACTCCCTTACTCTATACCTAACCTCTCTGGTTCTGTGGATTGTACTTTCCTTATTGCTGACTTACCAGCTAAAATCCTCATATAAATTAATGCATGCCATATTTGTCTTTCTGGGTTTGATTGCCTTACTCTGGGTGATTTTTTTTTCTAGTTCCATCCATTTACCTGAGAGTTTCACAATTTTTTAATGGCTGAATAATACTCCACTGTGTAGATATACTACATTCTTTATCCATTCTTCTTGATCCGTAATAAAGATAGGCTATTTCCAATTTTTAGCTATTATAAATAGCAATGATTAAGCAAGTGGCTCTGTGGTAAGATGACATGTCCTTTGTTTATATGCCCAAGAATGGTATATAGCTGGATCTTGAGGTAGATTGATTAACATTTTCCTAAGCCACACCGATTTTCATAGTGTCTGTAAGAGTTTATACTTTCACCAGCAATGGAGGAGTGTTCCCCTTTTCTCTACCTCCTCCTCAGCAGCATGAGTTGTTGCTTTTTTTTTTTTTTTTTTTTTTTGCTCTTGGCCATTCTGACTGGTGTAAGATGGAATCTTAAAGTAGTTTTATTTGCATTTCTCTGATGACTAAGGATATTGAACATTTCTTTAAGGATTTCTTGGCCATTTGAATTTGGTCCCCTTAGAATTCTCTGTTTATAGCTGTACCACTTTTTAATTGGGGTATTTGTGGGTTTTTGTTTATTTGTTTGTTTGTTTTGGATGTTAGGCCTCTATTGAGTGTAAACCTGGTAAATATTTTTCCCTGTTCTGTAGGCTGCCATTTAGTCTAAATGGTGGTGTCCTTTGCCTGCATAAGCTTTCAAATTTCATAAGGTCTTATTTATTAATTGTTGTTCTTAGTGTTCTGTTCAGAAAGTTTTTTCCTGGGCCAAGAATTTTTACGATATTCCCCACTTTCCCTTTTATCAGGTTCAGTGTGTATGGTTTCATGTTGGGGTCTTTTATCCATTTGGAGTTGAATTTTGTGCAGAGTAATAAGTATGGGTTGATTTGGATTATTCTCTATGCAGACATCCAGTTTGACCAGCACCAGGTTTTGAGAATGCTGTCTTTTATCCATTGTGTATTTCTGGCCTCTTTACTAAAAATCAGGTGTCTGTACGATTTATGTTTGGATCTTCAATTGATTCCATTGATCAAAATTGTTTGGTTTTGTGCCTGCCGTGAATTCTACAAATAAAAATGCTAGACTACCATGAAAAATTCACCCCCTGATTCAATAATCGCATAGCTCTTTTAGTGGTAACCAACAGTTCTCTGCTTGCCTTTAAAGACTTTCCACAGAAGGAAAGGCATTCCTCCCACTGTAAACTTGACCAAATATCCTGTGCTTAATGTGGATTGATAGAGTTTCTATTCATGTGAAGAGACACCATGACCACTGCAACTCTTCTAAAGCAAAATTATTAATTGAGGTGGCTCGCTTTGTTTCAGAGGTTCAGTCCATTATCATCATGGTGGGGTGTATGGCAACATGCAGGCAGACAAGGTGCTGGAACTGAAAATCCTACATCTTACAAGCAACAGGGAGTCGACTGAGACACTGGGCAGTATCTGCAGCATAGGAAAGCTCAAAGCTTGCCCCCACAGTGACACCCTTCTTCCAACAAGGCCATGCCCATTCCAACAAAGCCACACCTTCTAATAATGCCACTCCCTATGAGATTATATGACCAATTACATTCAAACTACCACAGTTAGGGAGTTCATAGGCCCAAGGGAGGGCTCATTTCAGTTGTTTAATTAATTTGACACTGTGTCAAATTGCCATCTGTATATTTATCTTTATAGTTATAAACAAAGGTTACTCTCAGACTTAACCAGAGATACTTCTCTCTCCAGTGAATAGTGGTAAACCCATAGACTCAAGGTGCTGAGAATAAGTGAGACACGAGCTCTCATCCCTATATAGGGATTTATTATACCCTTTCTAGGCTTCAGAGAACATTATGGAAGAGGGGATAAAAAGAATATAGCATCTGGGACATAGAAGTTCTGCTTAGTGTTACCTTCTAGGCAAGACACAGCTGTTTTCCTTATCAATCCACAGTGCTGACATCTCTCAGATGGTATCAGCTGAAATGTTGGCTACTGAGGGTTCTTAGGGAGGGAAATACATTGTCTTCATTGTGTGCTTGCTGCTACACTCACCAAGCTCCACTGCACAAATCCAAATCCATGGAAATGCTGAGGCTCTTGGTAAATTCAGTGATTCAGAAATCAACACAACAACAACAAAACATAAATAAAGCAAACACATTTTTTGAGACAAGGAAGGATTGATGGGTGGGAGGTAGAATGTGTGGGTAGGGATGAGAGTAGTCATAATGCATAATGAATTATTTATATGTATGAAATTGTCAAAACCAATTGTCAAAAACAAACTTGATTAGTAAAAATATGCAAAAAGGAAGCTGAAAATAGATAAAAAGAAAGGAAAGAAGGGTGGGACATCAATTAGTTTTTGCAACCTATCGATGCCCTTTAATCAAGTACATGCTTTTGTTTATGTGCCATCAGTGACTGCTTAGCTACACATTTATTTGCTGAAATATTAGTAAATAATTAGTGTCAAATTAGATATCATTTGATAGAATATTCATTTCTCATTTCTACTATCTATATAATCAGAACTATAACATATATAAATGTATATATTTATATAGTTTATGTACACACACATACACATACATCTGATATACAGAGCTTTAAGTAGATGAATGAAAGCACTCATTTTGTTAAGGATATTCTATAATTAATCCACTCACTGGAATGATAAACCCCCTCTTTTTTAGATATAACCTGCAGAGAGTATTTGAACATTTTCAGGATTATTTAGATCCTAAGTGTTGTTTTCACAATTCATCTCTTTTCTTTAGGGAAGGTGAGTATATACAAATTGTTTTGTTTCTAAGGGAAGAGGTCTAGGATAACTTTAAACATCCTCATATCTATTCAGTAAATCCACAGAGTCAAAAGGGGAAGAACAAACAGCTGTTATTGTCACCATCTATCCAAACACCTCAATAATATCCCATCCAACTGACAGAGTGACAAATCCAGCATCTTTATCTTATCCTTATAATTTAATTTGCAAACAGTGAGCCTGATGCCCTTCCCCTCCAGGCCCAGTGTCAGTCTTATTGAATGAAAATTCAATTCTTACCAATAGCCCTCAAGGGTAATTACTGGTTTGCTGTGAAGACTTTTGCAGGCAGAACTCTGGTTGAAATCCAAACAATGTCTCTTTGTAGTGATGGAAACCTTTTCTTCCTGGGTCGCATCCACTCTGCCAGACCTGCTTAATGATTTGTTTACATTCCCCGCTATTGCACAAGTAGAAGGCATCCACATTTCCCTCTGTTATTCTTATTAATTTTTAAACATTTATTCAGTATATGTGTACACATACCTGAGTTGTGTGTGTATGTGTGTGAGAGAGAGACAGAGACAGAGAGAGGTGGGGTTGGGAATTGGGTATGAATTTGCTTCCCCAGAACAACGTGCATGTCATAAGACAAATTTTTGGCAGTCTCTGATCCAGGGTTTTTCTTCTGTCTACGGCCATAGTACATCATGCACATTGCAGCTTCAAGCAAATTCTCCTGCCTACATCTCCTATCTCCTTAGGATTAGAGATGTAAACCATTGCATCTGGATTTTTATGTGAATTCTGTGGATTGAATTCAGGTCTACAGGCTATGTGGCAGGCCTGGGAAGCAGTCATATCTGATAAGACATCTCATTGGTCCCAGTTATTCTTAATCTTTTCTATGTCCATTGTATGACACATTTCAGTTTTAGTATTTTTTTTTGCTTTGCTATTTGCAATTACAGGCTGATCTACATATTTACTTGGCCTTTTTAAATGTGTACAATATAAATTTCCTGATGTCTCACATGGACTTAGTGAATTTTTGAGTTTTTTTTTTTTTTTTTTACAAAAAAGCAATGTATTAATAACTACATTTTTATTTAAGATAGTCAATAAATCAAAAGCAATTCATTAGATACAAGGCAAGCAAAGTAATCCACAGGTTGAAGATGTCTGAACAGAGATGGAGCAGGTATTTCTGTGGTTGCCTTTGATCATGCATGCTGCCTGTGGATCTACATGTCCCCTAAAATTAAGAAAAACAAACATGCTAATCATGTGAATTAAGCAATCACAGCATATTCTATGCAGATAATACATTTGGCAATCACTTTATTCTTTTTCAAGTTATTTTTTCAGCTGAATGTCTCCTTAAGGATCTAACTGTTCAAAGGGAACCACAAATCACTCTGGATCTGTGAAAATGAAAACGTGCTAATATTTTTAAAAATGTAATCTATTAGAATATGCCTTTCTTCCCATGCAAAATTACATAGCCTCTGTATCTAGGCTAAAGCAATGAGAAAGAGGCCATCATAGTTTCTGAATTAATCAAGTTTATTGGCATTATTCATGCAACTGTCTGATGTTATAAAGACTCCTGTCTTTCTATAAAAGTAGATAGGAAATGCATTTATTACCAAAATTTGAAAGGAAAATAAAATAAGGGTAATGGTTTTGAACAACCACCTTTTTTTCTGAATTAGGAGGCATACTGAAAGATCTTTGACAAGACTTTGAAAGCGATAACACCAGTAAATCTTTGGTAGGGGCTTAAGAGAGTGTCTGGTGAAGTGGAGGGACATGAAATGTGAGCTCATTATTCAAGAAGGCTCTAAGAAAAGCAGCCAATCTTTCAGGAAGTGTGCCATGCTATAAAAATATCCTATGCAATGTCCTTACTGTTCCTTCAGCTCTGATCTGTGCTACCTATTAGGGAACAAAAACTGAATGGGAAAGTAGTCTGTCCCTCCAGCAAGGAAATATGGCTAAAATGTAAATAATGGTGGTTTCAAGGCTATCTAATTAATTTCAATAAATCTACAAAAACAAAGGATATTTTCACATATATTATCTCTACTGGACATACTGTCTCATAGGCTCCAGGCTCTAGTTTCCTATGGTCAATATGAGTTCCCAGGTCAGCTTACATGGGTCTCTTTCCTCTGCTTTCCTTCACCAGATATTGTCTACACTTTAGTGGATGACTGTCTCTTTGTCCAAGGGTTGTAGAGTACCTCTTGCCTGCCCAAATAGAGAACTCTCTGCTATCCTTTGAAGTGCAATGAAATTTTTACAATGAGTTCTGTTTGCTGAAATTCTCAGAAAAGACCTGCACCACATTGAACTTTCTACAAGGCTGTTTGACTGATTAGAACATCAGTGGCTGTGGAGAGGTTAGGGTGATGTCAGTCTGAAATCCTTTAAATAGTCATTTGTTGTCCACCTGTGGCTTAACATCTTTGTGTGTATTAGGCAAATTCTTTGGGGACTGTATAGACTTCTGACTTTCACCTACCAAAACGATAAGAATCGATGACTTGTAACTGATATTTCTTTGATCTACTATAACCCACTGGCTTGATGCACACAGGTTTCTTGATCTATGGCTTTCTTTATTCTGTTACCATAAAAAGTTCATAAATCTGTATGCCTGTTGGGATATAGCATTTGGGGTTGCCTGATTCTGGGCATCCTGGCTATGATCACTCATACTTTTTTCTATAATAAACATTTAGCAATTATTTCTGATGTGAGACCTGTGGTGTTCTTGTTTGGTTTGTTTTGTATGTTTGAGTTTTATTCTTTTCTAAGCATGTCCTAATGTAGACACTTTCTCTTGGCCTTAGAATAACATATATGGTCTCAGTATATCTTATAATTATAATTTGTTATCATAGTTAAGGAGTTATTTTATTAAAAGAAAGACTTTATATTTAAGCATGTCTGTAGTTATCTCCTCACTGAACCTAACAGATACTAGTAGATATTGTTTTGTTTTGTGTTAACACTTTACTCCACTTCCTTCAATCTGGGTTCTATGGAGATGGACTTCTTGCCTCATGATTCAGTTTTTATACCTGTACAATAAGGATGTTAATACTAAACCTCTATGGTGGCCAAGTGCACTAAAAGAAAGTTGACTATAAAATTATTTAGCACAGCACAACTCTGACTGGAATGAACAAGTAGATGTTCTTACTAGTCAACCAAGTAAATAGGTATGTTAATGAACAAACAGGAACCTACTCTTGATGTGTTCATGGTAGGTGTAAACTAAGGTACAAACAACTGGCAGTATTCATATCTGCAGTAAATAACATTCTAAGATCAAAGGAGAAATAAGATTCTCAAGTTCATTAACACAGGGAGTAGGAATGTGCTACGTGAACTTGTCCTGGGATGATAAAAGGCCAAGCAATGCACAGAAGATGACATTTTCTGATAGAAGGCACCCCCATTGTATTGAATTTGCCTACCATACACAGCCATGGGCTAGATTTCTCAATACAAAGAAGACATAAAAAAAAGAAACAATGAACCTCTCTTTCTGAATAATATTCTTTTTGTTTGTGCTAAACATGTGTGGTATTGTAATTATAATTGACGTCTAAAAATTTTACATAATGTACACTACTACTTGTAAAGCTATTCAAAAATAAAGTTACTCTGGAAGGGTAGAAATTTTTAGAGAAGTGAATATGTTGTGTTTCTCCTAAGATCAGGAAAAGTATATAGAAAATAGAACCTCCACATTTACTTTCAGAAGTTAGAGGAAACAAACATTCACCATTCATTTACTACTGAAAACATCATTGTCATAAGTGTTCTGAAATTACAATTGATTTCAAGTAAATTTTAAAAGGCAATTTCTCATTTCCTAATGGTCTGTTGTATTTATTTACTCAAGTCCTGTGCTTTCCTTCTGTTACCTTAACCTACAATCTCAAGGACACCAATGTTAGGATGACATCGTGATCACTGGATTCGACTGGCTCCGTATCACAATTCTATTTTTCATCCTTGTCTCATTTCCCAGCCACATTAAGGCTAAGTGTGTAATAGGCTGGCTTCTATGGATCGCTCAGAAAGTATGTCAGGAAGCAGCCTGTGTTGCCTTCAGGAAAGAAGGCTCCTCTTATCAATGCTGTGATTACCAGCCTAGTCAATACCAGCTAATTGAAATACCCATGATTAATGATCTATCCTTTCAATGGCTTTTCTTATCTCAGTGAGCTTTGAAATCATGCCTATGAGGTATATATTATTTTTCCTTTCTTCCTTCTTCTTCTTTTTCTTCTTTTAATTTTCCTGTCTTTCATCTTCATCAAAACTGTCCCTACTCAGGTGTCCAAGCAACTGATGTCATTTATTTCGTCTGTCACAGTCTCCTTCCTCCTTCATATTACTATATGTCTTTCTGTCCTGTGCCATACATCCTTTTAATAGTGCATATTTATCATAGCATTTTATCCCTTCCTTCTTACTAAATATAGTTACAGAATGGACATCAAGAGAAAGGGATTCTGATTATCTAGTGACAGTTCTAATTGCCTGACTGTGAGATATTTATGGTACTGCAGAAGGTGGCTTTATCAAATAACTTCAACCTAACACTTTTTATAGACATACAAAAAATGCAGGGACAGAGAACCTATACTAAATACATGTTCAAGCAGAGGTCAGCTGTCTTTAACATATATTGAATGTTATTTTATTTGATGTCATTCTTATTGGTACTATAACAGCATCTGTTTTGGTCTGTGAAAAATATGAGACATTAGTTTTATAAAATTCCATCATCCTTCAGGTCTTGACATTGAAATAAATAAATTTGTACAGTATTATCTGGCACTACATGGATATTCTCCACGATTAATCAATGTTTACTGAAGAATTAACAGCAAGAACCCAAACTGCCATGCTTTGTCTATTTTCTGTGTGTGGGAATGTATGATTAAGAAGAAACGGACAAAGATAATACTTTATTATTTATTTACTTCGAGACAGAGTACCTCTGTGTAACAGTCCTGGATGTCTTAAAACTGGCTTTGTAGACCAGGCTGGCCTTGAACTCAGAGAGATCCACCTGCCTCTGTCTCTCAAGTGCTGGGACTAAAGGTTTTTGCTACCAACACCCTGTAAAATTGATGCTTTATGAAGGTCCTATCTTTGAGTTTGTGTGAGAGGTTAGAACAATATTAAAAGCATGTAAGATGATATGCATTATTTACATATTACTCTAATCTAAGTTTGATATAATAATGATATTTTAATAAATAATATACAAATGCATAGTGAATCAGTTCAATATTGAGAAATATTCCCCATCTACTGTCATTTGCCTTCTGTGTTCAATCGTCTTTTAAAATTTATAATTCAAGGTACTGTTCTTACCTACTAGTGAAAAAAGGAAGCTCAGGGTTCTGGGTGTTAGGGAATTAGAAGCACTAAATGAAATTCTAAAGAAATATGATTTTATTTCTTCTATAAAAGAGAGAGAAGGGGTATATGAGAAGGCTCAGATTGAGGAAACAGGGATGTGATATATTATAATCTTAAATTATAAAAGAAATTATTTTAAAGATATGCTGTTTTGTTATGATTGGAGCCTATAAGTCATTTTGTGTTAAGAATTCTAGTTATACAAGTTATGTGACCTTGGGCAGGAAACATGGCTGTTTTGATCCTATTTTATATCAGCAAATGTTGACAGATGCAATGACAAGATCCAAGATCTGGTGACAGGCAGAAAAAAGCCTGACTACATTACAAAAGCAAACAAGCTAAATGCCTGAAAAAGTAGTCTTTAAATGTTACATTTCTATTTTATAGTTGAAGAAAAGTATAAATTTTTTGAGAATTTTCAAGCAAACAACCACTAGATACTTGTCTGTATCTTATGTACTCATAAAACTTTAATAAAATAGTAATACGCAACTACTCATAAGACATAATTTTAAACCATTTTGCACAAACTTTAGTCTTACATAGGAAAAGCACAGCCATTAGAATAATCTTTGAAATCAATGTAAAAACATAGCAACATTTAATTAATGGAGAAAATTTCAAGGAAAGTTCTTGTATAGTTTGTTGAAAAATATCCTCAAATATTTTGAAATTGTTATTAACTTTGAAAATTCTAAAGTGAATTATTCTAGAGAGAAAGATAATTTTGTTTATAATTTTTTATTTTTAGTAAATTGGAACAATTTGATATGTATGATCTCCTATTAACTAGTTTGTTTGCTTTCTTAATAATCAATCAACTATGCGTCACATCAAGTTTTTTATTCCTGCTTATTGTCATTTAAACATAGCAAAGTTCCAATGTAATTACCATAAATTCAGTCATCGTGACTGTACAATGGAATGATTTTAACAGTATTTCACAGCTTACAGAATCCCTACAATCCAGCTTTAGAGCATTTTAGAATTCAACTTGAGCACACTTCTGAGACTCTTCTGATTATAATACTGAAGACTTCACTTCACCAGAAACACTCCAGCCTGCCGCAAATAACTGATACAGACAAACAGGAGTAACCTTTCAACTTCCTTTTCAGATCACTCAGATCACTACCACCTCCTCTTTTTCTTCCTCTTCTTCATTCTCCTCCCCCATTCACCTTGTTTTCCTTCTCTCCCTTTCTCAACAAACTATAGATACATGGATTCCTTTGATGTCATTGTTCAAACTCAATTCAGAGTGTATTAAGGAAAGAGATGAATATATTTTCTTTCCAGACAGTTCACCCAGCTTGGGAATCTTATTGGCTCCTGTTTTTGTTTGTTTATGTTTTTTGTTGTTTTTAAAGCAGTTTTCTTTCATTTCTTACCTCAATTCATAGACAGACCATTGCAACTGGACAGAGCTCATCCTTAATGAGTTAGGGAGATCATCTCATCTCCTTAAAGTTCCTGCAAGAGCTCTTGGATTACTGCTAGAGGAGTATAGTCATGGATCACCTAACAGTGGGCATGTGGAGTGCTGATGGGCTCTGCTTAGGGAATAATAGAATTGAGTTCTACCTCAAAGTACATAACACTCGATTGAAGAAGATAGGATCTTCTAACAGAAAAATCATCCTGCAATAAACTAAGTCAATGTCATCAGTCTTAAAACTGGGATAATGTTTCCATCAATATACTTTTCAAACAATGTATACCAAAAATCTAAAAAATGATGTATGAAATTTGATCCACAATTCTAGAAATTTGTTTTAAGGAAAATTTCAAGGATATTATAAAAATATAGTTTACTTGATTCAAAACTTCTGTATGGATTTCATATATCACACACTGATCATTAGGCTTGTGCAGCAAATATTTACATGCTGATCCATCATGCCATCCTAGGTCTAAAATGTTAGAAATGATGTTATATTTGCATTCGGTGCACATATTGAATTGATACTATGTCCATCTATTTTTGTGTGTGTTCACTTCTAGTTAATTTCATTTATTGTTGAAAAATTAATTAGACTGGTATAGATAATGTTACTATCATTTGCATAAAATAGAACTTTTGTAATAACCTGTATGTAGGTTTTATGAAGTGAGGGAGCTAGTTAGTAGCAGAGCCAGGATTCTAGCCAAGATCTACATGTACTTCAAAATATTAGCGTTTTATATTATTTTGTAGGAATTGAATAAATTTGAATGAGGTAATGAGTAAATGAGTAATTATCTGCCAGAGATAAAGGCTATGGTTTCCTTGAAGCAGTCAGGCAGAACACAACCACAGCTGTGCCCTGATGTAAACCACTTGTTTGGCCATGTACTGTGCACCCTAGAAAAGGCCTGCATGATCCCCACAGCCTTCTCAGCATGGCAGTGACTCTTGGGAGGTAAGATTAACAACAATTTAGTGGAGTAGAGCAAGCCAGTACAACTTACCAATAACGAACTGCTCTTTGTGACCAAAGAGCTCCCCAGTCCACAAACTCAAGGACAGAAGTTCACAGGAAACCAACCAATGAGACACAATTGCCTCACACCAGCTCTCTATTGGCAGCATGAGCTAATAACTACACACTGATCCTATCAACTTTATGGAACTAAGTAAGCAGCAACAAATACAGAAGTTCAATGTTTTGTGTATAATTCATTGATCCATAGACACCACAGAACATTTAATTTCTCACATTTGTCCCTTGGTGTGTGTGTGTGTGTGTGTGTGTGTGTGTGTGTGTGTGTGTGTGTTATATTAATGCATGCATGTGCACATGTGTGTTCAGGTGTGTATGTGCATGTGTTGTGGATGCATTTGGAAGCCAGAAGACAATTTTTGAAGTTGCTTCTAAAGCACCATTCATCTTACTTTTTTAAAAATGTATTTGATTTTATCAGTGTGTGTGTGTGACAGTATATCTGTGCAACATGTACATGTATGAGCCTGCAGAATTCAAAGGAAAGAATCAAATACCCAGAAAATAGAGTTATACACAGTTGTGAGTTAATTTGGGTTCTGAGAATTAAACCTAGGTCTGCAAAAGCAACACATGATCTTAACTATTGATCTCTTGCTCCATCCCCACCTTACTATTTGAGACAGTGTTGCTCTGTCTTGGAGCTCACCAACTCCACTAGGCTGGCTTGTCGATGAGGCCCAAGAATTCACCTCTTTTTGCCTCCCTTGATGAAGGGTTGCAAGTACATCCCACCACACCTATCTTTCAGCATCGAGCAGGGATGGAACATATGTCCTCATGCTTTTGCAGCAAACAGTTTACCAACTAAGCTGTCTCCTTAGGCCCCTAATAATTCCTTCAGTACATAAAGGTGACCAAGAATCATTTGTGGAGGATAGAGTTCTCAGGATTTGTATTTCTATAGCATGTGCTGTATAGTATATTGTGACAATTGTTTTATCTACTGATATCACCTATTGTGATAATTTATCTTTTTGTAGCAAGGGTAGACATATAGAAATATACAGTTACTTAATTTTTTAAGAGTTATAAGCATATGAAATTTTCAATGCATATTTCTTCAGAATCAAACCAAAGCACCCTTGTGCTCCCCTTCAATCAAATAATGTTATATCCTCACACAAGATTCATGAAAGTAATGCACCAATACAACACTAGGAGCATTAGCTGTTAGGGATGGATGCCAATTGTGAGTTATGGTTTTCCTAAAAAAGTGTAGGCCATCAAGAACTGCATGTGACACTGCTGCCTGTATGTGTGCAGGACACACTTTGGTGCATGAGAACCAAGGTTTACATGCAGACGCATGTGGATTAAATCTGAATTGGTTGTATGATCTAAGGAAAATGCTTCCTTTTGAGCCCTTTAAGTACTCATTATTAATGTAGAGAATCATAATAGCCAATACCATGACATTATAAATATTGAATCACACAATAAAGGAAAACAAGATACTTATAAATCCACAAATAAAATCATGATTCAAAAATACAAGTTGTGGGAGAATTGGTATACCTTCTTTAAGAGAAGCTATTATGGTCTAGAGACATTGCTCAGTGGCTAAAAATACTTGCTTTTCTTGAAACTAACCCAGATTTGGTTCCAAGCACCCACATAATGACTTACAAACATTTAGCACTCCATTTCTAGGGACTCTGACACACCCTTCTAGCCTCTCTGGGCAGCAAGAATACATGCAATACATAAATACATTCACACAAATCAAATATGTATATTTAAAAATTTTTAAATTAAAAAATATTTAAAATCCAATATGTTTTAAAACAAAATAAATAAATATTTTAAAATTAAAAAGTGTCAAATGAATCTTCCCATTAAAGCATTTAATCTACTCTGTATGACATAATTTTGTATTAAACCTAAGTCAACTGCAAATTCTGCCTAGTCATATTTGTACAAGTATAATTCTTCTTAAAGAAAAATGACAATATAAATCAGCTTAAATATGTTTTAAAATCTATGAGCTCCCCAAATAGATTTTTATTTACCTGATATTTATCGTTATTGTTAAAGTAGTGCTTATTGAAGTGTTCACTAAGATATACCCTTGTGCAGTTCATTTCTTCAGTAATGGTAATTATTTTTGTGGAATTATGAAGCTACGAATGAAGCAGGTTTTTTTCCAGTTAAACTTCTGTGTTAGCAAGATGTAATGTGAACTAAAAACTGTTATCTTGAAAGATAACAACTACAATTTGTTAAGTGTTTGAGTGTCCTAAAATTTTCTCTTTGTATATGAATTCTATTCACAAAGCTTTTATATCCTACCGGAGGGATGACTAAAAGGATTAGAAGAGAATTCATCAATAAGTTTAGAAAAATCATACAACAAATGCAGAGAAAGAGTGTCATGAATCTTTTAGGGTTTTTAGTAGTTTGATTATAGGTTTCTGATCCATTTGGATTTAAGTACACAGTGACACACACCAGAAATCCAAGCACTGATTGATAGAGTAATGAGTGCTGTATGACACTATTCCTGAGGAAATCTGCAAAGGTGTTTTCTTGCCTCACACAGGGAATCCACGAGAGACTAAAGTAAATATATCACCAAAGTCAGGCTTGGTGAACCAGTAAGTTTTATGGGGTTGCATAACGATATTGCATGAAGGGTTAATCAATGGAGGATTCAAAGGCAGCTGCATCACCAAAGCCTATCCCAACATGGCTCACACTCAGAAGCTAGGACCCTGAAGTACACTGTGAAACTTACAGAAAGCTCATTAGGTTAGATTAAAGGCTGTCGAGTTTTAGGAAACTCAAGTGTCTAAGCCCCTTCTGCATGTATTTGCTTAGAGGAGGGGAGGCTTGTTAATTTGATCTTTTCCCAAAATTTATAAAGATTAAAGAGCTTTTTTATAGGATAGAGTCTCAGAATAAATTGCTTCCAATAAGAGGGTCAGGACCTAAAGGTCAGACATGACCTTAGTTACCATACTACACATAGATAGATTAATAGATTGCTTTCATTTTGAAAACTTAATGAATTTAAATAATTGGTAATCATATAAATTAATATTTTAAATGTCTTTTAGAAATGTAAAAAGATATGTATCTCTAGATACATGTGCATTCACTAATTACTACCCATAACTGTGCTTTTCAGAAAACTGAAAAGCCTCAAATAAGAATATTTTAACATAAAACTTCAGTGTCCACAATTGAGTTTTGAATATTAATTTCATATCATATTCTACCTAAGTATCCAGAGATGAGATGACTGGTTGCTAGTCACAGATGGAAATACATACACGGTATATCTATGCTACCCTGTAATGTGGCAATGTAAAAATTAAGCATATATATTCATACTCGCTCTGACTAACAAGGACATGGGAGCAAGGGAAAGATCTCCCAAAGGCCTAAAATTGAGCCCTTTCATCCAGAAATAACAGTTTATAAAACTGTATCTAAATATGTAAAATACATACCCTTCAGTCATACTGATTAAAAAGCAAAGAGACAAAATCACAAGCAGAAAAACTTAAAATACTGAGCCACATCCTCCTCCATGGCTATTTGTTCCCTGTGGCCTTCCTTCCCAAAACATAAAACTTCAGTCTGTCCATAAGAGAAACATCAGTTAAATTCAAGTTTGGGATATTGTGGTGATATATTGTGTACCCTAATAAAATTTGCCTGAAGATCAGAGGACAGAACAAGCCACTAGAGTAAACATAGATGGCAGGCAGTGGTGGCACACACTTTTAATCCTAGCACTTGGGAGGCAGAGATCCGTTTGGATCTCTTTGAGTTCAAAGCCACCCTGGACTACATGAGATTGACTCAGTCTAGGAGAGAAACAGAGCCAGGCAGTGGTGGCACACACCTTTAATCCCAGTACTTGAGAGTTACATGTCTTTAATGGCTGGGCAGAGAAAGGTATATAAGGCGCGAGGAGACAGGAACTAGAAGGGTATTCAGCAGAAGCATCCATTTCAGCAAGAGGCTCTTTCAGGCTAAGGAAATGGTGAGGTAAGAGGTGGTGGCTGTGGCTTGCTCTGCTTCTCTGATATTTCAGCATTTACCCCAATATCTGGTTCGGGGTTTCTTATTAAAAGATCATTTAGTAATTTGCGTTATAGGATATTGTTTTAAAACACATGACAACTGCTTGACAAAACCATCATACTTAACAAATGTAAAGAATATTTGGGGGGATAACACATTAAAAACTAAAGCAGTACCAATGAAGTATATAATTCAGCTAATAATAATTTACCTGCCCTTTGTCTGTTTAATCTGTTAAATGCACTGTTCGCTGTAAGATGTATGAATCACAGGGTATCACAGACTCCTCTTGTATAAATTCCTTTCCCCAACATGCTTATATACATTTTACACACACACATGCACACATGCACTTATATGGTGTGTGTATATTTTTATATGTGTGTGTGCATGTATGGATGGAATATATATGGATTTGGGAGAGAGAGAAAACAGAGAGAGATGAACTGGCAAGTACCTAAGGAGGGATGGAAGGAGACAGAAAAAGACACAAAGTAGTCTTAATTTTCTAATGTAGTTAAGACATATTTGCTGCACTCATTCAGAGAATCATAAATGCACATAAATTAAAGGCAATGTTACTTTGAGATAACAGCTTATTTATATACTTTTAGGTAAATATAAGAAAATAATTATCTGGCAGATGGATGCAAACGATTTTGTAAGAGTCTTTGAAAATTATAAGAACAGTTTCTTTTGAGCAAAGTAACTCCTGGGGCAGGTTCTCCAGTCCCAGAGACCAAGGCCTGAGAAGCCATGCCCACAAATGAAAGCAGAGAGACTTTATAGGCTGTAGGCAAGGGATGATGACCTATCCACCAAAACTGGGTTTGTGCCCGAGTATGGTCAGCAGCTGAGTGTTTTAGGCAGAGTCTTCCATTGAAGCTGATATCACCAGTTCTACTGGAATTGAATATTGAAAGTGCAATGTCTCGGGGATGGAGAGATGACTCACTGAATAAGAGCATTGCATGCTTTCCCAGGGTAGCCAAGTCTGATTCCTATTACCCACATCAGAAAGTTCACAACTGCCTGTAACTTCAGCTCAGGGCCTCTGCCATTCTCTTTTGGTCACTGTGGATACCCATACTCTTGTTCACACACACACACACACACACACACACACACACACACACACACACGGGTGGGGCATGTAATTAAAAATAAAATAAATTTTAAAAATATAAATCATTATAAACCCATATAGTAATTTTGAATATACTTGAGTTGAACAAAGCCCTAGAGAATTAATTAGGTGCTCATTATGGGTTCTATCTTCAATTAGCATTTAGCCCTGTTCATAGATTATTCATTTCTCTTTAAATTCCCTCTTTGTTCAGTATGTGTGCATGTGTGTTTGTGCCTGCATGTGTGTGTGATGTGTATGTTCCATGCATGTATACACACATATGCACACATGCACAGAAGCAGCACACATATTTACATTGGTATAAAGAAAATAAAGTCTCTTACAGGTTCATATACTTTTGAGAAGTCATGGAAGACTCGGTCTGGTAGGAAAATAGATTTAAAAGAAGTGTTTATTGTTGTGAAGATGAGAGAACCTTCTGAATCTTCTGTTATTATGAGATTTATAATTAAAGAAAAGTAGAACTGTTTATAGTATGTACAACCATAACACCAATACACATTTTCTTAGAAAGAACTTAACATTAGATATAAATTCAAATAGAAGCAGAAAATAACTCTCACCAAAATAATTTTTGCATGCTATACAGATGAAGCTTTAATCACACATGGAAAATATTTATAAGGAATCAAAATGGGTATGAAGAAAATAATCTTAATCAGTAAACAAAGGAGACTAAGGAAAACACTTTGTGATAGAGACTGGCTTGAATGATTTTTTTATGCCTCACCTTTTATAGTTTTAAACTGTTAAATATAATAAAAGTAAGGAAGCAAGCATTCGTTTATATATCCATGATATTGTTTACATTTGGAGCCTGGGGTCTATGCTGGGACACTTTGCTCAGCCTTGGTGTAGGGAGGAGGAGACTGGACCTGCCTTGGCTGAGTCTTCCAGGCTGGGTTAACTCCCCAGGGGAGACCTTGCCTTGGAGGAGGTGGGAATGGGGGGTGAATTGGGGGGAAAGGCTGGGAGGTGGGAGGAGGGAGGACAGGGGAAATCCGTGGCTGATATTTGAAATTAAGTTAATTATAAAATAAAAATATTAAATAAAAAAGAAACTGTATCAGAAGTGTAAGAAGCAAGTTCCAAGCACCTTTAGTCACAGGATCCAGCACAATCGTGCACTGAGTCCAGCAGAATCTGACAGTGTTAAAAAAAAAAAAAAAGAAAAAGTCAATATACAATGACTAAAATGAAGACATGATGAAAGAAAGGCTCAATTTAGAGACAGAGAAAATAATTGAAATATGGGTTAGAAAATCATGAAACCCCAGCTAGATAAATGGCTCAGTGCTTAAGAGCATTAGCTGCTCTTGCAGATGATCTGGGGTTGGTTTCCAGCACCCATACAGTGGCCGCACAACCACCTGTAACTGTGGCAACACAGCATCTGGTATCCTTTCCTAGCCTCTGTGGGTACCAGCACACACATGGTGTACATATATACACATAGGCAAAAAATGTACATGTAAAATAAAAAGAAATCTTGAAAAAAAGTACTGTGAATAATGGGGCATTTATGAACAAAAACAAGACATTTCATATATGTATAATAGATTTTAGAAGTAGGACATGAGCTATCTAATGTGTGTAGACTTGGAGTGGCAGAAATTCACAGAACTAATGGGTTATGTGCTGAGCTGTAATGGAAACATCTAACTACAGTTGCCGACTCTGCATATTTACAATGTAAGAATAGATTTTTAATACTTATCTGTTTACTTAGCTCATATTTCTTGAACTTATATATTTATTAAATATTGCTAATTGATTCATGCATATCAGGCAATTCTCTAGGTCCTTTGAATTCCTAGAGTGAAGAAGATAAAACAGTTTTTCCTTTAATAACAACACGTATGTATTATTTGCCAGAACTGTGAGGCTAAGAAATAAAGAACATTTAAAATTAAAAGGGTTTTGACATAGTTAAAATATAAAGGTTAACTTCAGTCTGGCAACTTTAATAAGAGAGCCATGAAATGAGGATGGGATAGCTGTGAGTACTTGAGTATTCTAGACTTACTATCAGGACTGATTGTCCTGGAGCATCTTTGTTCAGCCCTGTTTTTTTGTTTCTTGGGTAACAAGGCTAAGGCAGCCATCATCTTAGATCTCCTAATGAGATCTTGGGGTAGAGGTTTTGTGTCTTTTCTTGTTGCAAATTGGTCGAAATTATTGCAGAACTTTATGTTTGGTGAGTTTCTTTCCCTTTTTAACCCAAAGTTGTTCATTGTGCCAAAAACATTTAGCACAAAGAATTGTTTCTTAGTAGCATCACAGGTTCCAAAATGTATTGGATCTTACACTTCTAATTTTGTTATCTCATAGAAAGTTAGAGTAAGCATAAGGCTCCCTCCTTCAGACAGGAGCAAGTTTTGTTCTGAGTGTTTGATCATTATATTTTAATATTTCTCAATTCTTTGTTTTACCACAAATTTTCTTTTGGTGGGATAAATTTAATACTTCCTTCCAAAAATAGAACCAGAGTGTGACTTGGAGAAACATCTGGTCTTTCTGCATCTTTGTTGATGGGTTCTCTCACGCACATACATGGAGCTGTGCAAAAGCTGGTTCTCAGTAAGTAGTAATGACTTCTTGTGGTATATGTGTGGTCATTTCCTTTCAATAGTCATTACCTATACGAAAAGAACTTCTAATATCTGGCAATAGATCATAGCTGACAAGGAAAACATCAAAAATTTTACCAGAAAGAATGAAATGTTCTGACATTTTAACTTGATCTCAACATCAATGGTGACAGTTAAGACCTGATCAGTGGCATTCCTAGATCAAATCATATAGTCTAATTATGTTAACATTCTTCCCTGGTGATAAGTTTTTGAAACAATAAAATACTGTAGCATTTTTAGCATTAGCCCTGAAGAAATGAGTCAGTAGCTAAAGTACTTGTCTCTTTACAGGTAAAACCTGAGTTCACACGGCCAGAAGCAATGCAATGTCAAATGCAGAAGGGCACATCTGAAGTCCCATTGTGCCTTTGAAAGATGGAAGGTAAAAGTGGGAAAACAGGAGATCCTTCAGAAGTTTAAGGCCTGGTGGACACAGCAGTGGGCAGCAGGAGATCCTAGTCTTAAGCAAAGGGAAAAGCTAAGACTGCCACCCACATTTGTCCTCTGACCTCCACATCATACACACACAATTTTTTCACTTTTTATATGTATTTTTGGTTTCAAAGAACATTAGAACTTCTCATTTTTAGTTTTTATATTTATTTAGGATATACAGCATTAATAAGAATCTTGTTGAACTTATTATACATATACCTATATACACTTTGATCCTAAAATTGTTGCTTATATGATTCTTCAATTGAGTTAATGTAAACCTTAAATGCCATTGAATCCAAACATTCCTATAGTTGAATCTATTTATCTAGAGTCTAAGCATTGCTTTAGCTGAAAGAGACCAACTGCATTTATATCTTTACTATTTTCCCTGAAGTCTATTTTCAGGTAATTAATAGGTGAAATTGGTACAAATGAATTTTAACAGCCTGTGAAATTCTGTTCCTCAAAGTAGTCTTTTATTACAGATCTTGTGGATGGCAAACATTGTTTTCTTTCATTTTACTCCCATAGTTCATGCACTGGTTACAGTTCCAGAGCCCTTCATGTAATGTACCGGAAGAGCTCAAGGTCTAATTGGACATAAGATCTATTATACTATATCTACAATGCTAACAGATACCACATTGTTCAACATGAGGCAAACATCCTATGCACATTTCATTTGGAGGAAATTCTGAGAAATATCATTCTGAAAACGTGCCTCAAAGTTCTCTAATACTACATTTCATTTTTGGCATACTTTAGAATTCTCATGTTATTTTGCATTTGTCATGCAGAGTTCATCTTCTCTTTTCTGTTAATACTGCTTCTAACTTTCACATCAACTGTGTTTCCCACATGCTAGCTCTCCCTTCAGGCGTGCTTGGTTTGCTCTTTTTTTGTAAAAGATATTAGTTATCGGAATTATAAGATTTTTAAACTTCTTCACTTCTTAAGGATAATATTATTTTTCCAGTGGAATATAATGCAACTCATGTTGATCCCACGCTAAATGTAAAGGCAAGGATGATGTTGAATCCATCCTTTTTGTTCCACATCCTGAGCAATATACTACAGTAATTTCTTCTATGTACAATTGATGTTCTTAGAGTAATGTTACACCATGTGCAGTTGATTATTCTGTTGAGAACAGAGTCTAGAACTTATATTTCCTTCTTCTTGGCTGACAACACATCAAATGTTAAGTTGTCATGTTTGTTGTTTTTAAAACTATAGACTTTTGGAAAATCTGAAGAAAATGATGATAATGATATTTTTGTTTCATGTATATAGAGACATGTACACAAAGAATTAAATATTACAACTTTCTCACAGCCCAATATTAGGTTATCTATGTAGTCTTTATAATTGTCGCAAAATACTCTATTCCTATGTTAATGTTTTGTTCTATACTGAAATTTTTTATATTTTTGCATATGAAATGTCAACAAATGTATTTTTATGAGCATGTTATTTATTTCTTTAGGAAATGAAGCTAAAATTTCATGTTCCTTATGGGATATGCTTGATGATTTCTTAGAAATATTTTCAAATCTTTTCTATGATGTATGAAAAATGAATGCCTACTATTTTAGAGTTAATCATTGAAGGGGAGAACATATATCTTTTCTGGGAAAATGTACTTATTTGATAAAGTATGTATATAATTTTCATAGTCAATAATCTATGTAACTTTCATATTAGTGGCCAAGTTACATATTGAATTACGTGTATGCAATGCCCACAACCAACACTTCTAATCTGAAATTTACTATTATAAACATAGTATTCAAAAGTCTTCATACAAATTACTTTTAGAAATTCAAAAGGTCCTATAAAGGAGATCCCCATAAATCTTCACAATAAAGGGGGCTTTGTGGGGTTAATAAAAGAAATCCCTTAATAGCAGGGAATGAGACTATGGAGGAACAGAGGGCAGACAGGCTGACTATGTTTAAGCCAGTGTTCCAGCTGTTTGAATGCTACAGCTCACCATTTTGTTGGAAAATGCATACCTTTACCATTGATAATAAAAGTTCTTTGGTTCTTCAAAATTTTGCTGAAAATGTCTTTATAAGAATTTAGAAGGAATAATTAGAATTCAGGTCTCCTGATTTGGTATCCCTTAATTTATCTCTTATTCCATATGAGGTAGTGTCATAAAGTTTAATTATGCATGAAAAAACATTTCAACTAATACGATTTAAAGTCCGTTCTCATTCTAAGACTTGTACAATAATGTTTGCCTGAATCATATATCAATCCTGTTTTTTCCAAAGGATTTCATGCAGTACAAATATTAAATAAGGACAAATTGTTTTCTTTATTCTATATAGCTCCAAAGCTATAATGAGTTTATTAATAAAACACCTGATAAAATTTAAATGTTTATTTTTGCCACATAGACGCATAGCACCAAAGAAGTTCCATGACCACAGCTTCCAGATGCATGCTGACATGTAAGATAAGCTCTGAGTTGTGAATAGACAGTGATCTGAGGCAGACACTGTGGCGTTCTTCAAATAAGCAGTCATGGCACTCTGCTTGAACTTAGAAGCAGCGTTAACTGATAATACCTATTTGCCCTGGTAGAAAACTATCAATATGCAATCTGACACAATTACTGGCAGGAGATAATACAAGAATTGAAACTTTAGCATTTTATTTAAACTGAAAATACAGTGTTAAGAGCGGTATTGATTCCTTCAATCTGAAGTCACATCAAAGGTATAGTTAAAGCCCTGATTCCCCTTTAAGTGCCATTTGCCTTTCACAGATGGAAACCATCAGAGATCTATTAATAAGTGTATGGAGCTGGAAACACATCATACCATTCAATTTAGTGAAGAATGGAGTAAATGGTCTTAAAAGCACTGATGATCATATTTCAAGATACCATTACAATAGCAATGATTTAGCTGCATGCCAACTTAAACTGTATCTGTATTTTCACACTGAAGACTTATGAGTCACGAAAGCCAAGTATTAACATACAAACTGATTGAAGTCGTGCAGGCTATATTGGGTGCATAACAATGAGTATAGCACAAGATTTTTTTTTTTTTTTTTTTTTTTTTTTTGGTTTTTCGAGACAGGGTTTCTCTGTGTAGCTTTGTGCCTCTCCTGGAACTCACTTGGTAGCCCAGGCTGGCCTCGAACTCACAGAGATCCGCCTGGCTCTGCCTCCCGAGAGCACAAGATATTTTTACAGATTGATGGTGATAGGGAGGTGTTTGAAGTTTACATACGCATGTGACAGCAACAGAAAACTATCTGCAACAGTACCGAACATTCCCAACAACTCCTATGAAGATAAATAGGGCTGTGTATTTTTTTTGCAGGTGGGGCTGTTTCCTTCTAAATGTACTTGTTAAAACTCTAAGCCCCAATGTGATTTCAATTTAAGAGAGGCCCTTCAGGGAAGTAATATAATAGTTGCTCTCTACTCTAGTAAGATGGTTTGTCATATGAGAAGAGGGCTGGCAGTCAGCTTCCACTCTTTCTGTGTGTGTATGTAATAGACCATGTGAGGACAGAGAAAAGGCCTTTTTCAAGATGAGGAACAAAGGTCTTCCCCAAAAGCAAAGGTTCAAGTTTCTGGTTTGGTTTTTCATTTTTATTTGTGTGTCGGGGGACATAGCACATGTGCACTTGTGTTGGATGCTTGTGTGTGCACATGTATGTGAAATAGTATGTACATCCATGAAGAGTTCAGAGTAGCATGTTGGTGTCTTGCTTTATCCTCCTCTGCCTCATTCTCTTGAAACATGCACTTTCACTGAAAATTACATAGACTCAGTTTCACAGCAGGAACTTGTAGGCAGAGTTTCTCTGTGTCTAGTCAACTGCTCCCAAATAACCACAAAGAGGCTTAATATTAATTATAAATGCTCAGGCTTGTTACTAGCTAACACTTGCAACTTGAATTAACCCATTTAATCTATATTCTGCCATGTGGCACTAGCTCTCTTTCATCTTGCACCTCCTGTTTCCTCTCTGCATCTAGCTAGTGACTGTGCTGACTATGCCCTTCTTCTCCCCAGGGTCCTTAGTCTGGTTTTCCCACCTGACCTTATCCTGTCCAGCTATTGGCCAGTCAGCTTCTTTATTAAACCAATCACATTGAAATTTACACAGTGTACAGAGAATTATTCCACAGCAGGAACTGAAGTAATATACGTATTTAAAACACATAAGACATGTAAACTAAAATAATTCACTATTAATAGACTATAGATTTAAACAATATCATTATTGATTAATCCATATAGATGAAAGCAAATTTATTTCTATTCTTGGTTTTTATTTCTACAAAAAATATCTACAGGAATCTCTACAAGATAACATTAAAACTTTCTACAATGTTAATGGAAATTTAATATCATGTTTTAAAAGTTTGGTGTATAGAGTCACTGGTGACTAAATTGTTCTGAGTAAAGACTGAACAAATTAACGTTAATTGCTCATTTCACATTACACTGGAGACAAGATATTTAAAATGGGCATTTGCCTCCTAGGCCCTTAATTCTTAGGCAATGTAAACACCAATGGTCATAATTAGTTCTGTTTTCACAGGGAACATTATTATTTAAGCAAGAGACTTGGAAGTAGATTGTTTTAGAGCAGGTTTTTAAAATATGGTATATGAGCCCCAGAAATGTTCTGATATAATCTTGGAGCATTTCAACTTGACAATCTCTAGGCACATCAGAATCATCAAATAGATCTTTAGCAAACCAAGCCATGTCTTTAACTACAACTGTGCCCATTAAGAGATGAAGATAGGCTGGCATATCTTTCAGTGTTTTCAACACCTGCTGTCTAAGCATGAGAGCACCTGTTAAACCGTGGGGCACAGGCCATTTGTCCTCGATCTTGAGAAATTTAGGGGTTACTTTTAGAAGACTTTTTTTTTCTTTATGAGAAAGTCACACTATAACAGGAAAGATGAACATAGACACAGATATACCAAAATATGCAAACATTAAATGATTCAAGTCTCCTATTCTAAGAACGATAAGCACCAAAGCTTAGGCAATAGGGGACAAAAGAGTACTAATCTTTGTGCATACTCTGATGATTGGGTGAAAAAAAAACAAGACCTAAAGGACACCAAATTCCAAGCAAACAGCATCTTCCTGTTTCATTTGCATAAAAACAAACAAACAAACAAACACATCTCCTCATGCAAAATCAACCCCATGGTAACAGAAGTGAAGGCACTCCTGGATCAGATGATAAAAATCAGGAAAAAAAATTAATAGATTTTCCTTGTGACTAAGGAAGAGTAAGGAAATAAACAGAAAAATAAACACCTTCCAATAATTGCATGATAAATGATTAATATTGTCTGAATATATCAGAAGCATCCAAGCAACTTGAGAAGAATGCACAAAATATTAGAATCAGAAAAATCAGTGATTATTAAATATGCAATCAGAAATAAGTCTTCACAGGGTATTAATAGAAGAAAGCTTGTATAACTCAACCTCACAGTTTGCAGTTTTAAAAATGTTAAAATATGTACATAATAAGGGAGCTAAACTGGATGGTAAGAGTGTAAACACTCAACCTGAGAAAGAATTGTGAACTTCCTGTCAGCTCAAAGAGACTGCTGACCAAAACTGCTGAAACACAAATTTACAGAAAAGTAATCTGATAAATGAATTTTTCATTTCATTATTTACCTTGATCATGTTACTATAAGTATACTTTCTCCATTAACAATACTCATCCCTCTGCCTGGCAGTAGTGGTGCACGCCTTTAATCCCAGTACTCTCGAGGCAGAGCCAGGCAGATCTCTGTGAGTTTGAGGCCAGCCTGGTCTACAGAGCGAGATCCAGGACAAGCACCAAAACTACACAGAGAAACCCTGTCTTAAACAAACAAACAAACAAACAAACAACAATAACAAAAAACAATACCCATTCCCAAGGCTCCGGGAATGTGGATGAATTAGGAGCAGAAGGACTGTTAGAACCAGTGCAAGAGAGACAAAATACTGAACTCAAGACATGACTTAACTGTTGCACTTTGACATCCACAACAACTGCACTTCCTTGTACAATCCTTACATATTGTGCTTGCCAACACCTTGAAGATTCATGTGGAGGTGATGATTGGTGGGGGAGGATGGGGTATTTTCTCAAGAGATAAAGCTCTTGTTTAGTTTCACATGGTCCTGCAGAACAGCTCCCAAACACACTCCTGTAAATAACTCTAAGAAAACTCATTCTCTCTCTTTCTCTCTGTCCCTCTCTGACTCTCTGTCTCACTCTCTGTCTTTGTCCTTCTGTTTCTGTCTCTCTCTATCTCTCTCTTTCTCTTTTACACACACACACACACACACACACACACACACACACACACACACACACACACCATGAAAGTAAAAAAGGGGTAGTTAGGAAGAGTAAGCTTGTTAGTGGGCATGAGAGGGACAATAAGGATAATGGCTGTAAACATGGTGAGAATACATCATGCAGGTGCATGAAAATTTAGTAAAAGGTATTATTATGTACAATTAAAACTGTTAAAAGGAGTAATAAAGAGAAAATGCATTGTATAATCCAGGGTATGGGGCTACATTAAAGCTTAATGCTATTTCAATAGTAGTAATGCTTAAGGTCTGAAAAATGATTGCATGTGTAGAATTACTTAAATGGAAACCTGAGTAATACACTCTGAAACAGGAAATTGTATACTAGAATTATCCTGTGAAGTGCTTTTGGGAACAATTCTGATCAAAGAATATAAGGAATAGATTTAGATTGGTTAAGAGAAGAGTATGAACTCTAATAATAGTTCTCCCGTTCATCCCCTGTGGGTCAGTATCACACAGCACAGGGATCCCCAGGCCCTTGTCCTACCTGGAGATCATTCTGTACACCACAATCTCAGATTCTAATCTTTCAATTAGTCTTTATTGCACATGATGGTTTGGTGTATCTAAATAACTCAATATATGATGCTCATTTTTTGGCTATAAAGTCTTTAAATGATATGCTTATATTTGATCATGTTCAGAAGTCCTCCAGGGAATATATTTTTTTTAATGGTTTATGCCAATATTCTAGAAATAGCCTTGCCTTGCCTTCTAACTTACAGGATAAATGTTGTATTTATTTGTTTAGAAGAACTGAGCACCATATTCTACTATGTTCTCCCCAGGAAGACCATTTGTTTATACTTTTTACAAATGCTTATAGTCTAGAGGGAAGAGCTACATAAATCACAACCAGTGTGTACTGATGGGACTTTCTATTCTTTGGTCCTATTTCACATGGAAACACCAAGTGAATACATAGGAGCATGGCTACCAGCTGTGATTATCTTCTCCCTTTAAAACCTTAAGTCCTAACAGAGAATATGAAAAAGATGAGATGTGCTTATTCAGTCACCAGATGCAGTTCATCACCACACACTCAATCATTATAAAAACTAGATTAGTGAAAGAAAGAGAAATGTAAGATTAATACCATTTTTTCCCAATCAAGTTTGCAGGACCTGTCTTCACCATTAGTACTTGACTCTTATACTAGGTATGATCCAGCAGTAAGCCAGGGACCTTTCCAGATACTATAAGACTTTAAATTTTTATTTGTTTTATAAATATGGATCTTATATAAGTCTAGCAAGGATTATAGATAATCATGTGAAAGGAAAATTTTACTTGACATATTAAAAAATAAATTTGAACTTTTTTTCTGAATTAAACTCATTTAAATATCTGTGGCCAACAATAAATGAAAATTGAGGCATTTTTTCAATTAATAATTCCAGTTATCCTTCCTTAACCCAAAGTAGTTATTTTTGAACACTGTAGAGACACACACTTGTAACCCCAAAATGTGAGAGGTAGTAGGAGGATGTCTACAAGTCTGGGGGCCACTTGATCAGCAAAAGAAGTTCTAGCTAGGCCCCGGGTGGATCTCTGGGAGTCCAATTAGCGAGAAATGAGGAGGGTTTATATGAGCGAGAATTGTTGAGACCAAGGTTGGATAAAACACAGGGACAAATAGCCAAACGAATGGAAACACATGAACTATGAACCAATGGCTGAGGGGTCACCAACTGGATCAGGCCCTCTGAATGGGTGAGACTGTTGATTGGCTTGATCTGTCTGGGAGGCATCCAGGCAGTGGGACCGGGTCCTGTGCTCATTGCATGAGTTGGCTGTTTGAAACCTGGGGCCTATGCAGGATCGCTTGGCTCGGCCTGGGAGGAGGGGACTGGACCTACCTGGACTGAGTCTACCAGGTTGACCTCAGTCTGTGGGGAAGGCTTTGCCCTGGAGGAGGTGGGAATGGGTGTTGGGCAGGGGGGGGGGGCGGGGGGGGGGAAGGTGAGGGGGGCGGGATGGGGGAGAAGAAGGGAATCTGTGGCTGATAAGTAGAACTGAATTGTATTGCAAAATAACAATAAAAAAAAAGAGCTGGAAAAAAAAAGAAGTTCTAGGCTAGCAAGACCTGTCTCAATTTAAAAAAAAAGAGAAACTGTTCTACTTTGTAATAACTAAACATAAAGATATATGTATAAAATTACAGAAATACTGAAAATTTTTATGTTAATTTGAATGAATCTTTTTTTTGTGAATTCCATTGACACTATTCACATTTCTTGTTTCTTGTGTTGATTTCTTTTCTTACTTTTTCCCGTTTTTTTTTTTAAGTTTTTGTCTTGTCATGCCAATTAGATGGTAAAATCTATTTAGTGTTGAAAATATACTGAAAATTTAGACCAACACCTGTGGAGCCTCCACGGCTCTGGACTAGACTCTCTCCATAAGTGAGACAGTTGAGTAGCTTGATCTCCTTAAGGGACCCCCTGGCACTAGGATCAGGATCCATCCCTAGTGCGTGAGCAGGCTTTTTGGATACCACTACCTACGGTGGGACAACCTTGCACAGCCTTGATGCATGGAGAGGGGCTTGGATCTGCCTCTACTGAATGTACCAGGCTCTGCTGACTCCCCATGGGAGGCTTTACCTTCTTGTAGGAGGGAATGGAGGGTGGGTTGAGGGGGTAGGCTGGAAGGGCAGGAGGAGGGAAGGGGGGGATCTGTGATTGGTATGCAAAATGAATAAAAGCCTTTCTTAACTAAAAAAAGAAAATATACTGAAAATGACAGTGATTCTCAAATCAAGGTAATCTAAACCTCCATTGCTGTCGACACTATCATGTCTTCCAATGAGAGCTATGCCTGTGAAGACAACTAGAAACATATAAACTTAGATTATACGAATAATTTGTGTATGCATGTCTAATACAATCATGAAGGTACATACACATATATTTTTCAGATGACAATTTCCCTCAAGACTCTTGAGTTATTTTATGGCTGAATCTTAGACTTAAATAGGTTCCTTTTAAAGTTGTATTTTATATTTAAAATATGTTGCATAGTCAAACATTGTGTCTTACATTAATGAAAATGGATATCTCTTCTTCAAACTTATTTGATGAATTATAATTTGTCACCTGTTCTTTTCATTTCTGGCACAATGCCAACCCTTCTTTTACCAGCTAATTTTAAACAAACTATTTTAATAGTGTAATTTTGACTGTAATGTTTCCTTTGAACACATTATATTTATCATGCTGGCTCAGAAATGCATTTACATATCCCAAAATGACATTAAGTACTTTTCTTTATATGAGTAGAAATAATTCTGTAGCAGTTAAGAAGATAAACCCATTTGGTAAGCAATATAATTTCAGAGCCTTTAAAGAAATTATTCAGAAGTTTTGCACTCTTTCGATCCCCTATAAATGATAAAGGGATTTGATTAGGAGTATTGAGGTTGTTTAGATGCCGTTGTTTCCGACATTCAAAATCACTAGGCTTGTGCTCATTGCATGAGTTGGCTGTTTGAAACCTGGGGCCTATGCAGGATTGTTTGGCTTGGCCTGGGAGGAGGGGACTAGACCTACCTGGACTGAGTCTACCAGGTTGACCTCAGTCTGTGGGGAAGGCTTTGCCCTGGAGGAGATGGGAATGGGGGGGGGGGCGTTGGGGGGAAGGTGAGGGGGACGGGAGGGGGGAGAACAAGGGAATCCGTGACCGATATGTAGAACTGAATTGTATTGCAAAATAAATTAAAATAAATTAAAAAAAAAAAAAAAAAAAAAAAAAAGAATGGGGATTTCAACACTGAAGCAAATTGAGACACACCGTTCTTAATAATTGTTTACAGAGTTAATCTCTATGAGTTATCTTGACAGCCTAAAAACTTACCAGGAAAGTAAGTTTGCACTTCAATCTTACCCACTCTATTCTTTATTGTACAATAGTTTTCAAAATTCAGATTGCATCTTCTGTTTATAACCATGATGAAATCTTAAAAAAAAAATAGTTCCCGGAAAAAAAAAAAAAAAAAAAAAAAAAAAAAATCACTAGGCTATTACTCTGTAATACATTTTGGAGAGGTTAATAAGTTTTGTTAATTTAAATAATTTTTTACACCTATGATTTTAGAAGTAAAAAAATGATCAACAGTAAAGTTTACTAAATATTAATGTGTCTAGAGTTATAGTCAGTAAAATAATGCAGAACAAAATGTTATGATTACAAAATCATTTTACAATAAGTAACTGAAATAAAAAACTCGTCAATTTTTTTAAACAAATTTAAGTGGCAAAAAGTAATAACAGTTGCTCACACCACAGGGTTTATTTAAAAATTTTGTTTGCCAAATGAAGGTCATGATTTCTCATGTGCCCTTGGTGTAATTTTTAAGTTTTGGTAACAATGAAATCAGATCTAATTAGAATTTAAAAGCTCTAATAGACATTGAAAAATAATTTCATAGTTGAAATGCTTTCCCAAAGCATGCGTGTTATACAACGTATGTACTGATCACATAAAGACTCAATCTGATACTTTTGTTCTTAAATATCCCTTGTGTTTTCTGTGATTAATATAATGAACAAAAAGTTACATATGTATGTTTTAAAACAGCATGTGTTAAATGCATTACATAATATCTATAAAAATGCACAAGTCAAATCTAGTCTCTTTGTCCAATATATATATTCAGGACTTATTTAATTTTCATAATACTTTATGTAAGAAACTGATGAAGTGGTATTTGTCTTTCTAAACATAGTTTATTGATCTTAGCACAAAGTACTTCAATTCTCTCCACTTCTCTGCATGTGCCTGAATCATTTTATTTTTGTATATACTCCAAGTTTTCCTCTTTCATCTACAAATGGGTTTCTACACTGAGTCTATGTCTTAGCAATTGTAAATAGTGGACTTACAAGTTATCTTTGCCGTGATGACTTCATTTTCTTTGGCTTCATGCCCAGAAGTCTTATAGTTGGATCCTATCCCAGATCTACTTTTAGATTTCTGAAGAACTCCCAAACCTGTCCATAATATCGGTGCTGATAATTTGAATTACCATCAATGGTACCTGAGTTCCTTTTTTAAACTTCCTTATTAGCATTAGGTATTACATCTTTAGATTATGTGTATATTTATGTGCTTTATGTGCACTCCTAAGTGCAGGTTCCTGAAGAGGTCAGAAGACATTGTCACATGCCCTGAAGTTGGAGTTATGGGTATTTGTGATTTGCCTGGTTGTGTGCTTGGAGTTAATATATGGTCCTCTGCAAGAGTAGAAATGGCTCTTAATGCCTAGTTGCTCCAGCACAGCATTTGCTATTTAACTTTGATATTTATATTAACCAGTCAGTCTCAGATGAAATGTTATCTCTATATGGTTTTATCTGATTTTGATTATTTTATGATGAGCATTTTCACAGCTACAGGACAAACATCCTTGCATCTTTTCTCAAGAAAACTCTAGCCAGGCCTAGTGGTGCAAGCACTAGAGAGGCAGAGACAGGTGAATCTCTGTAAGCTTAAGGCCATCTTGGTCTACAGAATGAGTTCCAGCACAGCCAGGGCTACATTGGTAAACTTGGTCTCAAAAAATAAACAAATAAATCTACAATAAAATGAAATAAAAAAGAAAGGAAGAAAAGAAAAAAGAAAGACAGGACAAGGCTCAGTGATTAAGATCATTAGCCACTGTCCCAGGGGTCCTGGGCTTAATTCCCAGCATTCACTTAGTGGCTTCCAAGCATCTGTCACTCTGTCTGGGCCTTCTTCTGCACAGCCTCCCATGGCCCCCAGTCATTCAAGTGGTGGCTGAATACACGTGCAGGCAAAACAGTCACACATGCACAATGAAATAATTTTAAAAGAGAATAAAAGTTCTAGTCAGATCATTTTCCTACTTTAATTGCACCTTTTTGGGGCAACTTTTGTATAGCTCAGTAAATTTTTTTGTTCACATTTTTCTACCTTTGTTCTGAGCAGAGACGTTTCACCTTGATGTGTATCACTCCCTCACCTTAACACACACACACACACACACACACACACACACACACACACACACACACACACACGTTTTTGGTTTGCATTTGTTGCCTGAGGTTTGGAGTCACATTAAAAAATTAATTGTCCTCCTAACTCTGGGCTTCTATGTGACCTTTGTGGTAATACAGGACTCAGATTTCAGCACAGACTCCAGCCACAGTAAGACCATGGACCCAAACATGGTCCTTGACAGCAGCAGGGGATGGATGTCTCCTTGCTGATGTTCTGGCTCCATGCTGTCACCAGAACCATCCCTACCTGAGTGACTAGTGCTTCTACCCAAATCCAGGATGCCAATCTAGCAAAGCTGCTGCAAGGGCTGAGTCTGGGTCTCTGGTCCAGCTACAGTTGGGGTCTGTGTTGATGTCTGTGGCCTGTGTCACCTCATGGGATCATAGGAAACATGAGAGATGAAATCAGAGGTCCATGATGAGCTGGCCCCTCCTTTCCATGGCCCACGGAAAGTTAGACTTGCCTCTTGTTTGACGCTGAAACAAGAGAGTTGGGCCAGACTGGACGAGCTGGCCCTTGAACTCTGGAGTGATGACCTCACCCCTCACAACAGGAAAGGATGAACCTAAGCTGAGGACATGGGCATAGGTGAGCTGATTCTGCCCCCTTGCCTAAAGCAGGTGGCCCCAGTGGCCCCAGTGACCTCAGTGGCACAGACTGACCAAGTCAGCTACCATCCAAGCCTATATCTGGGCCTTGGTTTGATCCAAACTAACATCTACCCGATCTAGGACCAGCTAGAGCTTGTGAAGGGACTGGTCCTGTGGAACTATTCCCACAGGATATACTAGAGGAGTTCTGGTGAGTATCTAGAGATGACAGGGTACCAGAGGCCTTGAAACAGACCAGTGACTCATTGCAATGAACATTTGCTATTATAGAGCTGATGGGACAAAGTGGTACACTATATAATACACTGAGGCCTCCAATGTCACCAGGATGAATGAAGTGGTGTTGGAGAGGCAGGAAAGAGAAGTCAAGAGGTTTTGTTGTTGTTTTGGGGGGTTGTTTTCTTCTTGTTTTTGTTTGCTTTTTTGCTTTGTTTTGTTTTGATTTTTTTTTAAATTTTCTTTTGTGGAGGGGGGTGCTGAATGCCTGAGGGGACGATATGGGGGGAACTGGAAGGTGAGCAGAATTGAGGTGCATGATATGAAACTCCCAAAGAATCAATAAAGAAGTAAAATTAAAAAAAAATCATTACAAGATCAGTGACTGATGCATTTCCACTGGATTTTTGTTTTGTTATAATTTTGTCATAGTATCAGGTCTTACACTGAGCCTTTGATCCGTTTTTTGTGGATTTGTGTGCAGGGTGAAGAATGAGGGCTGTCTTTCATCATCCTATTTGTGGAGACCCAGTTTCTCAGCATTGTATGTTACAGAGGTTGTCCTTGAGGCCATGCATACCTTGTCTTCTTGAAACAATGGGTCTTAGCTCTGTAGGTTTATTGTGGAATTACTGCTACTACATTCTTTTCATCTGTTCCTATTATTATTTACCTGCATCATGATGAGGCTTTTGTTGCTGTTACACTATTCTTTGTTTTGTTTCTTGCTGTGGATGATTGATTGATAAATAAAAACGCTGAGTAGTCAGGCAGATAGTATAGGGGGAACAAAGAGAGAGGAGAATTCTGGGAACAGGAGGGCTGAGGCAGAGAGACACTGCAAGCTGCCAAGATGAGAAGCAGATGCTAAGATACCGGTAAGCCACAAGTCACTTGGCAACTTATAGATTGATAGAAATGGGTTAATTTAAGATATAAGAACTGTTAGCATGAAGCCTGCCATGGCCATGCAGTTTATAAGTAATATAAGTCTCTGTGTGTTTACTTTACTTGGGTCTGAGCGGCTGCGGGACTGGCAGGTAAGAGAGATTTGTCCTGACTGTGGGCCAGGCAGGACCAGAAAAACTCTAGCTACAAATGGTGCCCAACGTGGGGCAAGAATTTCCACCTAAAACCTGAGAAAGAAGATTCTAAAACGGAGCTATAAACAGCTTCCTAGTTGTCACTCTGAAGTTAGCCACAGCCTGCATGCTTGAGCTACTATATGGCAGGTTCTTAGGGTGTGCGTGCTTGACCTGCAGTATGGTGGGAATGAGGTGTCTGCAAGCAGCACATTACACTGCATAGTGGATTTAGCCTTTGCTACTAAAAAAAAAAAAAAAAAGTTTTCTGGGCTACATGCTGCTTTGATAGAGACATAGACCCACTGCCTCCAGTGGGGAGCATGGTTTCTCTGAAGCTGGGGGTAAAATTACCACCACCATGTTGGAAAGGTGACATGGGTGGAGCCAGCAGCCACAGCTGCCATTTCAGCCTTAGAAATGCTGCAGTTTAAAGCAATAGAGCCACCATAAGATGGATCCAGATGGAACAAGACTTTAAATGTTTTACATTATGTGTAAAAATGTACGTAGGTTTGGAAGAGAGAAGAATGAATATAGACAGTAATATAAAGAAATAGTTTTAAAAAATAAAGTTTTTAAAGAGACAGTAAAGACAATATAAAAAATAAGCCACATAAAGATGAATATTACACAGAGAATCTGGATTGTGTTGTCTTTGATATTTTTACCTGCAGAAAGACATTTGATTGTAAAAGATGCTCAGTTAAACCAAATATGTATATTTTAAAGGTACCTTGACTTCAAAATTTGGATCTAAGGATATGTTGCTTTGGAAAGTAGGCTCTGCTTTTGTTTCCACAGAAAACAAGAAGCTATGGATTTGTTCCAGATTAAGATACATCAGGATTGACCAGCCAAGACCCCCTGGAAAGTCTCCAGTGACACCATGGCCCAGATGATCCAGCATCCAGAATGGTTTCAAGACAACTGGCTCACACAGTACAGCATCACAGACTACCCCATAAGTCTAAAATTTTCTTTATGTCCCCATAAGAATAGAGCACCCTCATCCAACAGGAAATAGTATGAGAAACTATACCCAAATTCCCAAATATACCAAGCTGGCTTTGGAGATAGAATTGCCTCACTCCTTCTCTAAACCCAAGCATATTCCTAAAAAAAAACAAAAAACAAAACAAAACAAAACAAAACAAAAAAAAACAAGTTGAGAGATTCTTGTGTCCCATATCAGAAGAGTCCTCTGGTGTAGGACAGAAAAAACCCAATATTTTTATTTAAAGCAGGTTGATTATGAATGCAATATCTTTCTAAAGTAGAAAAAAGGATAGTTTAGATATTATAGGATGAAATAGTAGATTATTGAACCTACTTTTAAAGAGCAACTTGTTTAAAATGTTTTACATTGGTATAGATTTTAGTTTATTGATACAAGGTTAAACTTAATTTTGTTATACTGTATGTATATTTCTACTCTTGTTTAAGGTATTATGTTTCTACAGCTCATTTGAAATTGTAATGGATAATTAAGAAATACAGATTAATAATTAGTCTTCTATGATAGTCAAACTTATAGTCATGTTAAGTTTTCTAGGTATACATAGATAGAATTCAGTTAGGTAGGTAACCTTCAAACACTTCAAAGACCTACAGAATATGGCATTTAAAATGCTCTGAAAATTTAGACTTTTTGGACAGTGAGACATGTCTGTTCCTGACAGCACCAATTTACTTCAGAGAGGATGATGGGCATCGAAGACACTCTATATGGAGTTTATCTTCTTCTTGGCAAAAATAGCCATTTGGGCAAGAAACTGTTCTTGCCTGGACTGCTTGATCAACTGGACATGCAGGACCCATAGGGAAGGTGACCACTGAACTTTGTTTGGCAAAATGGTCCTTCAAGTTCCTGCTTTGCAGAGGAAACTGCCAGACATTCTACAGGACATGGAGAAAAGTGACTAAGAGACTCTAGCCCTGTGGGCTGAAGACAGATGCCCCAACTTTACAGAGGAACTTTGGATGACTGACCAGGCTGCCAACTGTCTCTGTCTATTCTCGCAAGACTCCTGAAGGTTGCTTGTGTCCTTTTCCCATTTCTCAGTTAATAATACATCAATCGGAGATCTTTGATGTAATTGAAGACTAGATAGTTATAATTTTCCTTAGTTATGATAAAAAAATAGTTAGTTATAAAACCTTAGACTCACAAATATAGAATAGATATGATATCTTCTTTAATTTTACCAAATACAGATAGACTAGATATTAAAACTATAATTCTTGCTTGATAATTATTTTGTTATATGTAATTTTACTATGTTAAAGTTTAAAACCTTCCTTCTTAAAAAAAAAAGAAAAGGGGAAGTGTTGTGGATGATTGATTGATAAATAAGACACTGATTGGCCAGTAGTCAGGCAGGAAGTAAAGGTGGGACAAAGAAAGAGGAGAATTCTGGCAACAGGAGGGCTGAGGCAGAGAGACGCTTCCAGCTGCCAAGATGAGAAGCAGATGTTAAGATGCCAGTAAGTCATGAGCCACTTGGCAACTTATAGATTAATAGAAATGGGTTAATTTAAAATATAAGAACAGTTACCATGTAGCCTGCCATGGCCATGCAGTTTATAAGTAATGTAAGTCTCTGTATATTTACTTGGTTGGGTCTCAGTGGCTGCAGGACTGGCAGGTGAGAGAGATTTGTCCTGACTGTGGGCCAGGCAGGATCAGAAAAACTCTAGGTATAGTTTCTGTTACTAGGCTATATAGTATGCCTCAGAATGGATGGAGATTTTGGAATGCCTGCAGCTTTGTTCTTGTTTTAAGTTGGCTGGTGTTATTCAGGGACTTTGTTTTCAATGCTTCCAAATAAGCTTTAGTATTAATTTTTCTAGGCCTGTGAAAAATGTAATTGGCTGACAGTTGAGCTAATCAGTTGAGTTAATCAGTTATGACTCAGCGAGTCTTTGTGGAATAATGTTAGGAGTTCATCAGGGGTTTCAGCCTGGATCTGTTGGCACTATTTCCCATCCATTTTACATTTCACATCCTTTTCACACATCAGAATTAGCTTTTCAGAAGATGTTACTCTTTCAGAAAGATTATCAATGAGACAAATAGGAAATATTAAACTAAAAGAACATACAATAAAGAAAAAATTAAAGATGGAAAGATCCTTTGTAGATGTAACCAACAGTCTTATAAAATAAGAAACACAGAGCCAATTCAGAGAAGAAAGCCAAGAGGTCAGAGCTAAGAGCCTCACCCTTCCTGATTCAGGGATCCTCTACAGCCAAGAGAGCTCTCCGAAAAAGACCTACTTCCTGTGTGTCTGTCTTTAAAGTCTTCCTGTTCTGCCTTCTCATTGGTTGTAAACCCAAACATGTGACTGCCTCGTCACTGCCTGAATGTACCGCCCTCCAGGTCCTTAAAGGCATGCGCCACCGCCGCCACGCACTTGCTATGGCTCTAACAGCTCTGACCCCCAGACAACTTTATTTATTAACATACAATTAAAATCACAGTTCAGTACAAGTAAAATACCACCACAATCCTTTACCTCACCTTGTAAAGTGTTGTTTTCTAATCTTTTAAATAAACATAAAAATGTTTCTTAAGAATGTTTTTGATTAAGAATGCATTAGACTATCGTTTTGTCTTATTTACTGTGTCCTTTGCCTTACAGAAGCTTCTCAGTTTCCGGAGGTCCCATTTATTAATTGTTGCTCTCAGTGTCTGAGCTACTAGTGTTATATTTAGAAAGTAGTCTTCTGTGCCAATGCATTTAAGACTACTTCCTACTTTCTCTTATATCAGGTTCAGTGTGACTGGTTTTATCCTGAAGTCTTTGATCCACTTGGACTTGAGTTTTATGCATGGGGATAGATATGGATCTATTTGCAGTCTTCTACAAGTTGAAGTCCAGTTATGCCAGCACCATTTGTTGAAGATGCTTTCTTTTTTCCACTGTATAGTTTTGGCTTCTTTATCAAAAATCAGGTGTTCATAGGTATATGGGTTAATGTCAGAGTCTTCAATTCGATTCCATTGGTCCACATGGTTTTTAAGCCAATGCAAAGCTGTTTTTATTACTATAGCTCTAAACTAGAGCTTGAGATCAGGAAAGATGATGCTTCCAGAGGTGTCTTTATTGTACAGGATTCTTTTAGCTATCCTGGGTTTTCTGTTTTTCCCAATGAAGTTGAGTATTGTTTTTTTCCAGGTCTGTTAAGAATTGTGTTGGGATTTTCATGTGGATTGCATTGAATCTGTAGATTGTTCTTGGTAAGATTGCCATTTTTACTATGTTAATTACTATGTTAATTACTATGTTAATCCTACCTATCTATGAACATGGGAGATCTTTCCATTTTTTGATATCTTCCTCAATTTCTTTCTTCAGACACTTAAAGTTGTTATCATACAAATCTTTCACTTGCTTAATTAGAGTTACCCCAAAGTGTTTTTTATTATTTGTGGCCATTGTAAAGGGTGATGTTTCTCTGATTTCTTTTTCAGCCCATTTATCATTTGTATATAGAAGGGCTACTGGTTTTTTGAGTTAATCCTGTATCCTGCCACATTACTGAAGGTATTTATCAGTTGTAGGAGTTCCCTGGTAGAATTATTGGGATAACTTTTGTATACTATCATACCAATATCTCCATCCATTTTGAGGCATACTATATAGCCTAGTAACAGAAACAAAACAAAGAATAGCATTTGAGGTACAGAGCTAAATAGAGAATTCTCAACAAAAGAATCTCAAATGGCTGGAAGACATTTAAGGAATTGCTTAACATCCTTAGTTACAGGGAAATGCAAATCAAAATGACTTTGAGATACCATCTTACACCTGTAAGAATGGCTATGATCAAAAACACTGCATACAGCTTATGTTGGAGAGGATGCGGAGCAAAGGGAACACTCTTCCACTGGTGGTGGGAATGAAAACTTGTACAGACACTTTGGAAGTCAGTATGATGGTTTCTCAGAAAATTGGGAATCAACCTCAAGACCCAGCTATACCACTCTTGGTTAATACTAAGGAATACTACAAGGACACTTGCTCAATTGGAGTCATATCAGCATTATTCGTAATATCCAGAACCTGGAAACAACCTAGACGTCCCTCAACTGAAGAATGGATTAAGAAAATATGTTACATATACACAATGGAGTACTACTCAGCAGAGAAAAACAATGACATCATGAAATTTTCTGGCAAATGGATGGAACTAGAAAATATCATCCTGACTCAGAAGAACAAACATGGTATGTACTCACTTGTAAGTGGATACTAGATGTAAAGCAAAGGATAACCAGACTACAACCCACAGCTCCAGAGAGGCTAGCTAACAAGGAAGACCCAAGGAGACACGCATGGATCAACCTGGGAAGGGGAAATAGATGAGATTTCCATGAGTAAACTGGGGATGAGGGGTGGGCAATGGAGAGTAGGGGATTGGGGATGAGAGCGTAAGGGAATGGGATGGTGGATCTGGAACAGGGATGGAGTGGGAAAACAATGAAAGTGCTACCATGACAGAGGGAGATATCATGGGGATAGAGAGAAACTGAGTGATAAGGAAGTTCCTAGGAATCTCCAAGGATGACCCCAGCTTGGACTAGAAGAAATAGTGGATAAGGTACCTGAACTGAACTGGCTTACTCCAGTGACCAGATTGGTGAATACCCTAGCTTTAGAGCTTTTCTCTACTGACTGATGGAAACGAATGCAGAGATCCACAGCCAAACAGCAGGCAGAGCTCCAGGAGTCCAGTCAAAGAGAGAGAAGAGGGATTCTATGAGCAATTGCATCAAGATCATGATGGGAAAACCTGTAGAGACAACCAAACCAAACTAGTGGGAACTCATAAATGTTTGGATCAATGGCTGTGGAGCCTGCATGGGATTGGACATCTGCATGGCGAGTCTGTTGTGTAGCCTGATCTTCTTGGGGGGGGGGGGGACACTTGGCAGTAGAATGGATCAGAATCCATCCCTGGTGCATGAATGGGCATTTTTGAGCCCACTCCCTATGATGGGACACCTTTTGCAGCCTTGAGGCAGTGGGAAGGGCTTGCACTTGCCTCTACTGGATGTGCCTCCCCATCAGTGGCCTTAACTACTTGTGGGGAGCAGTGGAGGTGTAAGTTGGGAGGGGGAGGTTGGGGGGTGGGAGGAAGGAAGAGGGGGATCTTTGATTGGTGTGTAAAATGAATGGGAAATTTTTCTTAATTAAAAAAAAATCATTAGACCAAACCATGCTGAAGAATGCTAGAGAGAGTGGTAAAAACAGTGAGTCTACCACATGGGATGCGTGACTCTTTCAATGAACTACTCTCTAATTTTGAGTAATATGTTTAACTCTCTTAGCTCCAATTTGTCATGTATCAAATTTGAATAACCCTATAAAGTGGAAGAAAAAACACTACAAATCTATGATTGATGTTGTTTAAAAAGTATTAAAAATAAACTTTCAACTTTACATTGTTTTAGAATTCATATGGCCATATATTTTATTACTAAGGTCTCAGGCATTCTCTGTAAAGTTGGCATAATATTTTTTTTATTTTGATCTGTCAAAAGGAAATTCATATGGTTTAACACAATAACTACTAGCCAGTCGTAAGAAGGAGCCGACACATAAACAATTGATTAAATGCTCTGATTAACCTGAGGTTCACAGCTTTTAAAAATTCTCCACCTGACACAGCAGCATCTGCGAGCATGCTGTTAATTACTGTGCTCTGAAATAAGTCTCCGGAGGGAGAAGGAGGCTAACAAGACTCAGGAAGCTACCAACCCTGAAAGACTCAGGAAGCACAAACTGAGATCATATAAGGCGTAAATGATTGCTGGGAGAGGAGGCACATCCATGGTGTGAGCTTTTGGAAGTCATCACTGAGCATAAGGTGGGCCTTTCAGTGATGCAGTAAGTGTCCTGAAACACTTTGATCCTGTTATTAACTACAGTTAATTCATTGATTCATCAACATATACTTGGATAAAATTACATTTTTTCCTGTCAATGGTACTCTCTAGAGTAAATAGATGTTTTTACATGTTCTTCTAGGAAAAGTTACACAGTCCAGGCTTTAAGAGTCCTGCTATCCCTCTTCCTTTCTTGCACCCATCTTGAGAAGTCCATGTGATAATGATGCACTGACCATACAAAACAAACCACAGAATAGGACAAGTGTGAAGAAGACTTGCTCACAACCTGTCATGTAAAATCTGGGAGCAAAGTGTCTAAAAGCCACAGACGCCTCAGAGACCATGGTGCTTTATAAACATAAAATGGAGCTGGCCAGATGGCTTAGTGTTTAAAGCACTTGCCACTAAGCCTGACAATCTGTGTTCAGTTACTGGGACTCACATGTATAGGGACAGAACCATTGCCCCCAGATTTTCCTCTGATTTCTATACCCATGCTGTAACACAGATAGCTTGCACATGCGCGTGCTCACACACACACACACACACACACACACACATACACATCACAAATAAATGAGTGCATTTAAAAAAATAGAAACAAAATTGATGCCTGTTGAATTTCCCTGGTTTAGAGTAGCTAGTTACAATATTAAAACTACTAATACCTATTTTTACAAATATTAATTTATAAAATGGCAATGAGAGGAATTTTACACAGTCTGAATGAAAGCTGGCTAGAACCCTTGTTTAGAGTCATAAATACAGCATCAATTCATTAATTTTTTTACTTTAAGTATTTGCATACCAACTAGAAAAGTCCTACTATATCTAAGCATACACTTGTTACCTATCTGTTTTTCCAACATCAGAAAAAGTCAGTTCCTTGATATATCCATGCATGTGTGTAAACAAAACAACAGTCTCTAAATTGAATGTATTATTATGTTATGTTACTTGGTTTTGGTCTTTTTTAAAATTTGTATTGAAAACCCGAGATGAACTTATTTTTAAAAATTTCCAAATGTTGTTAGGAGGAAATTAAGAGATTGTAGGTAGGTCTTTCCTATGACAAGTTTCCTTAGCCCTGAGTGGGAGTTCTTGCCTTTAATCCCAGCACTCAGGAGGCAGAGGCAGATAGATCTCCATGAGTTAGAGGTCAGGCTTTTCTAAATACTGAATTCCAAGACAGTCAGAGCTACATAAAGAAACCCTGTTTCAATAAGAAAATAGAAAAAGAAAAAGAAAGAAAAAAGTCTTCTATAACTTCAGAGTGTATTGTTTTAAGTTTCTAAGTTGTAGCATGTTTATTCATCAGAACACTAACTGCTCAGCATATTCACACTAAAATATCACACTCTTATCACAAGCCTGGTCCTTTCAGCTAAAATTATAAGCATGCCCATAAGTCCCCAGCTCTACGTTCTTTCCATTGTTTAGAAGACATAATAAGAACTTTTAAAAGTGCTTATGTTTTGTTTTTCTTTTCCACCTAACATTGAAGCAGTTGTTCCTTACAGTCCTAAGCATTGTCCAGGGAGGTTTTTCCACTACCCAGAATGTTTGCTGAAGCTGCACATGTCTGGAGGTTCAAACACTTTGAAAATAAGATGACTCTTACAAAATTGGCAGGTGTTGACATTTCTCCAAAAGACCCCCTGAAGCATTTCTTTGGCCTGAAAGTTTCCTACTTCCTCCTCCCCTCTTAGGTAAACCTGTCCCTAGCAGCTATATAAGATCCTGTAGCAGAAGTTACACAATGCCATTTTCCCTGAGTGATTTTGTGCAACACAATCATTGGCCTCCAAGACCAAAAGAGTTGTGCGAAAGAATTGGGATGGGGTGGATGGAAGGGATTTTCAGAACAATGTAGTTTGCTTACTTTACTTATTATGTTTTAATTTTGACTGAAATGTAAACCTGAAGAAAAACATAATTGCTCTAGTTTTGTTTTTGTTGCTATGATAAAAACTTCAACAAAATGCAACTTGGGTGAGAAAGAGGGCTTTGCTGTTTTTTGTTCAAATTCTCTCACAATTTCAGGTTATGGTTCATCATTATTAAGAAATGACAGCTGCAGGAGCTTGAAAGAGCTGAACATATCATATCCAGTCGAGAGAAGAAAGCAGTGTATTAATGGATGATGCTTGCTTGCCTGAATTCATCTGTTTCTCCACTCTTACATAGTTCAGAACCCACGTCTAGGAAATGGTGCTGCTCACAGTGGGCCTGGTCTTCACCAATCAGTTAACAATCAAGACAATCAACTACAGACATGTCTACAAGACAACCAAATGAATCTGCCATTCTCTTCTCAGGTGGTTCTAGGTGGGATCAAAATGACAAATTTATCACAACAGTTTTATCATTTGGATTCCCATTGTCCTGTTTGGATAACAATAGACAAATTTAAATTAATACATGGCTAGGGTATATCTGATATAATATATCTGATATATGACATATATATATATATATATATATATATATATATATGATCTAAGCATTGTTTTTAGTTTCTTGTTTAATTTTACAAGTTTTCACAATGATTCACTCTTGTATCAAAGTGTTGCAAAGGTCACAATTTATAAAATGTATATGTAATAAATCTTATACATGCAGATGTAGAAATATTTCAAACTTCATTGAAATGCTTTCAAAGCTTTATCAGTTAAAATGGGTGATACATGAGTAAATTGAAGAAACACGTTGATGAATATGCCACATTTCATGAACCAGCCTCTATTGGTACCTTTCACACAATTATTGCTAAAACAAGTAAAAAATATTAACTGCATTTTGTCTTAAATAAATACTTAAGTGTTTTTGCAACAGTGTTTTTTAAGTCATGAAATAAACTAAAAATTATTACTTTCACATTCATAAATTCTTTCATACTTTCACCAGAATTTGCATATTGGCGGTAAGTATAGTACTGTGACTTATGTAGTTTTAAAAGTCATCTTCCATAGGTGCATGATGCCCAACTTTTAATGTATGTGTTAGTAAATAGCCCAGGGTTTAAATAAAGATTTGCTATTCATCATTTCAAGAAATAGGACCATGGGTTTATAAATGTATTTATAAAGCAGGAATGAAAAAGTCATTGTTGGGTCATTTAAAAGTTAATTTTTTTCTGTTTTTATTAGATACCATATGCTATAATATACAATCATCATGAAACCCTGTTTCAATTTTCATGAGAATGTAAAAGGAGGAATAATGAAATACAATTGATCATTATGTGTATCATTATGACTGCTTATAATACACCAGGAAGAAGTCAAACTTCTTTCAAGATAAGATTAGGTATATGCAATTGGTTTATGAAATAATGAAGGAAAATTCCAACTTTTAATTTTTCTGAATTTCAACAGAATAAAAACTTCCCCATAAGCAACCAACATATTGCTTCTAAAACTATGAAGAAAAAATGAATCCTATGCTGGAGAGATGACTCAATGTGTAAGTACTTGTAAGTACTTGTTAGTTAAGTAGAAGTACTTGAGTTTGAGTCCTCAGAGTTCTTGTGAAATATTAGACAAATCAGTGTGAAACTCCAAGCCAAGTCCTAAGGAAAGGGAGATAGGTGGATGCTAAGGACTCTGTGGCCTGACATCTGATCTAGCCTAAGGACAAGCTTCAGGTTCACCAAAACTCTGACTGCTATACATGTTGAGTGCATGCACATGTGTGTACATAAACACACACACACACACACACACACACACACACACACACACACACACACACACACACTACAAAGTGATTTTTTAAAGAATCTACTTGTATAGATAATGAGAATATGTCCAAATAAAAGTGGAGCCTGAAGTACATGTAACTGATCCGATTAAAGTTTCATCAATATCTTCAGCACACAATTACATTTTGAGACAACTCCCAAATGATTCCTAAACTGAATCATATGTGCATGAGTAGAGGTGTTGTTTACTATTTGGTGTTGTTCATGAGGATTCCTTTTCACACCTAGAAAGACCAAAGAACAGATACTTTAGTATACTTCAAGAGCCATGTGCGTCTTCCCTTCATTTTTGTAATTGTAGTTACACCCTATGCTCCTTGTAACTAGCAATTTTGCCACCTGACATGGCAGAAATTATCTTCTATTGTTTTCTGATGTTCAACATGCAAATTAGACATTTGTTTTTATTTTGGGTGACTTTTTTCAATTAGTAAACTCTAGGTAAGGTTAACTTACATATTTAGGATATGTTTGCCTAGTATCTATTATAGGAGTTACTAACATTTAAGCTCTAATCTGTCTTAGAATCCTTCAACTTAAAGTTTTAAATCCTCAAAAACAGCTGTCCATAGTCATTTCTCACTGTTGTAGTTGTGATTTAATGTAAACAAGCCCTATAAAATACCAATTCGTGTTATAATTTTTCAGAGAGCAAGCGGGTTATATAAAATACTTTTTGTTATTTGGCTGCACCAACACTAAAGAAACATAATAATGTCATATTAATTTGAATGAAAGAAAATAACTTGGTATGGTGCTGAAGCTCTACATGGAAAATATGTTATTTAGAAAGATGAAAAAAATGTTTGTAAAAATGTTAATGAGCTAAAACTTTAGTAATGAGCAATTCAATTCATTAAACAGGAAATATTTTGACATCATCAATGCAGTCAGTTAAAAATCCATTAACATGACATAAATAAGAGAATAAATTAATGTCCCCAGAAATGTAGCACTTTACTTCTACCGCACAGCACATTGCAGGCTTCAAAGTTATAGCTAATCAGCATTTAAAAACAAGCAGAAATCATATTTTACAGCAAGTGATGGGAACAGATGAGTAACCCAAATATTTGAGCTACAAATACATTATTTATTAATTAATTTTCCTTTTTGTTGAAAATAGATTCTTTTTTTATACAATACATCCCAAGCACAATTTCTCCTCCTTCCACTCCTACAAGCTCCCCCTACACACACCTACTCTCCCCTGGATCAACTCCCTCTCTGTCTCGCTTCAGAAAAGATCAGGCCTCTAAGAGACAACAACTATATAACACAACAAAACAAACTATAATAGAACAAGGCAAAAGCCCTCACACAGAGGCAGCCCAACAGGAGGAAAAGATTCCCAAGAGCAGGTAGAAGAGTTAAAGACACACTGGTTTCCACAGTTAGAAGTCCCACAAAAACACCGAGCTATCAGCCACAACACATACAGAGGACCTGGCACAGCCTTATGCAGGTCCTGTGCTTGCCATTGCAGCCGCTGTAAGTCCATATGAACCCTACTTAGTTGGTTCAGAGGGCCATGTCCTCCTGGTGTCCTCTCTCTGTCTGATGCCTACAATCTTTCCTCCCCCTCTTCCGTAGGATTCTCCTAGCTTTCAGGGGAGGACCTGATGGAGAAGTCCAATATAAACTCTCTCCACATAATGTGTTGCTATGGGTATCTTCATTTATCTAGTTCCACCCATTTGCCTGCAAATTTCATGTCATTTTTTTTAGCAGTAGAGTAACACTCCATTACATAAATATACATTTTTAAATCATATCTATTTATTTTCATAGTTTACTTGAATGTTCAATTAATTCTGTCACTTGATTTCCACTTTAAAAGTAAATGTAGTTGATAGGCACCTAGATTGTTTCCAGGTTGTAGCTATTATGGATCAAGCTGTGATGAACATAGCTGAGCAGTGTCCTTAGAGTATGAAGAATAGATAAAGAAAATGTGGTACATTTATACAATGGAGGATTACTCAGTTGTTAAAATCAATGACATCAGAAAATTTGAAGGCAAATGGATGTAACTAGCAAGAAATCATCCAGAATGAGGTAACCCAGACCCAGAAAGACAAACACGGTATGTACTCATTCATAAGTGGATATTAGCTTTAAAATAAAGGATAACCATGCTACAATCCAGACCCAGAAAGCCTAGGTAAAAAGGAACATCCAAGTGAGGGGAGGAGAAAGGGAAATAAAAGACATCCCATGGGTGGACTGGGGGAAGTTGGGAATGGAAACATGAGGGTTAAGGTTGGCAGATGGATGGAGGGGGGAGAATACTAAAAGAGAAGACTGGAAAGGGGGCATTTCAGGGTCAGGTAGAATCCTGGTGCAAGGAAAACTCCCAGGATTCTACAAGGATGACCTCAGCTAAGGCTCTTAGCACTAGTGCATACATAGTTTGAACTGGCCATCTCCTATGATCAGACTGGTGACTAACCCAATTGTCATAAAAGATTCTTCATTCATTACCTGATGGAAACAGAAACAGAGACCCACAGCCAAATACTAGGCAGAGATTGGGGAATCCTGCAGAATACAGGGAAGAAGGATTGTAGAAGTCAGAGGGGGTCAAGGACAGCACAAGGAAACCCCCAGAAACAACTAACCTGGGCTCATAGGATCTCACAAAGTCTGAACCAATGAACAGGGAGCCTTCATGGGAACAACCTAGGCCCTATACATATATGTGAAAGTTGTGTAGCTTGGTCTACATGTGGAACTGTTAACAATGGGAGCAGGGGCTTTAGCTGGCTCTGGGGAAACTAGAATCCAGTATGAGGATTGCCTTGCCCAGCCTTAGTACAAGGGGAGGTGCTTAGGCTTACTGCAACTTAATATACCATGATTTGTTGATACTAATGGAATGCCTGCCCCTTTCTGAACAGAAACAGTGGAGTGGATCAGGGAGGGGGTGTGTCAGAGGGAATAGGAGGAGAGGAGGGAAGGGAAACTGCAGCCAGGATGTAAAATAAATAAATAAGTTAAATTCAAAAAAGTAAATGTGGACTGTGCTTCATCTTCCTGAAGTTAGAGAACAAAAAAGAAGTTGTACTTGGTCTTTCCCCAGAGTCCTCTGCATTTTTAAAGTGTGAAGTAGAGGTGGGGTTCCAAAATCATGCTGTTTATTGAAAAATAGAAGTTACTTCTGTCTTCATCCATGGAAAAGTTGTTATCTTCCATAGGTGCTTCCTACAGAAGACATCTGTGGTGGTTCCTTAAACTACAAAAACAGTTGTCAAAGCTTGTGTGGCATCAGCTCTGTCAAGTGTCCATGATGATGGGCCTGAGGGAGGTGAAGACTATGTAGTCAAACTCTGTGGCATACCCTGCTTTTGCTTAATTGATAATGTTCAACACTTCCTCTCAGACTGTGGACAATTCATGATGGGGTCTTAGGTGTTCATTTCATTTATACTAGAGAAGGAAGGCAGAGTGGTAAGGCTTTTATTGAACTTAAGTCAGAAGATGATATAAAATTAGCTTGAGAAAAAGATAGAGAAAATCAGGGACAGTAGTATATTGAGGTGTTCAAGACACACAGGACCAACATGGATTGGGTGTTGAAGCACAGTGGTCCAATCAACACCAACAATGCCAAAGATGACTTTATGAGGCTTCAGGGACTCCCATTTGGATGTACAAAGGGAAAAATCATTCAGTTTTTCTCAGGGTTGGAAATTGTGCCATAGTGGATCACATTGTCTCTGGAGGAGGCTTCAGTTTGTCTCACAAGTGTTAGCTGAGAAAGCTCTAGGGATGCACAAGGAGATAATAAGGCATGGGTATACTGACATGTTCAAGAGCAGTCAGGAGGAAGTTAGGTCACACTCAAATCCACCTCTGAAGTTTATGTCTGTGCAGGAGCCTGGGTCCTATTTCTTGCCTGGCACAGCCTAGAGGTATATTGGAATTGTGAAACAAGCAAGCCTGGATAAGATGAGATCCATTGCCTATAGTGCAGGATATGGGAGCTATGAAGAATACAGTGGCCTCAGTGATGCCTATGGCTTCACCACTGACCTGTTTGGCAGAGACCTCAGCTACTGTCTCTCGGGAATGTATGAACACAGATATGGAGACAGCGAGTTCACAGTGCAGAGCACAACTGCCTACTGCATCCACATGAGGGGGTTGCCCTACAAAGCAACAGAGAAAGACATTTACAATTTCTTCTCTCCATTGAACCAGGTGAGAATTCATATAGAAATTGGTCCTAATGGAAGAGTAACTTGTAGCACGAATCTTAAATGGGCTTATTAATAAAATCAAACCTGAGGCCAAGTATTGGGGTGAACACTGGAAGATCAGAGAGACAGAACAGAACAAGCCACAGCTAACCTCACCTGGCCAACTTCTCAGCTGGTCTTGTTTCCTCAGACTGCAAGCTTCTGTGTCCTCATCCCAATGGCTCTCAGCTGAACTGCTGCTCGAAAGCCTGAAGCTTAACCAGCCAAAAGCTTAACCAGCTAAAATGCTTCTAGTTCCTGGTCCTCACACCTTATATACCTTTCTGCCTTCTACCATCACTCCCTGAGATTAAACGCGTGAGTCACCATGCTTGGCTGTATCCAATGTGGCCATGAACTCACAGAGATCCAGAGGGATTTCTGCCTCTGGAATGCTAGGATTAAAGGTGTGAGTGCCACCATTTTCTAGCCTTTGTATCTAGTGGCTGTTCTGTCTCTGACCCCAGATAAGTTTGTTAGGGTACACAATATTTTGGGAAACACAATACCACCACAGTAACTGGAGAAGCTGACACTGAGTTTGCCACCCATGAAAACGCAGTGGCACCTATGTCAAAAGATAGGGCCAACAAATGACACAGAAATGCAGAACTCTTCCTAAATTCAACTACAGGAGCTAGCAGCAGGGCTTGTCGCTGCCTGGTGATGCAGGGCATGGGAGTGGCAGCTGCGCCGGTGACTTGGAGAGCCTGTCAGTGAGTGGCTGTTGTGGGTTTGGCTACGGTGATCAGAACAGCATGGGTGGATATGATTAGTATTGTAGGAACACTTGAATTATTTCTATCAAAAAATGTTGCAGGAAACCAACAAACAGTTAACAGCAGTTTATAACTCTGGAGGAAGCTGAGGGACCCACTTTCCACATGAGTTTTTTTAAATCTGGCATTAAAAATTCACCTCTTCATTGTTTCTCATGTAAACTTTTCTCCTATCATGCAATACTGAGTAAACTAATTTCTCCCACTTTTCTCAATTAACATTTTTTGTAGTATACTTAAGAATGATATTGTGTGAGTTAAGGAGTTTTAAATATGTTGAGTGTACCTTTAAGAACATCATAATAAACACACTGTGGACATGTACTTTCCCTGAGAACTCAAAGGTGTTAGATCCTGATGCAAAGAGAAGCATTTCTTATGTTCTTTATAGTTTATATTTTCATTTAAAATCTGTAGGTTAAGCCTAAGAAGCTTTTTAAAAGTTAGTTTTGAGAAATGAAACACAATACTAATACTGCCGGAATTGGTGAGGGCTTGAATTAAATTCTCTTTATTCGGTGATTTCCTTTGGATTTATTTTGCAGAAACTTCTAAATTTTTGTTAACTAATTTTTCCTTAAAGACTTTTTCATAAGTAAATTGACTTTTCATTTACTAACACTTTAAACTTAAGCCAATATTACAAATAAATATCACTGATTTTTTTAGAGAAATTCAAATAGTGAACTCCCTCAACCTACTAACTACATTTACAAATAGACTGACCAATAAAATGGCACAGTCAGGTAAAGATACTTTCTACATAGCACCAGATGACCTGAATTCCATCCCTGGTACCCACATGGTGGAAGAAAAGAACCAACTACTAAAAATTATCCTCTTAAGGTCATGAATCCATCATAGCATGCACATGTCTGAAAACACACACAGACATAGACACATATAAACACACACATACACAGTCTCACACACAAACTCACACACAAATACATGTAAAAATAAAAAAAAAAACAAAGAAATGGATAATGGCATTCAGTTCTCTATTGTTCTGGAATATTCCTTCATGCCTTTGCTCTAATATGTTGTTCTTTGCCTTTCCTGGTGTGTGTTTGCATTCTGAAATACCTCCCTTTCTATTTAGACAATTAATGAATATTTTATTCAGTGGCCCATTTAAATTAATCTCCTTTGGACTCATGCTGCATTGTATGGTGTCTCTTTTAAATAGGCCATCCCCTTGAATTCAAAAGAGAGTACAGATAAATTAAGCCTTGTTCATTTAGACTCTATTGACCTGATTCTACTATAATGTATTTTTGTAAACACACATCTGTTGTTTATCATGAAAGACTAAGAGTGTATTATAATTAGAAATCTGTTGGTAATTTATTTGCTTCTTAACCACCTGCTTCATATGGATCATATTATCTTGTGTTATAATATTCTTTTATTACAAAAGGAAAATGTACAATAACCAGACATTATTCTCAGTTTTAAAAATCATCCTGGTTTTACTTGAACACTTATTTTCCCCAAGTGTGTTTTGTTGTGTAAGGACAGCTATCTAACGAATAGTAACTACTGATTTTTCATGTTCTTTTATTACTAGTGTAGTAATCATGTAAATGATTATTTTAACCACTTCCAATCTTTATTTACTATTGTTTTCTAAAATTACACAGCTTATATGTCTTAAAAGTTTTTTTTTTTTCAACTTTTCCTCCCTGGAAAGTTTATCTTATCTATCCTACAACAATGTACATGGGCTTATAAGTTTTTAATGAATAGATCCTACTGTTAACTTAAAATATTCAAAGGTAGGGCTGGAGAGATGACTCATCAATTGAGGACCCAGGTTTGCTTCCCAGTACACACAGGGAATACCTCTTTCTGGCCTTCATGGGTATCAAGTATGTACATATATGAAGACCCAACACTCATACACAAAACATAAATATAAATCATTTTTAAAAAGGAAAAATCCTTCAAAGTTAAAAATAATAGCCAAAACTTAACATTTAGGAGAGTGTTTCATTGAAGTAATATTTTCTGTTGAGTATAGTTTACATTTAAGATTTAAATAATAATAAATTATTGAATAGATGGGTTGACCATGTGTGAAAAAAACACTAAGTAATCAAAGAATAAAAATAAAGGGAAATGCCTTGTTGCAGAGGGACTTTAAACTTTTATATCATTTATGGATTGCTTTTAAACACTGCTGAAAGAAATATGTATTCAACCTATCTCTGCTAAAACTCCAACTGAAAAACAATATTTGCACTGTTTGCTAGATATTGCTTTTCTGACAATAAATTATGTATTTCTCTACTGAGATTTGATGAAATTCCTGGGCTTCATATAGAAATAGCCATAACAGGGTCTTCTAGGTACAAATATTCTAGGAATTAGAGTCTGGGAATTCTTGAATAAAGAAAAGAATAAAATTTGAGATTTAAAGAAGAACCAAAAGCAGCTATTACCAAAATATGTATAGACATGGGAGAAAAAGAGTCAGTGCTTCATACAGAATTGAAATCTGAATGCCTTAAAGTTAAAACCAAGTTTGTATTCCTAATCTCAGCATTTAGGAGGTGGAAGGAGGAGCATCAAGGTCATTCTCAGACTGAGTTAGAGGTTAACATGTGCTTCAACACAAGCAACACGTTGAATTCTCAGTACATGTTAGACCTGTGGTGTGTATTTTAGACTGTAACAAAGACAAGGATGTATTCCTGCTGTGGATATCGCTCTATATAAATAAAGCACTGATTGGCCAGTGACCAGGCAGGAAGTATAGGCGGGACAAGGAGAGAGGAGGATTGAGGAAGGAAGAAGGAAAAGGAGACCGGCTGGAGCCACCACCAAGACAAGGAAGATGTAAAGTACCGGTAAGCCATGAGCCATGTGGCAAAGAAAAGATTAATAGAAATGGGCTGAATATAAGAGTGAGAGCTAGACAATGATAGGCCTGAGCTAATGGCCAAGCAGTTTAAATAATGTAAGAGTCTGTGTGTTTATTTTATAAGTGGGCTCCAGGACTGGTGAGACTTGGCGGTGGGAGCTGAAGAAAAATTCTCCAGCTACATATTCCCTTATACCAGCACATACTTTCTCAAGCTTTATACATCAGCAAAAATTCCCAACTCTAGAGCAGAACTAGTCAATTAGTTATAATTTCATTCCATATGTTAATATTATGGTATAGAATCCTGTTTGTTTCCTAATGAGAGACAGAAAGTGGGTGGATCCAGATAGAAAAGAGCTATAATCAGAATATTATGAAAGAAAAACACCTATTTTAAATTAAAGAAAAAATGAGCAAATAATTTGAAGTGTTATGTAAAAACAACAATAGAATAATTATGATCAGTTCTTAAAACAATTACTTTTAAAAACAAAGTGTTTGTTGTCTTATTGCTCTAACTAGAACTTCAAGTACTATGGGCAGGCTTTTAGGAACCCAGTGCCTGTGGTGTGAAGCCTGCCTTGAGCAGCCTTGGTGCAGTGGGGAGGGGCTTGGACCTGCCTAGGCTCAGTGTGCTGGGCTCTGCTGACTCCCTATGGGAGACCTGGAAATGGGGGATGTGGGGATGTGGGGTGGCTTGGGAGGGAGGGCTAGGGTTGGGAGGAGGGAGGAGATGGGATCTGTGGTTGGTATGTAGAATGAGTAGAAAATTTATTTTATTTTATTTTATAATTTGATTTAATTTTACATATCAGCCACGGATTCCCCTGTCCTCCCTCCTCCCACCGCCCTCCCCCCAGCCCATCCCCCATTCTCATCTCCTCCAGGGCAAGGACTCCCCTGGGGATTCAGCTCAACCTGGTAGATTCAATCCATGCAGGTCCAGTCCCCTCCTCCCAGGCTGAGCCAAGTGTCCCTGCATAGGCCCCAGGTTCCAAATAGCCAGCTCATGCTGGAAGGGCAGGTCCTGGTTCCACTGCCTGGGTGCCTCCCAAACAGTTCAAGCTAATCAACTGTCTCACTTATCCAGAGGGCCTGATCCAGTTGGAGGCTCCTCAGCTATTGGTTCACAGTTCATGTGTTTTCACTAGTTTGGCTATTTGTCCCTGTGCTTTTTCCAATATTGGTCTCAACAATTCTCGCTCATACAATCCCTCCTCTTTCTCACCGATTGGATTCCTGGAGCTCCACCTGGAGCCTGGCTGTGGATCTCTGCATCTGCTTCCATCAGTCGTTGGATGAGATTTCTAGCACAACAGTTAGGGTGTTTGGCCATCCTATCACCAGAGTAGGTCAGTTAGGGCTTTCTCTCGACCATTGCCTACTGGAGGTATCTTTGTGGATTTCTGGGGACCTCTCTAGCACTTTGCTTCTTCCTATTCCCATGGGGTCTTCATTTATCATGGTCTCTTTTTCCTTGTTCTCCCTCTCTGTTCTTGATCCAGGTGGGATCTCCCAGAGAAAATTTCTTAATAAAGAAAAATGAAAAAAAATAAGGTGTTTATAAATGTGATCAAAACCTCATTAGAATACTAAAAGCAAGATTAGTTTATGGTTAAGTTGTTATAACTCTTTAACTAAGAGGTGGATATTTTATTTTGATTTAAAGTTTTATTGAAACAATTATATATTCATAGGCAGTGGTAAGAACCAACTCAGGAATAGCTCATGCATACTTACCCAGTTCTCCCCAATTGTAAGAATAATATCAAAATGTACAAATGGAACAGTCACCTATCAGGACTGAAATTGGTATAGTCCAGGAATGATCTTGGCATTTCCATATTTTAATCAACTCAATTAAATATATTTTTATTTCTTCAAAATTTTACACATGTATGCTCCTCCCACTGCATCCAAAATGATCAACAGATTCCTTATACCAGGATCCCCAAAATTCCTCCATTGTGTGTGTGTGTGTGTGTGTGTGTGTGTGTGTGTGTGTGTGTATGTATGTGTGTGGGTGTGCTGGGGATTATGATGTGTTTGAAGTTATAGTATGGTATACGCATGTCTGCATGTGGTGCATGTGTGAGTTTGTCCCTTTGAGTATGAAGATCAGAGTTTGGTTGCCTTGATGTCAACTGATTTTTTTTCTTCATAATGCTCCACTTATTTTTTTAAAGCAGGAGTTTTTTTGCCAAGTTTCCTACTTAACCTTAGTTCATCACACTGACTATGCTAGCTAGGCTGGCCTACCAATGAATTCCCAGGATCCCTTCTGCTGTCTCACCACTCCCAGGACAAGGGTTATAGGGCAGCTGCCGGGCTTTTTATGTGGGATCTGCAGAACCAACCTCAAATCCTTACAGTTGCACAGTAGGTACTTTACCAACTGAACCAGCTTGCCAGCACCAACTTCCTCTCTTAGAACTTCATTTGCTTTCTCTGCCACTTTTACCATTCCCCCAAGGCTAGGAAACCACTCACTTTGGTTCTAAAATTTGGTTGTGAAAAATACTTGTTGAAGAAATACTAAGCAAGCTTTATACATTGAATTTTGCACTTATTATATTTCTGTGGAGTTATTCCCAGTTGCCTGAACTATATCAACAATTAATTTCTTTTTATTCCTAATTATAGTTCATTGGGAGCCACATACCATAATTTTCTCCACAGTTCACATGTGCACTGACATCCGAGCTCTTTATATTATGGCCTACTGTTGTCTACAATATAAATTGTTCTACAAATTATTTTAATTAATTAATTAGCTAGTTAATTAATTAATTAATTAATTAATTTCTCCACAGTGCTTGACTCTATTTATTTTGTGACCCAGAGCAGGGGAATCAAATTTAATGTGAAAGAAACCGCAGCGGGTACACACTAGAAAGTGCACATACTTTAGGTGAAAACTTCGCTGAAAATGTTTCCATGCCATCAATGGGAAAATCAAATTAATATGTATTAATCACATACCAGAATGCCCCCTGTTCCTCATCCCAGTCAGCACACTTGGCCACCAGGATGATAAGAGTACAAGAGACCCCAGTGTATTCTGCTGCTCTGTGGCTTTGAGAGACACAGCATTACTGACTTGGCTCTCTTGGATAAAGACTGAGAAAGCATGGTGTCAAATTAGTAGCTGGGAAGTGACTTTTATATTCTACTTTTTAGATAGTGACAGTGGTATCAGATCCCTAACAGACAACTTTATATTAAAATTTGGAACTATTTTTTTATGAACTGATCTATAAGTATAAATACTTACATTACACACATTTGTGTTTACAAGTTGCTATAAATATACACTACCCCAGTTAGCTTTAATTGTCTACTTGACACAGTTTAGAGTCAACTAGGAGGAAGTCTTAACTGAGCAATTTTCCAGATCAGATTGGCCTGGGGACATGTTTATGAAAGATTGTTTTCATTGTTAATTAATATAAGACTGTCCACCCCACTGTGTGGTTGAATCATTTCTTGGGCAGGAGGTCCTGGCCAGGATTTATAAGGAAGCGAAGTATGAATGTGCTCAAACAAATATTCCTTAGCTGTGAACGAATTTATCAGTAAGAGTTAATGGTGTATGAAATAATAAGCAGATGTCTCTTGAACTCAGTGCCTTCAAGACTCACCTTAAATTTCTTCAGTCATGGTCTGTAACATGTAAGACAAAACACTTTCTCCTAGGTTGCTTTGGATTAAAAAACGGGATTTAATTAAGCAGCATTAAGAAAATAGAAGAGAACTTATTACTGAAAGATTTGGGTGCTATGAAGGCCCTGACTATGGGGCATATTTGTCTCAGATTACTTGTGTAGAAGGAATGTTGAAGCATTTGGAACTTAGGGTGGGGGAAGCTGTGGAGCATTGGAGTCAGAGCCTAATGTTCTGTTCTCTCAGAATCTTAGATGATAAAAGCCTATGAGAGAAATGTAGACAATGGTGTTTTCCTTTCTGGGGTTCCAGAGGGGGAAATGATTCTATTGGAACTGGGCAATGGGCCATTCCTGTAACATTTTATTTAAATGCCTGTGTGTGCTGCTCAGCTGAAGCAGTAGAATTAGCTATGATTAATAAACTCAGAACCACACAGTTATGGGATGTTCTCTATGCTGTGATTGTGTTGCTGTGATTGGTTAATAAAGTGCTGATTGGCTAGTAGCTAGACAGGAAGTATAGGTGGGACAAAGAGAGTGGAGAATTCTGGGAACAGGAAGGCTGAGGAGGAGATGCTGCCAGCCACCGCCATGAGTAGCAACATGTAAGATAATGGTAAGCCACGAACCACGAGGCAAGGCATAGATTTATAGAAATGGGTTAATTTAAGATATAAGAACTAGATAGCAAGAAGCCTGCCACAGCCATACAGTTTATAAGTAATATAAGCATCTGAGTGATTATTTTATAAGTGGGCTGCGGGACTGAGGGGGCTTGGCAGAACTTGGAGAGAAACTCTCCAGCTACACCACTGCAGTGACACCTGCACTGTACTGGGATAATGAGAAAATAATTCTTCAGGTTGAGCGCATAGGAACCATGATCTATGTGTGCCAAGTCTACATCTTGAGCCTGCAGTTGAATTTGCAAATGCATACAATTTGCCCACATGCTATCTATTGTGAAGGCATGAAAAAGTCATGGAGACCAGCTAAGTTATACAACATGGTACATAGTCTCCTCAGAGAGGCCCTGAAAGGTCACTAGCAAAGATGAAACAAGACTGTGGGATAGATTTTCACCAAGGAGAGCTGAAGCTGTGGAGGAGAGCCCTTTTAGTTGGAGAAGTGGAACAAGTCAAGACAATAACCTTTAGAATCAGGCAACAGCTAGGATTATTTGGAGGTTCCCATGAGACTGCTTTGGCTAACAACTCACTTAGAAGTAACTCAGTCCTGGTACTAGAAGCTTCATTTGGTGACAAGAGATGTTCAGTTGGGGCTCTATGTCCTTTGTTATTAGGCAATTTCATTTAGATTGTCTTCATATATGTATATGTTTTAGGAAGAATCTACTGTACTAGGTTTCCATACTGTCCCTCAAATGTCTCTTAATTTTAGCTGTTTTCCTGTGGTGGTTTGAATCAGGAATGGCCCCCATAGAGTCATATGTTTGAATGCTTGGTCACCAGGGAGAGGAATTATTAGGAGGTATGGTCTTGTTGGAGTAGATATGGCATTGTTGGAGGAAGTATGTCACTGTGGGGGTGGGCTTTTAGGTCTCAGAAGCTCAAGCTAGGCCTAGTGGCTCAAACTGCTGCCTGCAGATCCAGAACTCTTATCTACCTCTCCAGCATCATGTCTGTTTTCATGCTGCCATGCTTCCCACCATGATGATAATGGACTAAATCTCTCAACTGTAAGCCAGCCCCAATTAAATGTTTCCTTTGTAAGTTGCTCTGGTCATGGTGTCTCTTCACTGCAAGTTAAATTTGCAAATCCTTAACTAAGACACTCTCCTCTATTCCCTCTCTTGTCCCCCTCCCCTTTCCTCTCCCCAATTGACCCTCTCATATAATCCGCACACCTACACACATTCATCCATAATTGTAGTTGGTTGTTTTCTACTCTTTGCTCTTTATGGGACCCTCTACCAAGCTGCTGAATAATCACACGGAGACTTTTTCTTTCTTACAAATGCCCAGCCTTAGCTTAGCTTATTTCTAGATAACTTTTCTTGAATTATCCCATATACCTTTTGAGTCTGGGCTTTTACCTTTCTCTATTTCTGCATATCTTTTCTTTCTTTCTTATTCTGTGTCTGACTATGTAGCTGGGTGATTGCCCTCTGGCATCTTCCTCTCCTCATTTTCTCACTCTTCCTCCTTCTACTCTTCTTCTATTCATTTTTTCTGCATGCCAGCCCTGCCTATCCTTTCTCCTGACTAGCTGTTGGCTGTTCAGTTCTTTATTAGATGAATCAGGTATTTTAGGCATTCAAAGTAACACAGCTTCACAAAATTAAACACTTGCAACATAAAAGAATGCAACACATCTTTGTATCATTAAACAAATATTCTTTTTTTTTTTTTTTGGTTTTTCGAGACAGGGTTTCTCTGTGTAGCTTTGCGCCTTTCCTGGAACTCACTTGGTAGCCCAGGCTGGCCTCGAACTCACAGAGATCCGCCTGGCTCTGCCTCCCGAGTGCTGGGATTAAAGGCGTGCGCCACCACCGCCCGGCTAAACAAATATTCTACACCATAAACAAATATAACACATCTTTAACTAATGTACTACAACACATAACTATATATTCTATTTTCCTTTCCAAGATCTATCACCTGACCAAGTCTTTTACTCTGTACGGAACCACTGTAATTCTATGGATTGTAGCTTGGTTATCATTGATGTAACAACTAAAATGCACAATAAACAAACGCATACCATAGTCTGTATTTGTCTTTCTGGATTGGGTTACCTCACTTGGAATGCTTTGTTTTTCAAGTTCCGTCCATTGGCCTGAGAATTTCATGTGTTCATTTCTTATTTGTTCCTTTGGTTTGGTTTGTTTTGTTTGACTAAGTAATAGTCCATTGTGTAAGTATACCACATTTTTTTTATTCATTCATCTGTTGACAGACTGTTTCCAGTGTCTGGCTATTATGAATGGAACAGCAATGAATATGGTTGAGCAAATGTCTCTGCCATAAGATGAAGCATCCTGGGTAATGCCCATGAATGGTATAGCTGGAATATGAGGTAGATTGATTCCCATCTTCCAGAGAAACTGCCACACTGATTTCCATAGTGGCTATATAAGTTTGCACTCCCACCAGGAAAGAATGCCTGTTCCTTTTGGTCCACATCCCTGACAGCATGAGATGTCACAAATTTTATTGATCCTGGCCATTCTGAGTGGTGTAAAATTAAATCTCAAAGCAGTTTTAATTTGTCTTTCCCTGATGATGTAAAAGATGCTAAACATTTCTTTAAGGCCCCCATCTTCCTCCCCCTCTCTCTGTCTCTGTCTTTGTCTCTGTCTCTCTCTCTCTCTGTCTCTCTGTCTCTCTGACTCTCTCTCTCTGTCTGTCTCTCTGTCTCTCTCTGCCTCTCTGTCTCTCTCTGTCTCTCTGTTTCTCTCTCTGTCATTGAAAAAGATGCTTCTGTCATAAAATGCATCCTTGCCACAGTTTTCCTTCCCTTCATTTCTCCCAGCTCCCCTGACCTCCCCTCTCCCCCAGACCCACTCCCCCTCTGTTTCCTTTCAGAAAGGAGCAGGCCTCCAAGAGATAGTGATCAAACATGACAAAAAAGGATACAATAAGACCAGGCAAAAGCCCTCATATCAAGGCTGGACAAGGCAACCCAATAGGAAGAAAGGAGTCTCAAGAGTAAACAAAAGAGTCAGAAGCACATCTGCTTCAACTGTTAGGAGTTGCACAAAATCACCAAGCTAACAGCCATAACACACATGCAGAAAACCTCAGCCATTTCCATTTCCTACATTTCTCTGTTGAGATCTGTACCCCTTTTATTTAAAATTTGGTTAGTTGTTCACTTGATATCTAGTTTCTCAAGCCCTTTACATATTTTTGGATATTAGCCCTCTGTAGAATGTGTAGTTGTTAAAAATCTTTGGCTAAAAAAGGGCAAAAATAATTTTTAGCTTAGTTAAAGTAAGATTGTGAACCTGGTTCTAGAGAGCAGAACTAAAAGTCATAATCAAATAAAACAAATTTTACCTCAGATTCAAAGTGCAAGCCATGTCAATAAAAGGGCAGTAACACTGGATGGAGGGTCGGCAAGCTGGCACCCTTCAATCACCCATTTGCTTCCTTATTGAAGAGTGCTTACTCCTTGTGCAGAGGAGCATCATTTAGCTTCCAGTGCCCACGTACATAAATGTTTGTAACAACAGCTATATTGAATCTGATGTTCTCTTCTGGCTTCTGGGGGTACACACACAACACACACACACACACACACACACACACACACACACACACACACACACACACACACATACACACACACACCTTCTACACACACATGAATATATGTATTGCAATAATTTTTTTTTAAATTGAACAATAACCAAACCAGTAATAAATGATTTTTATAAATAAGTACTTTAAGACTTGACAAAGTCTCATATGAGGAGAAAGAGAAAATGTTTTATGATATGATATATATATATATATATATATATATGTGTGTGTGTGTGTGTGTGTGTGTGTGTGTGTGTGTGTGTGTGTGTGTACTTAATGTTAGGATTATTGGCTTTGCCAATATTATTAAAGGGCCCAGGAGTCCTCTATAATGTTCCATTATTACCTTTACAGTTCACACTTTCAAGCTGAGAGTTAAGATAGTTTATATTTAGCATTATTAATGATAGAGTTTTACTGATTCCTACATTATTATTACTTGTTTTCCTAGTTGATATGATTACTTCATAAATTTTCCTTTCTTCCTTTTTTGTTCTATGTTTGTTGTTTTTCCAATTTAGATCTCTTAGATATAGAAAATGAAAACATTTACCTTTTCTCAATTGCTGACTTATCACACAAGAGGAATAACTCTCACATCAAACTCCAATAGGATTCTTAGTTTCTGAGGACTCTGGGCTGCTTTTTTGGGTAGGACTGTCAGTCTCTCTTCACAGAGTTTCTTAGGTGGATTTTTTTTTATGAAGCTTCTGCCTCCCTTACTTAGGATGAAGTGCATCCCTTCAGAAATTATATAGCTCAATTCTTCTTGCTGTATTGCTGTCTTAGGGTTTCTATTGCAATGAAGAGACACCATGACCATGTCAACTCTATAAAGGAAAATATTCAACTGGGTGATTTACAGTTCAGAGATTTAGTCCATTATCATCATGGTGGGACATGGCAGCAAGTAGACTGGAGAGGGAGCTAAGAGTGGAGAAGGAGCTACATTTTTATTCCACAGGCAACATGAACTGGTCTAAGACACTGGACATGGCTTGAACATATATGAGACCTCAAAGCCTGCCTCCACGGTGACATACTTCCTCCAACAAGGCATACCTACTCCAACAAAGCCACACTTCCCAGTAGTGCCATTCCCTATGAACATGTGGAGACCAATTACATTCAAACTACCACAATTACCCCTAAGTTTATTCACATATTTCAGCTATCCTATCAGGCCATTTATTTTATGTAATTGTCCTAATGCTTTTCCCTTTGGGTCAGAATCTATATTTGTTTATTCTGACTATTTTTACTTACTGTCTCACATAAAAGTGTTTGTATTTTATCACCAAAGAAGGCAGGCAGAACTTTCTTTTAACATAATATTTTATCAATTATTTGGGAATTTCACATAATGAACCATGATGACTTTTACTTCCCAGTCCACCCTCCCCACCCCCACACACTTCTGGCTTCCTCCCATATAAAAGATCAAAAAAGGAGTCCATTTTGTGTTGTCCATATAGTCACCAGAGCATTGTCAATCTTCTAATGGCCAGCCCCATTTAAAAAAAAAAAGTGAGTCTTTCAATAGTCATCTGTTGTGGAGAGGTATACTTCAGCATCCTTATCCCATTTAAGAGTTTTATTTGATGGCTGCCTTTCTAGGTTGTTACTTTTTAGGTGGGAGGGCGGTGTCACAGAAGCCTTCCATGTCTCTTTTTCTCAACTGTGAGTCCGCAGGCATGGATTCCACTGCAGAAGAAACTTCAGTGTCAATTACAGTCAGCAGAAACAAGGATCATTGATTTCTACATGCTATCTAGTGACAGCAGGGACCATGGAAATCCACCTGACCTCTGGTACCAGCATTTACCATGGACTTTAGCATGGTATAGGCTACAGACAACAGGTCCCATGCAGAAGCCCAGCCCAAGGACATCAACATGGCTTTAGGTGGCAGCATAGACCACAAACATCCACATGGCTTTGGGTGGTAACATGAGCCACAGACAACAAATTGGCTCCTAGCTACAGCAAGATTGTAGACCTCAACTTGGCTCTCAGTGGCAGAATGGACCACAGACATCAACATGGTCCCTGGGGGCAGCATGACCCAAGAACATAATAAGGTTTCAGGTGATAGCATAGACCATGGACATCTGCAGGACCTTCAGGCATAACATGGGCCACAGACAACAACATGGCCCCCAGTTGCAGCACGACCATGGATCCAGACATGGCTCCAGGCAGTAGCTCAGACTGTGGACATCAACAAGGCCTCTGGAGTAAGCATGTTGCAATGACCTCAGCATGGTCTCCATTGGCAGTACACAGAATGCACATTAACACAACCCTTTGCCAACGCATGGACCATGGACACCATTATAGCCTTTGGCAAACACAGGCCATAGATATTAACATTGCCCCCAGGGCAACTTGGGCACAGACACTAATAAGGTCTGTGACAACCTGGCCCACTGACAGACCACAAGTATTTGCATGTACTTTGGTGGTAACAGTGACAACCACAGATATCAATGTGCCCTGGTTGTAGTGTAACCTTGGACCCAAATATGGTCACCAGCACCAGTATGGATCATGGACATCCACACTACCTTCTGTGATAGCACATACCATGGACACTGCAGCAGAAACATAGACCCAGACATGATCCCTGAGGCAGCATGGTCCATGGATATGAACATGGCCTCTGGCAGCATTGGAGGCCATGCACATCAACATAGCCTCTGGTGGTAGCTTAGGCCTCAGACATCAACATGGTTCAGCTTCTCTCTACCATGTATGCTATATTCCTCCATCCTTTCCATTTCTCCATCCCAGTGCATCTCTCAGCTCTATGTGCATACAACTCTATATGAAAATACTCGTTGCCAGGAGTCATTGGTCTGGCTCAAGGTCTCTGGTCTCTGAAGCACCATAAATACTGGACCACTGCTGACATTTCTTTGATCACAACCATATTTCAGGCTTTCATCATCAGTGGTGACGACATGCTCCTGGATCTGGTTCTGCCACATTGGCTCCTCTTCATCCTTTTGCAGGTTGTAGATGGAGTACGTGTTGGCATTGACCAACTGGAGTGCTGGAATCACTGCCAGCTTAATTGGTCTGGCAGCCATCTTCCTGGTGGGACATTGCTGGGCTTCCAGGTCAGGCAGGAAAAATTTTTAAACAACACAGATTATTTATTATTGAGAAGGCAATCATTATAAATAGAGCAATTATGTAGATATATTTTTACTAAAGAACTGTGTTTGCGTTAAATGAGATTGCATTTAAATATCAGAACTGTCACTTAATACCTGCAATCCTAGCACTTGCAGAGTAAAGGCAGGAAGATTAGGAGATCTAGGGAAGCTTAGGCTATACAATGAGTGAGACCCTTTCCTGAAGGATTAATTTTATTTTCAAATTTCTTAAATATTTGCCTACAACTGCTAAGTGATGATAAATTCTTCACTGTGGACTTAAAGGTTTGATAATTTATGCTTCTGGTTGTAGCCTAGAGACACAAGTAGTGCATCCAAAGATATCATGTTCCAATTGTTCATTTTGGGGTTTTATATGTAGCTTAGTGATAGAACACTTGCCTAATAAGTGAAAGGACTGGAGTTCAGTCCATGAAAGTGCAAGGAAAGGAAAAACATAAATTTCTTGTTTCATTCAATCATATTATGCAAATTTTAAAAGTCTAATAGGAATATACACAGCCCATTTTTGTCAATGTTTCCAATTAACTCAATTGAGTTTTGGAGAGAATAGCAACACATGAAAAAAATAGAGTAACTTGATAGTATTAAAGGGGTTGACTTCACATAAATTTTTAGTTAATTGTTGGTATAGGAGAAAATCTGTTTGTGTTCTCTATTCCTTTCTATTTTAAAAAAATAGGGTAAATGGGAAATTTGGAGATCATCATGAGCATTATTACTTTCGGCTCTTGCAGAGGATTTTACTTCGTGGCCCAGTGATTGTGATGCTGTAGTTTGAACTCCTGGGCTTCTCTTTTAGATTTTTCTTGACATGAATTTTGTGATCACTATTTTGGCTATCAATCTCTCAATGTTATAATTACATGTGGCAGTATTTAGTGGTCATCTAAACATGCCTTCATTTTTATTGTCTTTATTGTCAAAAGTTTTACTTTCTGCCTATATAGCTTTATAATATATATTATTTTAAATTATACTAATCTTTATAGAATTTATACATTAATATGCTATATATTACATTTTGAAAATAGAAAAATATTATACCTAAGAGGATTAATGCCACTTGAATTTCTGAAAATTGTACTTGGAATGATCTTTTTGTTGTATGCCTATGTATTTACTACTTTATTAATAAGGTTATAAAGATATTTGATTATATGTATGGATATTGATAAAAATGCTTAATTCTGAATTCACAGCGGTCTCAGAAAATGCACAACAAAATACATGCTAGACTTTAAAGACAGGGTATACATGGAGACTAAGAGAATGACAATTGATTTTTTTAATTTTTTTGTTATCCATATATATATACATTATTTGGATGATGGATATGTACAGCCATCATCTATAATTCAAAATAAGAAATTGTGTTAAAATAATTTATATATGATAGCTATAATAAAAATAGTTATGTAAAATTTCTAATTAAAAAGAGAATAGTGATCTATTTGAATAGATAGAGATGGTATTGTAACTAGGACCCTTTTGACTCCTGCTACTGAGTACTCTCTGTTTAGATGTCTAGTTCCTTTTCTAATTGGGTCATTTGTTTTCTTGACTCTGTTTATTGTATTGTTTATGTAGTCTGCATATTAAGCCTCTGTCAAGTACATAACTGGCAAAAATTCTCCATGGTTCTTTGGCTCTCTTTATCATTGACTTAATAGTTTCTTTGGTTTCACAGAAAGTGTTTAATTTTATGAGGTGACAATTGTCAGTTATTGGCCCTAATTCCTTGGTAAATAGAGTTCTGTTCAGAAAGTTCTTTCCCACACCTAAATCTTTTCAGGTATAGCTTATGTTTCTTCTGGCAGTTTTAGTGCGTAGGTTTCAAATTGAGGTCTTCGATGCCCTTGGATCTAGTTTTGTTCAGGGTGATAGATATGGTTCTAACTTCATTCTTCAGGTGGACATCCAATTTTCCCAGGAATCATGCCTGGTACTGGAAACCTCGCTAGCTTCCAAGGGGTAGTAAGGTCATGGACCTTAGAAGAGAATCTACTATTGCCGTTTTGCTAGACCAGTGTAATTTCCTATTACATTTTAAATCGTATTTTATACTCAGATATAAGTATAACTACCACCTCATCAAAGAAGGCTCTATTTGCAGCAAATGGAGACCATCATAGAAAATCACAACTGAACACAAGGTAGCCATCAACAGATCATGGAAAGCACATCACCAATGTATAGGACTACATCATGTCTCCTGCATCAGTGGCTTAGGAAACATTGAAGAAAAAAGGAGGGAAAGAATGTAAGACCCAGACTACTAGGAAGCCTGCTGTGAAACAGTGTCTCTCAGAAATAAACATATAAACAGATTGGAACAAAAGCAATGATCATGTCAACATGAAAGGGGAAAACTTTTATGGTATCATTCCTAGACTAAAACTATAGGCAACTATTGACTGCTGGGAGAAAAATTTGCCTTTCTTATGGGTGAAACCCTAATCCCCTGAACTCTCTTATTGGTGGTTGAATGCAGAGTAATCAGCCCTGAAGTCAAACACAGTAAAACATATGCAGACACATATATGTATATTGTGTATGTATGTGTGTGTATATATATATATATATATATATATATATATATATATATATATAATGTATGTATATATACATGTCACATATGTAAAAATAATAACCAGTGAAAAAGAAGATATCACCCTTACAGTGTTGGGCAAGGTCTTCAGAGAGGTTACAGAGAAACTATCTCAGATGGCAAGAGCAAAGAAAGGGATGAGGGAATGTAATATATTTGTTTTTCAATTAAAAACTGATTAAATAAGAACTAGGACACTAAGAATCTAAGTCTTGTTCTATAGACTTTCGAGTTTGATAATTTTTAAAAGAATATTCCATTGGTATATTCTAATGATAGGTATACAAATTATTTTTTAAAAAAAAACTCTCAAAAAAACCCTCTCTTCTGTATTGTGAAAGCATTTGTGTTGTTTATTTCTTTTAAAAAATATTGTCTATAACATGTGTATTCAAGACAGGGTTGAAATACTTCACTGTTAGTGTTTGACCTTGAACATACAAATAAATTCCAAGATATGTTGTCTCTTCTTGTACACAGGGAAAAACTGATCATAGTTTAGTTATTCAAAGGAAATAATGCCATTTAATAACCCTTCTTTTTATAGAAAACTACTGTATATGGATTTCTTTGACATCTTACTATAAGCTCTGGTTGCTTTTGTAGTGAAAACCCAGTAATTCATCTGAAAGGTCATTCAGGACTAGGCACAATAATTTCAGCTGATCAAATCAATTATTTATACAATGAACTACGGTATGGTTCCCTCTAGAAATTACCTTATTATAGCCACTCACTCCCACTGAACTCTAAGAAAAGTGACATTTTGAAATACAAAGCTTATTCTCTTCACTGAGCTTAATACGTATCGGCATCTCTCTGTGGCTCTTTTCTCTATTGAATAGCTGTCACTCAGCAAGAGAGGGCCCAGTCCCTAAGCATACTGCACAGTGGGTTTTCTTGACATGATGGAAAAATTTCCAGTTGGCAAAAGTAAAGCTTGAGGGAGGTAAAGCTTTGGACTCAGCATGAAAGGTAATAGAGCTATTAGCCAAATACCAAATTCAGAACTGCTGGAACTCCATGGTGAAGCAGCAATAAAGGAGGTTTAATGTCCCATGGGGTGCAAATTTAGGAATGTATTTGGAAGATTTAAGCATGTAAATAGGGTTGGAATATCTTAGAAATAAAGTTTTTTTGTGTATGGAAATGAACCCCTATTTAAATTAGCAATTATATACACAGCATATGAGGAAGCCTTCTTTACAGAATGCACAAGATATTACCACACAGACAAGTGTACTTGCTTAAAACTCACCTGCTATTTTTGCATTTGGACTAGAGTAAAATTATATTTTACTTCTTTTATTAGACTCTACAGTGATGTATTCTAAAAGAACTAACATATATAACAATAGCTCTCTGGTAATCAATAATGTTCTTGATATCATTGCCAATGTGCTCATGTAACTTTAAACACTAGAGTGAAGTTGGAAATTGTTCCAAAGGCTTCATTTTCTAAAATAACCTAAGGAAAAAATATGCTTTAAGGAACTACTGGAGCCCTATATTAATATAAAACAAATTTATTTTAAACAGATAAGAAAGTTTAGATGTATAATACCATGTAGCAAAACACAAAAATATATTAGTTAGGGATTAGTCTTCCAAAGTGTCAATTAAGAAACTAGCGGTCTGTGACAATGAAGGCTTATTGCACCATTGCCATTGCTATGAATCTGGGCACATATTATGTAACTGTTTTGTCTAAGTGTCGCTCATGAGAATATATTTTGTATGAAAGATAGGAATCTCCAAATTTGGCTAAATGAGAATGGGCTCCTCACATAAGGATGAATTCTCTGTTGTTTATAAAGGTGCCAAGTTTCCAATATGTCCAGTTCTTGGAGTGACCTTCATTTACTTTTGAATTATTCTGTTTATTAGAAATAAGTTACCGGGGGAGGGGCCTGGCAGATGCCTTTAATCCAAGCACTCGGGAGGCAGAGCCAGGAAGATCTCTGTGAGTTCGAGGCCAGCCTGGGCTACAGAGTGAGTTCCAGGACAGGCGCAAAGCTGCACAGAGAAACCCTGTCTTGAGAAAAAACAAAGAAACAACAAAAAAAAAGGAAATGAGTTACATAATCTGTTCCACACATAAGCTGGAGTTATTTGCAGCCATCTTGATGTCTTCCATGGGGAATTTTAGACTGAATTCCGGTGGCATTATGGATTTAAAATAAGAGAAAATATTTGGATTATATTGTATAAAAGCAGCCAGGGGAAGAAAACATATCTGGCACCAAAACCCTAGCTAATAACTCAGTGCTAGAGAAATCGTGGCTGTTGGAGGAGAATCTACAACCACTCATTTTCTAAACCTACATCTTCCCTAACAACAATCCAACCATTTGTCCTTATACCCACAGATAAGTGTATTCCTCATCCCTCATCCAGGAAACTTCTCTTGGAAACAGACAGACGCCACTACAGAAGACCACAACCCATCAATATGCAGGGCTGTGGAGTCAAGTGCCAAGGGATATATCTGCACAACCAAACCTAAGACTCGGGGAACATTGTGGAAGAGAGTACAGAAAGATTTTTAAGATCCAGAGGGTCAGGGAGATTGGCTGTGAGATTGTGTCTCCTAGTAATATCAGAAATTATACCCATTAAGTCTCACCAACATGACCATCTAAACATAAGCTGAACAGAAAGACACCAACAAACATGTCAAACTGGATACAGGAAACTGAGGAACTCTAGAAAAAGGTTATGCTTAAGGAATAGTACACCAATTGGATGTCTAATGCCAAAGGGTCAGCCCTGAAAACACATATATGTAATATTATATGGACTCAACAGGTTATATTTAGCCATATATAAAAATCCATATATAGATGCAATAACAATTAGTTTAAGAAAAAGAGGCCATAAATTTGAAAGAGAGAAAGGAAGAAAACATGGTAGGGCTTGGAGGGTAGAAAGGAACTGAAGAAATGTAATTAAATTACAATTTCAAAAATAAATCTAAAAGCAGTTAGGAAACACGATAAGATATGTTTAAAATTATTTTTTACACTTTCCCTTAACCTTATCAAAGTTTAATTTGCTCAAAACTTTAAAACATAAAAATTTGAGATGAATTTGTAAATATCTTACATCGCTTATGTAGTTGTTCATAGAGCGACAACAATTAAGGAAAGAAAATATTCGAAGTAGTGAATGCAAACTCTGATAAAAGATATTTCTCAAGTATAAGTGCCTTGAATTTGGACATGTGGTCCCTAGAGCTCAGAAGAGAGCATATGTCTACCCTGCTGAATTCATAAATAACAAAAGATAGTGACAGGAATATCATAAATAAATATAGATGTCACCCACACTTCTCCATCAAGCATAGGACTGCAGGCAAATAGGCAAAGAATATGTATATATTTGTATTTGTATATATTGTAAATATTTGTGTATTTGTATATCAAATATCACATATTAGAAAAAATAACGTACGCAAACAAAATGTTTAATAAATATTAGGAACAAAATAGTATAATTATAGACACAAAATGTTTAAATACCTATAGTAATGTTGACCTTATTTAATGCAAACTACTTTCAGTAAAAGCTTCCAGGAGAGTTTCTACATAGATGAGTTTAAAATACACTATGCAAAAATGGTCTAGTAAGCACCAAATAAAATTTCTGTATGCTTACCTGTTAATAATTATTAATATCACCAAAGATGGAGATTTATCAGCATTTGTTACCATTATCCATAGCTGACCTCCTTGCTCCGATCCTTGCTAAGCTACAGCCCACACAACACAGAAATTAATTATGTTAAGTTTATGTTAATAAAATATAGTTATCTTTCTTAGCATGTTATATGAAGTCACTATGTAAATGCTTTCAGTGACCATTCGTCCTATCCTAAAACAATGAAAATAAAAGTCATTGTAATGTTGCTAGGAATTAGCAACATGTACACTCTGTTGTAATGTTATACAAAATGACCCAGCAGTTACTAAGCTCATCAGGATGCTACATCTTCTCTCAGGACAATGATCTTTTTATTTCTGGCTGGATCTCATGTTTTTCCTAGATATTTACATGGTTACTTTTTTCACACCACCAAAAAATTGCTTAACTCTCTGCTTCTCAGCTGAGCCTTCCTGTCCATCCTAGTTAAAGCTAAATTCAATGTCTCAGTTCCCTATGTTTACTTCTGCTTATTTTTCACCATAGTTGATAAATTTCTATTATCATAATTTAAAATTATTATTATTATTATTATTATTATTATTATTATTATTATTATTATTATTTCTCTTATCCATTGTTCCTGAATAATAAATAATACAGGGGCAGACATTTTCTTGCCCTTTATTAATCAATATGTATCAAATACTAGAACAGTGTGTTGTCATCAAACTGGTTCTCACAAGAATTTTTGAATCAACAAAGGGTTTACATATTACATGGCTACATATTTGTTTTTCAGAGTCCTTATAGTATTTTTTCCTACATCACTGATCTAAGTTCTTCTTTACTAATGATTGTCCAATATTTATAAATGATACTTTTATGTACATTATCCAGCATGTGTTGATTTATAACAGGGAAGTCAATTAGTTCTAATTTTCCTCATAGAGGCTTAAAGTCATCTCTCTCTCTCTCTCTCTCTCTCTCTCTCTCTCTCTCTCTCTCTCTCTCTCTCTCTCACTCTGTGTGTCCTTTTCCTCTGCTCCCTATCTACTATCATATAGAAGGAAGCATCTGAGGCAGAGTGCTTATGACTCAGGAACTATTCTCTGACTTCAAATTCATTAAAGACAGCTATCCCAAACAGAATGTCAATTTTTCACTGAATATTGGCCATTTGTGGGTATTTTATATTGGGGAATTCCTTCCTCAACCACCTGAACATTATTCTCTCTTGTAATTCTTTACATATATGGTATTTCATTGCCAGAGATATAACTTATTAAATGTAGTTTGAATATTTAAGATTTAAGTGTGCTTTAGATGTTAGCTTCCTGTGTTCCTTCTTTCACTGTCGATACAAACGTCTCTATACAACCTTGAATTTCCTGTTGTATAATACATATTCACTTCCATAAACAATTCTACACACACTTTTATGTGGGTTGACCACTACCTGCCCTATTTTACTGATCCTCTCTAAATTTTCTCCTGTTGAAGTTTATTTATTTCTTGTGTGCCAAGTTATCTATTTCCTTTGGTGATTCTGATGACTGATCCACCTCTCTCTAAAAGAAAAGCAACATGTCTGTTATAAAATAGTCTCAAAATAAGCTTCCAAAGAATAAGTTGCTCTGAAGACTGAAGCAATGACTTGGCATGCTCATTTCCCACCAGTTAATTAGCAGAGTGTGATGATTCTCATCATTATACCCTTGGGTGAAGTGGTGCAAACATGAATGGTGGTGAAGAAAAGTAGATAGTTTTTCAAAAGTGCAATTAAGTTATTAATTAGTTGAGATTATACAAAATTCATGAGGTATGCTTGGCCTTAGGTAAGCTAAAATTAACCTTGTCATATTAAATAAGAGAGTTTGTAATGAACAAATTAATAATAAATTCAAGTGTCATATATTTTTTAAAAAATTGCTATGTGTTTACAGGAAAACTACTGTTGATAAAGTTGCTTTAAATGCTCCTTTGTCATTATGACATTACTTTTCTGGATATTGCAGTATCATTTGTTCAACTATAGTTCAAATTATTATGTTGTTGGTTTTTCTTTTATGCTAGCCCCAGACTGGGGCATCTATCTTCAGCCTACAGGCCCAGAATATCTGTCAGACTTTATAGTGAAGCAGGAAATTTGAAGGACTTTCCTGCCTTATATTGACAAAGTTCAGCAGTCTGCACAGCACATTGTCAGCAGTCAAAAGCAAGAGCAGTCAAATTGCCCAATGACTAACTTTGTTACAACAGAAACAAACTCCTTAAGAAGTTTCTTCAATGCCCACCATCTCTGAAGTAAATTGGTGCTTCCAGGAGCAGATGTGTTCTATTGTCATGAAAAAACTTACTTTAACAAAACATTTTAACTGGCATATTCTGTAGGTCTTTGAAGTGTTAAAGACCATTTAATCTAAAATATATTTATTTACGCTTGAAATGAAAACACACTTAAAGTGACTACAAATTTAATTATTATACATTATCTACTAAACTCATTTCTTATTTATGCATTGCATTTTTAAATGAACTATATAACTGCAATACCCCAAACAAGAGTAGAAACATTTATATACAATGTAACAAAATTAACTTTAAAATCTGTATCCATATACCAAAATCCATGCCAATCAAAATATTTTACATTAATAGAGTTGTCTTTTTATCTTATATTTCTACATTTTCCTAAATTATAACAAACATCTTTGGGGTCCCTGAGAAAATTTTGTTATAATGGCCAAGTCCTGGGAAAACCAGCTATAATCTTTGTTGATAGGTATCACCTGTCATGATTCAGGAGGTCTTAACTGATCAAACCTGATCCATCTCATTCCTAAAGGAATCCACAACCTCTCATCTCCTATGGGAACAAAACTCGAAAACATTTTTTTATTTCCACTTGACAATTAAATTTTTTCTTTCTTTTTTTTAAAGTTAAGGCATTCCTAAAGTATCTAGATTGGTTCAATTTAGCAGTCCAGTTCAAAATCCCATGTCTCTTAGCAACTGTTTTTTGCTTGTTGGCATTCAAAAAATTCAAAATCAACACAATACTATTTAGAATTCAGACTCCCTTTGTATTTCCCATCTCTACCTGACTTTTTATTTTTTACTTCTCTCTTTAAAGACTTCATTATTTTTAAACTATTTCTTTCTTTCTATGACTGTCCTTTTTCTTTCTTTCTTAATCCTACATACATTGTGAAATACACCAGAACCTGTTTAGAGGGTTTTTTCCATCTGAATCTGTCTTTATCGTGTATTGTTTAGCCTTCTTTGACTGTATGAGCAAATTCTAGTCTGCCAAAATGCACCTGGATCCTCCACGTGGCTCTCTTCGCTGGCTTTGCTCATTTGAAGGTTCCTGAGAGCCATTCCTAAAACTCGTGAACAGGTAAGAGGTTTGTGACCAAAAAGTGCATTAAACCATCCTAGCTATGGAAGCCAGTAAGGTGCATTGTGTTAGGCTTTTTTACTTAGTTTTTTTTTTATTTCTATTTAATATACTGTCTGCTTAAGGGCTCACCAGAAGGCAAAACCTCTTAAAGGCACCAGCCATATCCTCTTTTTTTTCCCCCTCAACTTTCTTAAGACCTATATGAAAATTCAGCCCCACATTGAGTGCCAAAATTTTTTTTTTTTTTTTTTTTTACTCTAGCCCCATTTTGGGCACCAAAATGTTGTTGGTTGTATTATACTCTTTTGGGGGGCCAGCCACCCAGCTCCCAAATAATTTAAACATAGAGGCTTATTCTTAATTATAAATGCCTGGCCTTGACTTGGCATGTTGCTAGCTAGCTTTTCTTAACTTATCCCATTTATCTTTGGACTTGGGGATTTTATCTTCTTTTATTCCTGTATACATTTTCTTTCCTTCTTACTCCATGTCTGGCTGTGTGGCTGGCCCCTGAAGTCTTCCTCTTTCCTCTCTCATTCCTTGATCGTTCTTCATTCTCAGATTTCACCTTCTATTTGTTATCTTTACCTGACAGTGCTACCTTATTTCCCTCTCCTGCATCACTGTTGGTCATTGAGCTCTTTATTAGTATAGAGAAAAAGGGCTGGCAAAAGAAACCCACCCTGACCCTGTAGCCTAGAACCAGGGAAAGAAAAACACCCTGGATCTGGGATCTGAGCCAGAGAAAGAAACACTTTATCCAGTGACTGATGGAAACAAATATTGTGATCTACAGCCAAACACTGGTCCAAGCTCAAGGAATTCTGTTGAAGACAGGAAGAAATGATCACTTGAGCCATGGGGCTAAAGATCACTGTTGTGGGAGCGGCTACCCCTACCCATTCACCATGTCTGATCGAGGGGCTGTGGATTAAAAAATAAGAGACAAGAGGCAGTGAGTCATTTGCCACAGCAGAATGCCGAATGTCCTTTATTGAAAGAGGGAGGAAACCTTAAATACAGGTTTACAGCAAAATGGAGGAACCCTGGAGGGCAGAAGTTCACTACCCAATGTTCTACATTCTTGCATCTAAGCTGTTTACACCAAATGCAGGATACATGAACAAAGAACCTCCGGTGAGCATTCAGTAAGAAGGAAATCGGCAGGGAATCACCATAGGGTCAAGGTCGGCAAGCAGACAAGTTTACTCGATATGGGAAGGCCAGGGCCCACAGATCATCATAAGGGAACCCACAGAAACAACTAAATTGGACTCATAGGAGCTCACAGACTCTGGACCACAAGCTGGGGAGCCCGCATGTGAACAGCCTAGGGCCTCTACATATGTGTGATAATTGTGTAGCTTGGTCTACTTGTGAAAGTCCTAGCAGTGAGACCAGGGCTGCCACTAATGTTTTGGCTGGCTTCCAAGAATCTATTCCTCATACTAGGTCACCTGGCCCAGCCTTAATACAAGGGGAGGAGCATCGTCCTACCTCAACTTGGTATGTCATGCTTGGTTGACACCAATTGGAGATCTGCCCCTTTCTGAACAGAAACAGAGGAGGAGTGGATGGGGAAGGCAGAAGGAAGGTGGTGGGGGAGGAAATGGAACTAAAGGAGGGAAGGGAAACTGTGGTCAGGATGTAAAATAATGATAGGTATAAGATATTTTGGTAGATTATTCTATATACTAGTAAACAAATTTAGTAAAATAGCAGCCTTAGATAATTTGCACTGTTATGGATTCTTATATGTTGATACAAATGTAAACTATTTTTATATTCCTGTTTAAGATAATTTGTATATTGATCCAAATACAGAACTATATTTGTTATAATGTATATATATTTCTACTCTTATTTGAAATATTTGTATATTGATGCAAATGTAAATTTATATTTGTCATACTTTATGTACATTATTCTTCTGTTTAGGATATTCTGTATATTGATATATATTTAAGATTATTGTCATTGCATATTGCACTATACATTCCTACCTCTGTTATAAATATCTTGTGTATTGTCACAATTTTGAAGTCATCGTCCTTTACCGTACATTTGCTTATAGACTGTTTACCTTGTTTACATAAAGCCTTAGTCCTTAGGTTATTTCGGTAGATAAGACTTATAGATTTATAGTCACCTATGCTTGTCATCTCTATAGTTACATTAGTTAGGTTATCCAGATTTACAGATACATAGGTCAGATGGACAGGTAATCTTCAAACACTTCATAGACCTAGAGAATATGGCATTTAAATAACTTAGAATTCTGTTGACGTGAGACACAATTGCTCCTGGCAGCACCAATTTGATCCCGAGAGAATGCTGGGCTTCTAAGACATTTCCAGTTCTAAGTTTGTCTTCTTGGTACAAAATGGCCTATTGGGCAAAGAACTGCCCTTGCCTCAACTGCTGACAGTACAAATGCTGTCCTTTCTGGACAAGTAGGACACAAGGAAAAGTGACTTCTGAACTCTGCCAAGACAGAGTAAGATAGTCTTTCAGAATTCCTGCTTCTGAAAATGGTCTGTCAGATACTCTAGGCCAGTAGCCAATTTGAATGCACCAACAATGCTGAGAAGCATTAGGTGACTGTCCGGGCTGCCAGCTGTCTTGGTCTACTCTTGCAAGATTCCCGAAAGTTACTTGCATCCATCTACCATTTCTCAGGTACCATTATATTCCTTCTCAGGTCTTTGATGGGATTGAAGACTAGCAGTTATTGTTACCACTTATATACATTATTATATACATATATATATATATATATAATATCTTAGATAGAACATATTAAGTATTAGATTCAGGTTCTTTAGGATAGGACACCTTTTGGAATGATCTTTGTAACATGCCATTTACCTACGCTGCTCTAGACTTGTCCGGATTTTAGTATGTGTTTCTTGCTTGATATTGTTCGCATTGGTTGTAGTTCCATCTTATCTAGGTCATTATCCCTCATTATTCCTGAACAATATTTGATAACCATTTCTTTGTATATAGTCTTGTATTAGGTTAGAACCTTCTTATTTAGACAAAAGGGGGAGATATAGTGGGTAGTCATTCAAGCTTTGATTTGGAAGTTCCAACCCCCATTGAGGCTTCAGTAACTGTCATGCCTACAAGGTGGGGCCAAGAGAGGACCCTGAAGACACGAGATGCAGACGCGCTGCCTCTCTTGGTTCCTGGACCCTGGATGCTGTTGGTAGACTGAGCAGAGTTCTTCAGAGAACACTGCCGGACTGCGCTATGTCTTTCTCAGACCCTGCAACCTACCTATCCCTTCATTTGTAAGTTATGCCACTAAATAAACATCCCTTTTAACTATGTGCAGTGGCCTTAATAATTTCACCAATACCTCTCTGATAACAATTGGGGTAGTTACCAATTTGAATACAGGAGATGGCCAGTTCTCCACTATTGCAGGAATCTTAGCAGGGGCCATCCTTGTGGATTCTTTGGAGTTTCCCTTGAACCAGGTTTCTAACAGACCCCAAATGCCACAAACCAAGGGAATTCTGGAAATAGAAAACCTGGGTAAGTGAACAGGAACTATAGATGCAAGCATCACCAAAAAAATAAAAGAGATGAAAGAGAGAATCTCAGGCTTTGAAGATATGATAGATCAAATAGATTCGTTGGTCAAAATATATATTAAATCTAAATGATTCCTAACACAAACCATCCAGGAAAGCTGGGATACCATGAAAAGACCAAAACTAAGAACAATAGTAATAGAAGGAAAAGAATCCTAGCTCCTATCTCAGAGGTGCAGAAAATGCATTCAACAAAATCAAAGAAAAAAACTTCCCCAATCTAAAGAAGGACATTCCTATAAAGGTAAAAAAGCTTATAGAATACCAAGTAGACTGGACAAAAAAAGTCCCCTTGCCACTTAATAATCAAAACACTAAACATATAGAATAAAGGAAAAATATTAACAGCTGCAAAGGAAAAAGGACAAGTAACATTTTATAGCAGACCTATCAGAATTATACTTGACTCCTCAATGGAGACACTAAAAGCTAGAAGGGCCTGGACAGACATGAAGACACTAAGAGACCACAGATGCCAGCTCAGACTACTATACCCACCAAACTTTCTATCACCATGAATGAAGAAAACAATATGCTTCATGACAAAATGAAATTTAAACAATACTTATCCACAAATTCTGCCCTACCCAGGGTACTAGAAGGAAAACTCCAACTCAAGGAAGTTAGCTAAACCCACAATACAACACAGACAATAGATAATCTCCCACCAGAAAACACAAAGAAAGGAAACACACACACACATACACACACACATACACACACACACACACACACACACACACACACACACACACACACTCACACACATACACACACATGCTACCACCACCACCAACAACAACAACAAAATAACAGGAGTTTGCAATCACTGGTCATTAATATCTTTTAATATCAATGGACTCAATTAACCAATAAAAAGACATAGGCTAACAGAATGGATATGAAAACAGGATATACCCTTCTGCTGCATACAAGAAACATAGCTCAACTTCAAAGACAGACATTACCTCAGAGTAAAGGGTTAGAAAAAGTTTTTCCAATCAAAAGGACCTAAGAAGCAAGCTGTGTGCCTATCCTAATACCTTACAAAATAAACATCAAACTAAAAGTAATCAAAACAGATGGAGAAGGACATTTCATGTTCATCAAAGGAGAAATCCAACAAGATGAAGTCTCAATTCTGAACATTTATGCCCCAAGTACAAGGGCATATATTTTTGTAAAAGAACACTACTAAAGCTTAAATCAAACATTAAGCCCCACACATTAATAGTGGGAGACTTCAACACCCCATTGGGACCAATGGACAGGTCTTCCAGACAGAAACTAAACAGAGAAGTAAGGGAACTAACAGGTAATATGGCTCAAAGGAATCTAACAGGTATCTATAGAACATTTTACTCAAACACAGAGGAATATGTCTTCTTCTCAGCACCTCATGAAATCTTCTCTAAAATTGACCACATACTTGGTCATAAAGCAAATCTCAACAGATACAGAAAATCCTGGAATAATCATGCTAACTTATTGGATCATCATGGCTTAAATTTGGAGTTAAACACCAACACAAACTACAGTAAGTCTACAAACTTGTGGAAACTGAACAACTCTCAACCTAAAAACCAATGGGTCCAGGAAGAAATAAAGAAAGAAATTAAAGACTTCCTAGAATTCAATGAAAATAAATGGACAACATACCCTAACTTATGGGACACAGTGAAATTTCATAACACTAAGTGCCTACATAAAGCATTTGGAGAAATCTTATACTAGAAACTAAACAGCATACCTGAAAGTTCTAGAACAAAAAGAAACAAACTCACCCAGGAGGAATAGACAACAGAAAATATTCAAACTGAGGGCTGAAATCATTAATTAAAATAGAAACAAAGAGAACAATACAAAGAATCAATGAAACAAAGAGTTGGTTTTTTTGACAAAAATCAACAAGATAGACAAACCCTTATCTAACTAATTAAAAGGCAGAGAGAGAATATCCAAATTAACAAAATCAGAAATTAAAAGGTGGACATAACAACAGATACTGAGAAAATCCAGAGTCATTAGTTATGCTAATGACTAATTAGTATGGTCATACTTCAAAAACCTGTACTCCACAAAATTGGGAAATCTAACAGAAATAGACAGATTTCTTGATAGGTACCAGATACTAAAAATAAATATATAAAGAGTTGTGGAAACAAACTCTTAAAATATATATAAAATAATCCCCAAACTGAGAAACACAATTTCAATGGAACAAAATAAAACTTTTGTATAATAACATGAATATGTCCAAAATACATTATATGAAACCCTCAAAGAATTAATAAAAGCAATAAATAAATATAGTAACATGCACCTTTCATTTGCATCATAATTACAAATCATACCTACTTTTCAAGGAGTACTCATCAAAACAACCAATTCTGACTTTGTCTTTTGATATTAAGATTATGAAGGATGCTATTTCCACATAGAATTCTCATTGTTTAGAAAGTACATGTGAATTGATATGTAACAAATGAATATGAAGTATTTGATATTCAAAAGAAACATCAAAGACAATTTTGTGAATGTTGTAAAAATATCACTTTATAATATGTATAAAATATATTTCTGAGAGGATTTTCTCTCAGAAATAAAACTGATCCAAGGTCACCAAGATCTTTCCAGAAGAATGAATGCTAAATTAAAATATGAAGATTTCATCAGAAGTTGGAAATGAAAATATTACTGAATGAGTGGTTACTTAATGAGTCATTTTCATGACTACCTGGTTATTAAGTATCTCATGGTTTTGTTTTACAAGGGCTGTTTCTTGAATTGTAACAGAAATCCATCTGTATTGGAGTCATCATGCTTAAGATCATCTAAACCAAGAGTGATGTTGAGTATTTAAAAATATTCAACATGAAATGTTCAAATGTATTTCTGTGTATTTTATTCACAAAGTGTTATGCCTAGAAAAAATAGCAATTCCCAGTTTTTAAATTGGAAATTGCATATATAATGCATGTTCTTATGGATTCTATTGTAATTAAATACTTGAAGATTATTCACTACTTCAAAGTAAATAGCAATGTTCAACAGCCTAAAAATACATATTTCAAGCATCATTGATTAAACTCTGTATTATTAGACTTAAAGAAATTGCATTTATTATAGTAAAACATAAATAATATTTTCTTTTTCCTAATAATCTTCAAAAAGAATAAAATTATATAGATAAATACTATTTTTCTGAAATAATGATAAAAATTGCTTTTCTTACCTTTAATTTTGATGGTAAATGCACCCTGAAACTCTGGAGTTAATACTCCATTAGTAATCCATTACCCACTCTGACATCAGAATTCATTTATTTTAATCTCCATCTTTTTTAGATTTCTTTGATTAAAAGCTGAATTATATGGAGAAGATTATATTTTAAAGATGTAGATGGCCAATGGCTACTGAGAGTGTGAGAATCAGTGTCCTTCAGGATTGAGCTCCTACATAAGCTGCCCAGTCCCAAGTGAAGAGCCCTGGTTATGTGCACATGTAAGCAATGCTAAATGGACTCAGTAGATTGAATATACATGTGTGCATATGTATATATAAATATATTATTTATACTATATTACGTATAATATTAATTAAAGAAGCAATCAGGAATTTGAAAGGGAGGAAGCACAGATGTTTTTAGCGGGGATGAAATGGAGGAGTTGATGGGGGAATGTCTTTTTGTACGCTACGAATATGTGTTGCTCTGATTGGTTGATAAATAAAACCATTTGGCATATGGCAAAGCAGCTTAGAGGCAGGCAGGAAATTTAAAGAGAGAGACAGGAAGAAGGTTGGGAGAGACGTCAGTGAGCCGCCGAAGGAGCAACATGTAATAGGATGCAGGTAAAGCCACGGAACATGTGGCAATACATAAATTAATAGTTATGGGCTAATTTAAGATATAAGAGCTAGCTAGCAAAAGGCTTGAGCCATGGCCATGCAGTTATAATTAATATAACCGTCTGTGTGTTTACTTGGAGGATGCATGTGGAAGAGATTTGCCCCAACCTCCAGCAAGCAGGGACACAGGGAATCTTCCAGCTACAAGAAGTTATGTAAATGTGCTGCTTATGTATGAAGTTCTCAAAAAAGATAAAATAAGAAAATAAATTACATATTTGATATCATTGAATTACCTAAATCAATTGAATTAAACAATTAAGATTGTCAACAAAATCAGATATGTTCACGTGATACTGATGTTTTGCCAAGATTATTTTCAAAGAAATATAACTCCCTACCTAGTAATTAGTTTACTATAAAATTCAATATTCCTACCCTCTACTTCTACTAATACCATCAAAATAGAGGGCTAGAGAGATGGTATGGTGGTTTAAATGAAAATGGCCTATAGACTCATGGAGAGCAGCACCATTGAAAGGTGTGACCTTGTTGGAGGAAGTGTGACACTGATGGTAGGCTTTGGGGTTTTAGAAGCCCAAGCTAGTCCTGGTGGCACTCAATCTTCCTGCTGTCTACCAATACTGATGTAGAATTCTCAGCTACCTCTCCATCAGCATGTCTGCCCGCATCCCACCATGTTTCCCACCATGTTTCCCACCATGATGATAACGGACTAAGCTTCTGCACTTAAACCAGTCTCAATTAAATGTGTTCCTTTATAAGAGCTGATATGGTCATGGTGTCTCTTCACAGCAGTAAAACCCTAACTAAGACAGAGGGTTAAGCCACTGAATGCTAGGCTCAACCAAATCTTCAAGAACTAAGTAGAAAGTGGATCATGCATTGCTATCCCACATATTAGAAATGATTTATAGTGACTTTAGTTTTTCACATTGCTGTCAGAGCTCCTCTAATTAAGAAGCTTAGGCTAATTCTGATTCCATGATGTTTTTTATAGGCATACAAATGTAAACCAATATTAAATCCATATTTCTGTTTAAACAATTCAGTCAGACTGTCCATGGACTAATGCATTTTACAAATATCATGTGACTTCTGTTGCCTCAAGCCTCCTACCATCCTGTATTCCATTCAAAATGTTCCATTTTGGTATAGAGTAATTAAGAGAGTCTGAAACAAACAAATGAAGGTTTAGAAAAAAAAAAAACCTGAACAGTATAGGAAATAATAGGACATTCACTTTTGAGTTCAAGCTGCTAATTTGGAAAGTATTAGTTAACAAAAACAATATAGTGAATAAATAAAAATATATAAAATTTGATAGAAAATAATTCTATTAAAAGTTTGAACATGAAGTATGAAATATTAGTGACTGCAAAATATCTTTTCATTTGCCATGAATAATTAAGTAAGTAAAAATAGTGGCTACTTCATAAAGATTGTAATAAAACATTCTTCAATCCTTCAGAGAACAAAATTCTCTTTTTATACTGTCAGAATATAGTCATATGGAAATCTACTACTGTAGAGATTTTCTTCAATAAAATACCCATTACAAAATTCAGCAAATACCATAGAAATGAGAGTGCAAAGATTATAATAATACTTGATTGATTTTAAATTTTGATGACAGGTTATCAAAGTCAGGTATCTTTAATATCTGGTTGTTGCCATTATAGCATTTTTGTTTCTATATCAAAGATTTCTTAAGTCACAAAGGCCTGAGCTGCATCTTTGTGAGGGTTCACAGAAAGATTTACTATTAATATTATTGACCCAATGGGATTTTCATTTTCTCATGCAACTTGTCAATTTAGAAAGAAAGACATCAATATTCAGCAATAAACCATGTTTTCTGTGTTTGGCTTAAAAAATACACTCAATATATATTGAGAGTTATACTACAGTTACCCTTTGACAGGGAAACAATGCCTGACTAGAAAGGAGAGGTTTACAAATAAAAACTCTAGTACCAGGAGTGGTTTACTTGGTTTTGAGAGGATGGTCAGCAATGTCTCACAGGCTAATAATCATTATAGGCTTTTGTCATTGTGTTTTGTTGTCCTCCAGAAATTTTTGTAAGACCATATTTTTGAATATACCAATTATTTGAATCACAGAAGATGGAGAAACCAAGCTTGTAATAACCTGGAAGCTTCATCTTGATTAGCTGGTGTTCATAGTGCTGGAGGGTGCTACATGTGACACCAGGGGAATGTACATAATATTAAACTGACTCCTTATGACTTATATCGTAATATCCATAAACTAATGCATCTCTCAACCATTGCCAGAGAAGCTTTTATTTGCAGTATACAGTGGCCAACTCAGGAGATCTACAATTGGTCAATGCACAGAAAATAAAAGACTGCAGAATACTCAGTCCTAAATGGGAGATATACATACATACATATATGTATGTGTGTGTCTATATATATGTGTGTGTGTGTGTGTGTGTGTGTGTGTGTGTGTGTGTGTATACATACCATAACCTTTCCTCCTAAGGCTTAAAGATCATTTAATAAGATGAATCAGAAAGACCTTAAGAGACAGATGTGGTGGAGGAGTATAAAGAAAATGTGTTTCTGGACACAACAGGGCAATGCCACATGCAAACCCACAGCTGTTGTTTTAGCATGTACAAGACCTTTGCAAACTGAAACCAGACTCAAATCTCCAGTATGCAGAAGAGAGGTGAGCACAAAATTCCACTTCCATCAGAGAAACTACAGGCAACTGTTAGATGCTTGGAGAGGGAGAGTCAATTTTCTTTTCTAAGAAGGGAGCCCTTGTAAGTTGATTTTGCTCCAGAGGAAGGACACAAAGTTGATTTATGGGAAGAAAGTGTAGATTTGGGGCAAGCTGGGGACAAGAGGAAGTGAATGAAATAAAAACATGTGGTCTCAATACGAAGGGAGGAGCTTAGTCCTACCTCAACTTTATATGTCATGTTTGTGGACACCCATGGAGGCCCGCCCCTTTCTGAACAGAAACACAGGAAAAGTGGATGGGGGAGGGCAGAGGGGAGGCAGGGGGAGGAAATAGAAGGAGAAGAGGGAGGGGAAACTGTGGCTCGGACATAAAATAAATGAAAAATTAATTAATGAAACAGCATAATATACTGTATAGAGTTCTCAAAGAACCATTTTTTTCAGATAAAAAATGATAAGATGTAATTAGCAAGAGCTGTTTATAATATTCAATTGCAACAATAAGACAATGAGCGCAGGCTCCGATTGCCAGTAATTGTATTAGGATATCTTGAAAGCAGACATTTCTCACCTGGATATGGCTGCCTTGCATGTCTGCCCCAGACAAGGCAGCTTGGGGTTGGTATTTCCAGTGAGGAAGGACGCTTCTACTTAAGGGTGGCGTTTATGACAATGGAGGATAGTGGGCTCCTTACACACTATGCTCAGTGGCATGGTGATCACAGTTTTGAGGAGGAAGACTGTCTATGATGGTAACAAAATACCGATAATATTTGAGGCCCTAATCTTAGCCAATCAACACTTACTGAGCTTGAGATCCAATCCCTACTGCAGCAGCAGCTCTTAGACAAATATACACCAGTAGAAATAGGAAGGGAAGTGAATAAATAGTTAGGATACAGCAAAATCAAATAAAGTCCATAGTCTCTGAGCTCTGCAAGCCCTTTCTCTACATAAGTGAGAAATCTGTATCTTGACTCTAAAATTTCACTTTGTGCTGAGACATATTTCCACCTTTTAAACCTAAAATCCAAGGAGAAAAGAACCTACCTGCTAGTATCATTTTCATTTTCTTTCTCAATGTTATTTTGCATAGCTTTTAGCTCTGAAGTCAAACTGTCCTCAAAACATTTCTAGTCAACTTCTTTTAAAAGGAAGTAACTCTATCAACCTTGTTTGAGTAAATACAGGGTTTGTGAATGACGAAAATCGACATATTCAAATTGTCCTAATTTTCTCCATGTGTTTCAACATTCTTTTATTTTGAAAGCTACTTCTTTTACTCTGTGATCTTTTAGTAGAGGTTAATAAGGCTTTCAACCTGACACAAGTAGATTCCAGAAAATACTGTCATGATGCCTGTCAGCATTGTGCCCATGTCACTGATAAAGAACACAAAATAGGACTACTTATCAACAGTTGATTTTGAACATCCTGCCAAAGACTTAATTACAGATACAATTCTCTTTCCTATTCTGTCAAAATTCCAACTCTGCCTCAGCTGAACAATCCTAAGCCTTCAAGCTTTGCTTCATGCAGTGATGTTGAGTAAATCCTCTCATCTCTGCTTGATTCTCTAAACAAGTTCTTTCTAGTACACATGCAAATTATATCCTAGGTGATTGTGATCATCACTGGTCCTCTCCAATATGGAAAAGTGAGTTTGATGCCTATTTGGAATTCAAGAAACTTTATTTTGTTCCATGTAAGTTTGTGAAGTTTTGACTCTTCTTTTCTTTTGACTGGTTATCATTGCTTAGCTCCCGCAGGTTATATGAGTAACATTAATCATTTAATATTTATGCATTATAATACTGAACGTGAGTTGTGATTATGCCATGTCTTTGTGACCCCTTTAAATGTATCAGGACAGTTTCTGAATGGACAAAGAGATTCCTTTAAGTATATGTAAAGGATCATTTTATGCATTAAGTTCCTGCAGCAAAACAAGGATGGGAATAAATTGTGGACGTTTGAGTCAGAGCTAATTAAACTGATACACTCATGAGACAGCAAAGGGGCAGAGTATGTACCAATAGTCTGTGACCTTCATTCCCCTGAGTTCTGTCTTTTAAGACCCTGAAAATTAAAAATGTCTAATTAAATGAATACAAATATTGAATCCTAATAGCCCTTAGTCATACAGAAACAGACAGACACTATGTCCTGGAAGTTCATAGGAGCTGTTAGGTCTAGGAAGCTCATGATTAGAATTGATGGAAAGCTAACATGTTTAAGATAAAGTGCAGAGAATCCAGGGTGTGGGGAAGAAAAGCAGTTTGTTCATCTCCCCCTACCTCAAATATTTCTCACACAGCACCCTTGGGAACTACTTACCTTTCCAGTATAACACGATCATCATTAAGAAGCAAAGCCACACATTATCAAGACTACTGATGTCTGTAGAAACTTTCCTTTTCCTCTAGTCACAATCTGAGTACAAAGATAATTGGTACTCCCTCAGCTCCACTAATCTCAAAGGTTTATTATACACCCCAAATTTTATAGCTGTGAGAGAATATCAGAATCATCAATATTGGATCCATGTACAGCAAGTTCTCTATTGGAGACTAGACAATTTTCACATGACATTAGTGGAAGGTTCTTTGTTTTGATTCATGTCATATTAATAGTTTATTTTCTCAGAATTTGCTTCATATACAGACATGAAACATTTCTAGAAGCATAGAAATTTTGTATTGGACTAACTATCTGCTACTGAATTATTTCTGTAATAGTACCTATTTTAAGCTCCTACTCTAACCGTTTTTGGAGACAGAACTGAAATGAACAAGAAGGAATAAAACAGGTGGGAAGGACTACACACAGTAAAATGAAAGAATTAAACAGTCTAAAGGATACTTAAAAATATAACAACAACCCAGCAGAAGAGTATATGGTGATTCATAGATTCTCTAAAATTAAAATTGATTAGCTGTGGTTTGTAAGAAAATGCTAGAATAAATATTAGAAAATAAACTTTAGGTTTTCATTTCATTTTATAGCTCACTGGCCATTTATTTTGCAGCAAGTCTCTTTAGTAGTAAATAATGTGATCATTGACTTATTAATATACTCATTAAAAGGATGATTGAGGATGTGGAATAATTTTTATCTGCCTGTGACAAATTAGAAAGTCAGGAAAAACATTTAAATTTTTATTAATGCATAAAAACTTTTCAAAAATTAAAGTAGAATTACATCATCCTCCCCCTTCCCTTTCCCCCTTCCACTCCCTTCTATGTATCCCCCTTGTTCTCTTTCAAAATCATTAACTTGGTTTCCTTCATTGGCACATACAATAATAGGTAGATAGATAAAGATATGGATAAATATAGATGATAGATAAAGATATGGATAAATATAGATACAGACATAGATGATATAGAGAGATACAGATAGATAGATGATGGATAGACAGAGATAGATTACATATAGATAGATATCTAAATATATAAATCCAACCTGCTCAGTCTTTTTAGTGTTATTTTTATATATATGATTTTGGTCTGACCACTTGGTATTAGATAAACATTTTATGTGTTTTTTTTTCCAAGAGGGAAAACTATTTCTTCCACTCTCAGCATCTATTAGTTGCTTGTGGTATTTTTTTTTTCTTTCTGGTTTTTCGAAACAGGGTTTCTCTGTGTAGCTTTGCGCCTTCCCTGGAACTCACTCTGTAGCCCAGGCTGGCCTCTAACTCACAGAGATCCGCCTGCCTCTGCCTCCTGAGTGCTGGAATTAAAGGCGTGAGTCACCACCACCCAGTTGTAGTATTTCAGATAAGACTGAAGCCCCATGAGATTTTTTTTCACCCTTCCATGTTAGCATGCCTATCCTTTTTGTACTTCTTCAAGTCTTGCTCTGAAATGGTCTTTCTGTATGCTGTGAATATGTGTTGCTATCATTGGCTAATAAAGAAGCTGTTTTGGCCTATAGCAAGACAGGATAGAGCCAGGCAGGAAGTCTATGCATCACCATGTATCTCGTGGCTTTACTGTGTTCCATTACATCTTGATCCCCAGGTGGCTGGAAGTGTCAGGGAAGAACAGAGAAAACCTCGATCAAGCCACATACCCCAAGGTCATAGGTGGAGTGAATTCCCACAACAAGGCCTAGATCAAGGCAACCATATTTTCAAGGTTTCATGGATGAAGAATTCCTGTCATTTCTAGGAGAAACAATCTCCCAGCAGATTTCCTGATCATCTGGCTCTTAGAATCATTTCTCCTTCTCATCCATCATTTTCCCTAAGAATTGTGTGCAGTAATTGGGTTATAGATGTATCTATTGATGATGGACTTACCACTATTGCTTGTTCTCTGCATTTTGATTGGTTGTGGTTTTCTGTAATGGTCTAATATGTTGTAAAGGAAAACTTCTTTGATGATGGTGAAAGATGTACTAATCTGTATGCATAAGCATAAATATGCAGTATGCACTTAGGAATTACGTTGGTTTAGTGAATTGGAGGTAGTATAATCTCCTCTAATATTCATGAACTCACCAGCCTTCAGGTAGTTGGCTAGGTTTACAGTACCAGGAATAGTATTCCTCCTGTTAAATGGACCTTAAGTCCAATGAGAGGGCTTTTGGTTATCACCAAGATGTAAGCACTACTGTAGTATCTTTCCATTCTGGTCATAATGGTTCTTAAACATCAGAGTATGGTAGGACTATTGGTTGTTTCCTTCCTTTCCTTGGCAGTTTTCATAGCACCTTCCAGTACTATAAAAGGCAGTCATTTAGGTGGAAGCTTTCAGGTCATATCTAGTTTGACTCCTCCAAGATATGTGTTTGATATACATATGTTCAACAGTAAGACTGTACCTTCAAATTCTAGAGTGTAACCAAAAGAAAGAGCATTAGTTTTAGATCGTTTTGAGGGTCTCCTGGAACTCTGTACATTTCTCAAAAGGGAATTTCTCATTCTTGGTATGAAAGTTGTTGTCAGACAGCCTGGGGCTCTTTGATGGAGGGGAGCATTGCCAGCCTAAGTGGGATGATTTTAGCACACTATGTATGTGTATGTATATACACATAGACTTCTATGTATTATATGTAATTTTAGATAAATAAATAATGATATGATTCCTTGTGGCTTTTTCAAACATCCTTTTTGTTATTTTAGCCTTTTCCTTCCATCACCTTTTGTGTTCACCTCCCTTCCCAATGTTTTGATTTTTAATGAAATTAAGTATGTTAGAAATAAGGGGTTGTCTGTAGAGATATTTCACTGAGAAGCAGATAATTTTGAAATTGTTTTGATGCCAGTAAATGTTTGAAATGTTTATTTGATACATAGGTGAAGTTGCTGATAAGTAGTTTCAAACTTGTTCACAAACTACTCTCTTTACAATCACACCTGCCTCTCTCTCTTGCCCTCATTCCTCACCTGTGTAGTGAAATCTATCCACTTTTATTAGGTCTTTGACTTTTGAAAGTCAAAGTGCTCCACAAATACATGAGGACTGATGAAGAACACAGGTATACTACGCTCAATACCATGTTTGTTTTTGAACTATCAACTGACTTTTTAAGATTTTATGAGAAAGCTTTTGAGAGCCCAATGATTTAAAATAAATAGATATTTGGTACAATTGCTATGAGTGGACACAAGCCTCAAGCTTCCTCACTGGGACCTCTTGTAGTCTTTGAATCCTCTCCTGCTTTCAAGGACACTCAAAATTCTACAAATATAAAGACAACACTACTAAATCATTAAAGTCTTTATAATATTATTTCTTTCTTTCTCCTGATGTCCAGAAAAGGGAAACTTGATAAGAAAAAATTTTCTGAAAAACAGGAAATGATTTACAGTTGCAAACAAACTGGCCAAAAAGGCTTAAGAGGGTCACATTCATTTCTCTGTTCTTAGACACATTAACTACTTCTGCATCTCTGCTAATTTACTTGTGTGAGAGCTATAATTTCTCTATGCTCTCTACCTCTTAACAACAGTGAATTAAGTAATTGTTTACTTTTTGTCTACTGCAATTTAGGCAATATGCTAAAACAAAGATGAGACAATACTAGGCACAGGATGACTTTTAAAGGAGACTGAAGAATACTTTGATTAGAGTTATATTGAAATCTGATACCTGTTGGCCAACAGTCATTGGGTATACTGGGAAGAATGTTCTTTTGTCACACACATTGTTCATTCTCTGATTCCTGTTACCACGTTCCTTCTTTCTTTTTGTGCTTGGTAGCATATAAAATCAATCTCCTATCTACCTTGGAATTTGGAAGAAGTGTTCTACCAGAGGTAATGCATTTGACTTTTTGGACTGTGTCTGAAAAATAAGGCAATGCAGACTGAAAGAAAATTCTTCACATTGTAATTTTAGTTAAAAGAATGATCAGAGAAGACTCAAACATGGGACAAATCATGAGAGTCAATTTGCTTTTATCCAGTTGTAAGGTTATATTTTTTCAATCCAGGAAACAGAGTTTAAAGTCCATTCTCAATCATATGTGGTCAAGCCATTGGTATGAATTTGGAGCTCCATCTGCTAAGAGTAAGTGTTACTCTCATTACATGGTTACATGCTTTTTATAGGGACATTGGCAGACTCATTTCTGGGTTTTACTTTTTTAATATGTCAAGTTACATCAAAATTATAATTGTTATCATATATTATTGCAGCTTGCTTTAACATTTAATATATAACAAAAGAAAATCCATCCTAGTTTTTGAAGACTGCAACCCTATATTTAGTGAAAATGGAAAAATATAAGAAGAAAGTGCTTTCTTTTTTTCAGGGATTTTAGGGTTTTTTTCCCATAATGCTGCCTTTATGTATGGATTGTATAAGTGTTTTATTAGATGCTGTAACAAACTGCTATTCCACCCAGATATGGTACCTCAAACAAGCCCAAGTAATGTTTCCAGACAGCTCTAGCCTAATGAGCCAAAGAGATTATCAAGGTTGATTCCAGAAGTGTGTGTGGGATAACTTTCAGGAATAGGTAACCTAAAACAGCTTTATCACCAAAATTTCTCACCCAGTACAGACATTGACTTTCTCAAACCTGCAGAGGCAAATTTCCCATTTCAGTTAACTTCCTGTGTTCCACATATGGCTGGGGTAAAAGTCCATATAGCTGGGAGGAGTATGAATAAAAGAGCGGCTGGAATCTCAGAGTAGTGTCTACCATACCCACTCCCTCCTTCTATGAGGAAAACTACAAATTTCCCATCTTATTGAAGATCTTTTGTGAGTAAATAGAGGTCCTCTGGTTAAGACAATAGTGGCTGTATATTTGGAGAACAGCACTCCACAATAGATTTGGTCCACAAATTTCAACTCTGACATATAGTAAATGCTTCCTTGGATGAGTAAATGATTTCTGATGGATCAGTAATCCACAGTCCAATAAATAATTTATTGTGTGTGTATGTGTGTTTGTGTGTGTGCATGTCTGGCAAGATGACTCAGTACTCGGTGGATACAGGTACTTGCTGTAACTTGAGTTTTTCTCACTGGCTCCCCCCAAGCCCTGGTAGTCTGATGGCCCACTTATAAAATAAACACACAAATGCTTATATTATTTAAACTGTTTGGCCTAATGGGTCAGGCTTCTTGCTAACTGTTCTTATATCATAAATTAACCCATTTCTATTAATCTATATGTTGCCACATGGCTTGTGGCTTACCAGTATCTTTTACATAATGCTTGTCATGGTGGTGGCTGGCAGCGTCTCTCTGACTCAGACTTCCACTTCCCAGAATTCTTCTCTCTGCTTGTCCCACCTATACTGCCTGCCTGGCTACTGGCCAATCAATGTTTTATTTATTAACCAATCAAAGCAACACATTTAACATACAGAACATCCCACAGCAGCTTGCTGTCATGCTGACAATCTGAGTAACATAATTGATACCCATTGCTAGAAAAGAAGAGATTTCTACAAATTGTCCTCTGACCTCTGTACACAATCACACACAATAAAAGAATACACAAAAAATGGCCAGTTTTGTAGGATACTGCCCCTATTCATAAATTTTCTTCAATCTCTAATAATGTTTTATACATACATACATAAATACACACACACACACACACACACACACACACACACACACACACACACACACGTAGACAAATTTCTAATGTCTTATTAAATAAGAAACACAGAGCCAAATATAGGGGTGAAAGCTGTAGAGATCAAAGTGATAGCCATCAACTAACCTTAGCCCACCAGGTGGCCATAGTTTTCCAAGAGAACCAGCTTCTTCCTGTATATCCTGCACCTTTATTGCCTTTCTGTTCTGCCTTCTCATTGGCTCTAAGCCCAGCCACATGATTTCCTTACCATTGCCTGTCTATACAGACCTCCAGGTCTCTATGGTTGTAACTGGGAATAAAGGTGTGTGTCACCACACTTGTCTGTGTTCTTGAGCACACAAAGACTCTGCCTGCCATGTGATCAGATTAAGGGCATGTGCTACCATCGCCTGACTTCTGTTTATAGCTGGCTATGACCTCTGATCTCCAGGCAAACTTTATTTATTAACATACAAATAAAATATCACCACATTTCAGCACAAATAAAACATCACCATATATATATATATATATATATATATATATGTGTGTGTGTGTGTGTGTGTGTGTGTGTGTGTGTGTGTGTAAGAGAGAGAGAGAGAGAGATTGTGTGTATATGTCACTAAGAACTCTTTATACTGATTTTTCATTATAGATAAATTATGAGAGGACTTCACAATGAAAAACACAGTTCTGATAATTTCCAACATTCACAAGAGTTTATCCATGGCTTGTCTGAGTATAAAACAAGATAAATGCATAACCAGGTCCATGGCTTAGTTTGATTAGTGTATATTCTTTTTTATAGCTTAAGTCTTTGCTATTAATTCTGTTAGTTCACTTCAAGTAGTTCAGACTGAGCAAGATGAACTTACATGAACCAAAGTCCAATAAATCTATTAAATTCACCATGTCACAGAGTTTTCTAATCACTGATACTCATTCCTATTTCATGGTCAGGCTTTCTGCAAACAGATGAGTGTAATTTGAAGTTTGTTGGGGATTTGTAGATTTCTTTTAGTGAATGATTTATATAACCAAAAATAATTCAAAAATAGGTTCTATTCACATGTCTAATTTTATTAATTCTTATCATTCTCTTATTTTTATTTGCCATCGGATGCAAAAAGTTTGAAATTATTTAATTGGATGTCTCTGAATTTTTAGCAGGCTTTCGTAAAAGGAATAATGGTTCAGTTACAAATGCATGAGGAAAAGTTTGTGTCAGTGGGTGGTATTTGTATTTTAAGAGACAGAATTTCATGGATCATAGGTTCAAGCAAATACCCATTGTGCCAGACATTAGCTGCCACTTAGCAGCAGTGATAGAGAAGTAGAAAACATCTGGCTGTGGATAATGAGCCAGAGCTTCTCAGCTCCCTTGGATGCTAATAGCATTGGGCAAAGGTCATGGTGAAAGGCCATCTGGCTCCCCATGCAAAGATCTGCGGAACTGTTTCCATGCATTGCAAACCATCAGCATATTTGCAAGACACAGCAGGTAGAAAAGTCTATTAAGTACTAAATATTTAGCCAATAACTTCACATCTCTGACACAAATATGTTTCATTATCATTTTCACTAGTGAAAAGGTTTGTATGAAAAACTATTGACACAAGCAATGCATAGTGATAATATGCAAATGAGCAAAACTACTTTTAAACCGAAGACAAACTGCAGTTCATGTATTTAGTGTATAGTTGAGGTGTGCGTAAATTTGTAAGAGATTTGTCATTAGCAAATGTAATTGTCTTCTGGTTTGACGTGAATTCTTACCTTCACAATATTTCTATAAAAAATTCCTTCATGGAGAACATATGTTCTTACTCATACAAAGTTAAATGTCAAATTCCTGGTTACAAAAGAAAGGAAAAGAAAAAGGCAGAATGTTTCTCTGTACCAGATGCTGTATCTAGCACTGAGAACTTAACCTACTGAACGTGGTAGAGTTTCAGACACCCATTACAGAAAAGTTCTCATGCTACTGGTAGGCAGTGTAATACAGCACATGTGTAACAGAAATTTCAGATGATGCACAGGAAAATCACACTAAAGAAATTTTACCCCTGGAGTCTTGTATAAAGAAGAGGAAGTAGCCGGGCGGTGGTGGTGCACGCCTTTAATCCCAGCACTTGGGAGGCAGAGCCAGGCAGATCTCTGTGAGTTCGAGGCCAGCCTGGGCTACCAAGTGAGTTCCAGGAAAGACGCAAAGCTACACAGAGAAACCCTGTCTCGAAAAACAAAAACAAGAAGAGGAAGTATATTTTGGAAATGCTTTTAAAGTCACAAGAACAAATCTTGGTGTAAATTTGAACACATTTTTGATGTGAATATTATTCAAAAGTAAATCACAAATTAAAGGTTTTATACTTAATATATTAAACTCAGATGGACTATGTTACAAAATAAAAAAGATACATATTATCTTAAAGAGTCAAGAATAAGCAAATTAATTACAAGCTTGACAGGTTGCCTATCCAAACTACAACACTGAGTTTTGGATTCTGGACTTTATGAGGAATCATTTCCCAAGCATTATCACAAATTGAAGCTATAATTTTATTAAGCTGATCATCAATCATATGAGAAAGAGTGTGACTGTGTGTTTTACTACCATAGAGAAGAGTGACAGAAAACTCAGTGGAGAAACAGAAAAAGGTGAGGAAATCAAAGGGAATATAGAGCATCCAAATAAGGTAGACAATGACTTCAAATAGAATTTGCCATCGAAGTAGATAAAATAGTCCATTGGAGAATCTTAATAATTAGGATGCTAAATAGAAGACTGTATTTGTTGGCTTTGTTTAATTTCAATATTTGTGAAAGTGCAGACACATTGACAATACTAAAAAAAAGCCCTACACAAAGGAATAGACATTAATAATTCATCAGCTTGTGAGTATATTATTTACAGAGAGTTAATAAAGAGAAAGTGAACTTTTGCTTTATCTTCTGAAAAAACAAAAGTTTTCAGTATCTGCCTCCCCATTTAAAATTGATAGCTAATTTTTGTATCACTTTCATTGACCAGAAGAAATTCAGTAACATTTTTTTAAAATAAATATACAAATCATGGTCTACATTCAGGGCTGTCTTCTAATTATATATGGTGACACCTCATATGTATTTACAATTTTTTAAACTCAGAAATTTATAACAGAAATGAATTTGGATAGCATACTACAGCAAAGATGAGCTATAAGTAACCACCAGAAGCAGAATAGAGAAACGTGTTAGAAGTATGGTGCTCTAAGAGTTGTTTGTAATGATTCTGTCATGGCAAGACACATAGGTGTTTTGTATCATTTCATAAAGAACTCCACAGAGTCAGAAATGAAAGAATAAGGCGCAGAAGATGCCTTAGTAAAAGAAAGTCCCCTAACAAATGACCCAGGAATATGTCCTATGTGGCTTAACATGGTATACTAATTTGAACTAATAGTAGTTAATACCTTAGACTATTGAAATTAGTGATGTTTTTTGGAATGTGCTGTTATAAAACACCATGAACTGTAAGGAAGAGATGCTTTCTTTTGACTTACAGTTGTAGGGGGCTAAGAGTCCATGATGGGGGAGTAGAGGCATGGCAATCAGTGGTAGGTATGGAGACATACAGGAAATGAAGAAATCTCATCTTTTATTGCAAGCACGAAGCAGAGAGTGTAAGCAGAAGAAGGATGAGGCTATACAATGAAAAATCCAGTGATGTGTTCCCTCCAGCAAGGCTGCACCACCTAAAATTCCCTAAACAGTGCCATCAGCTGGGAACCAAGTGTTCAAATACCTGGTTCTTTGGTGGATATTTCTCATTCAAACTACCACAACACTATTCTGAGGTTAAATATTAAAAAATAATTTAGCCCATGAGATTATAAGTATGAAGTTTCAGGAAATAGTTTATCAAAGTTTTTGTAATACTATGACCATATTTTAAAAATTCTAAAGTATTATTTCAAAATGTATTTACGACGTATCCATGATTTCAGTGGGTAGAGAAAAACTCTGTAGACTTTAATTGACTGATGAAACTTTTGAATTCCACATTCATCACATCTTTAAAGATTATTTCATTATTGAAAAGAGCAATCTATTCTCATCAATAAAATGAAATGTAATTATGTCATATTGATGTTAATAATTATTTCTACTGTGCATAGCTACTTGTAAATGTATCTTAGAATTTTCACTAATCAACATGTATTTGTGATATTTTAATGTCTTCATTAGTCAGTCTGGAATATGACTGACATGTGTTCACTGTTACATCTGTATGTATGTACACACACACAATTCTTTTTTATAATAGGCATTTATATGCATATAGTTTATAAATGAACATGGATTTTCTGGTTCTTTGCATTCAATTTATTTCATCTAAATGCGCAATGAGAAACATAAGGAATCTAGATTTAAACTATAGGTAAAAAGTAACATCATGAACATAGGAAAACTAAATCATGGAAATTATATAAGTGTAAAAGAAAGTTCTTCCCTGTTAAAGACTAGAATTATTTTATTAAGTAAAAGGATCAAATGGAAATGAGGTAGTAATAGATTATTAAAAGAAAACTGAACCAAGCTTAGGTGAAATATCTGATGGCACAGAAAAGACACTAGATTTTGGCAAAAGCTTTTCTTTTCTTTTCTTTCTTTCTTTCTTTTTTGTTTGTTTTCTAAGACAGAGTTTCTCTGTGTAGTTTTGGTGCCTCCCCTGGATCTCACTCTGTAGACCAGGCTGGCCTCGAACTTACAGAGATCCACCTGACTCTGCCTCCAGAGTGTTGAGGTTAAAGGTGTGCACCACCACCTCCTGGCTTGGCAAAATATTTTCATCTCAAGGCTGTAATAAAATCTCAAGAGTAGAAAACAGTTTAATAACAAAATGTAAATATATAATAAAAGTAGACTTTTTTTGCTTTTCATTTTGTGACATCAGTCTTTGAGACAACAGATTAGCAAACTTCAATATTTTCAACCATGAAACTTGGAATCATTGATCACATATGAACATGCACACATAGTTTGTATAAATTAAAAAAGTGCTGTCTGAAAACAGTTTGAAAAGAATTTCTTGAATTTTGAATGACTTTTGAAAATATTTAAATATTAAACATTATTTAATCTTTAAAATTATTTCTGAAAACAGAATATTTTAAGCAAAACAAAGGTTAATATAATTTTAGGTAATGCAAATAGTGATACACAATTAAGAGATACTGGATTAGTATTTATCTGCTGATCTAGTGCATATAATAAAAGTATCTACTTCATACATTTAAAAAATGCTGCTGCAATTAAAAAGTATCATTTTCAAAGAATCATAAAGTAAAAATAAATGTATTTTAAAATCACTAATATAGAACCAGAGGAATTTCCATTCAAGATATATTGATAACTGATGCAAAAATCTACAAAAAGTATTATTGTTTATTGAAAATGTAAGGGACTTAGAAAGCAAGTCAAATATATTTTTATTCATAACTGAATAGTCCCACTGAACAAGCAAATTATGAATACATCAAAACAAGATCAGACAGAATATCTAAATAAAATTCATCATTGTATATAAAGAAATCTAAACAGATGGATAAAATATAAAACAACCAATAGCATAAATTAAAGTACTCAGATATGATAAAACATATCACATAGTAGCCAAGAAACTCATTTTCTGATAAAAGTTACAAATGAATATTGGGAAAAACAGCCTTCTCCAAACTGATAAATACAAGTGTATGCACTTGTTAAGTGTGATATTTAAATATAATATATAAACAAATACATAAGATGGAGAAGTTATCTTAAAAATTGAAATTATGTAAAAAAACATGATGAATTTGAGCACTGCTTTTCTGAGAAAATATATCGCTTGAAAATATTCAGATAATCACATTTAGGAGCAGGAAAATAAGGCATCATCATTTGTTTCTATGTAAGTCTTACACACTGACTTCTCCCTGCCTCCCTACATATCAGGAGCTCTCTATCTCTTGATCTCTGGACATACCTATCATAGCAGGATAACACTGTCTCATTCTGGGGAACAGAATGTGAATAAAGTGTATACAGTTTCCAACCAGAAGCTTTAAAGACTTCACTTGTGGACCCAAACTCTTTTTCTAGCAAGACATTGACTGTAATGTGAGATATCTTGCAAAAACAGAATTCCATCATCTTGGGTGTTTAATGAGCTGGATATGGCATAGTTTCCATAAATCATTAACAAGCATGGAGCAGGAACAAAGTGTAAAATCTTGTTGCATTAAGTCTTTTGTGGGTCTCTTGTTCTGCAATACAATCTAGTATTTTTCTTTTTCTGAAGGGGCCAGTTGGCAAATATTTATGTCTGTGAGCCTTTACACTTTCTCACTCTAGGATCCTGTGTTTATAACAGAAAATTAGCATTACATACTGCATGAACAGATGAGAGAGGTATTCCAGGAAGACTATCATTACAAAACAGCCATGGGTGGGTTATGGCTAACTAAATAGCAAAGTAATTGATGGCATGTTAATCATATTTGCTGGGTAAGACAAATACATATGGTTGATTCTAGGTTCCTTAGAGTGAGGAAATTCTCTGTATTGTTAGAAGATACTATATTTTCTTATTACTTTCTTCTACTCCACTTGGCATGCTGTCTGTCATTCGAAAAAAACCTGGTGCCTGGGAACTCAGGTACTTTCTTGACAGATTTCACCTAGAGTATGTGGCCTCCACTGCCCTCCCCTCTGGATTCTTCATGTATTTGCAGGAGTGTTCCACTTGTTTCCCTGCCTAGATCTCCCCATCTGACTTCATTTCTTATTCTTCTCTATAGGCAAGTTATTGAATATAGATCTAATTTTCCATTTATGTTGCTTTTCATATCATTCTCATTTGTTTGCTGGGGATTTGGTTGGCTTGCTTTTATTTTCTTTCTGTTTTTTGTTACTGTTGTGTTTTTTAAATTGTTTTGTTTTGTTACTTTGTGGCTGGACCTCACTATGTAGTCTCAGGTGGTCAGAAATTTCAGTGCTGAAATTTGAAATGTGAATGACCACAAAGAGTTTCATTTCTGCTGCTTGTTTTCTGCCTTCTTTAGGCTGAGCTCTAGTTAGGACATAGGGGACTAGGTAACAATGCAAAACTTACCATATATGATTTTATAATTATGTAAAAGAATATTTAATGATTCATTTTGCTAGCTGCTTATAAAATTAAATAGACATCCATAAAAATCCTGGGGATGTAGCTCAGAAGAGAGAAAACCTACCAAGCAAGCCTGACAGTTTAATCCCTTATACCACACAAACCAGACATGGTGGTGAACACAAGTAAACCCAATCCTTGGAGGCTGTGAAATTAAAGTCCAAGGTCATCTTACTGTCCCTTGTACAGCACTCAATTTCAGCCTCCCCTAGAGGCCAGGACTTAAAGAAAAAAAATACCTCCTCATTTAATATTAGGAAGAATTTGTTTTTCTTTCCACAATATGGTGTTATGGCAGTCTGTGCCTTAAGAGGATTTCACTTCTTAAAAGGCATAATATTTCTTAAATCTTTGGTAAGGTCAGTTTTTCTTTTAGAAATGACATTTCTGGACCACAATGCTGTCTTAGGATGTGATGCCATTTACTCTAAGCTTCAGTACATGTTCCTTCAGCCATAATCAAAAGAACTCTTCAAACAGAATGCAGACCCATTTTTAAAGGCTAACTCCTAAAAGGAGTTATTCATTTCAAAAAGAAACTGTTAAAAGCCTTAAGAGTTCCCACAATTTCTATACCAAGCCTCCAAAACTAGAATGTTCCTGCTTAACTACGTGAGTTTTTTAAAATCATACTATAAGGGAAATGTAGCTACAATTTTTAATTATGTTTTGAATTATTAACAACCTTTTGGTGTTCCCCTAGTTCCTTTTCTGTCATGGAAATTGTAGGTATTAACTGTCTAGACCATGTTTCTAGATTAACTGGTATTATATAATTTGGTTACAGAAGTAGGGAGGAAAAAATAATAACCAGTAAGCAAAAGTTATGGAAACTTCTGTTCAGAATGACATTTCCAATCTTGTCCAATAGGAATAATAAATTATGATTAATTGCATAAATGAAGAAAAAATGTGTTGTTATAAGAGGAAATTTAAATATCAGAAAGTAAAATAGCTTCTCTGAAGTCTCCTCTTGTCTAACCACAACTTTTTCTCTGTTTCTTGTATTTGGCGTTTAGAACAAGCTGAACATTTCAGTGTAAGGATAGCATAAATTACATGTAATTTAGGAATACATTTAAAAAATGGAGGACATCTGGTTAAGCTTATTCCTAAGAATATAAGCCAAAACCTTGATAAAATACAGGAAAGAGTTTTAATGACCTGGTATTACAGAGTAAACTTGATGCTCTCTATAGCACAGACTTAAACAAGAATGACTGCAAATAGAAGGTCATTCTAGAAGCTGTTGAATCAGCCAGGCAAGAGTGAAGTTGGAAATAATTGATTGGAGTGGAGTTGGAAATAATTGATTGGCAGACATTTGGAGAAACAATAGACTTAGTGTTTAAAGGGATTTTTAAAGAAATGAAGATGAGTTATTTAATATTATCCATGAATGTTCAGTTTCAGAATGTATAACAGTGAAGAAGGATGTGACATGGAGCCACTGAGATCCAGGACAGGCACCAAAACTACACAGAGAAACCCAGTCTCGAAAAACCAAAAAAAAAAAAAAAAAAGAAGTACAGTAAATTGTGCAAGAAAAAATTCTTGGTCGGTGACCATCAGAGTTCTTGTTTGGTAAAGAAATTGATAGCTCATGTTCATGGATGCTATGGAAGGCAGTAGTGGTGGAAAAGAAAATGAGTCTTTATCCATGAAGCAGAAGTAATGAATTAGATAGAACTTTCCCAATTAATTAGGAGCATATCTCAACATGTTTTATATTATCAATGTTACTAAATGTTTGGAGATTTCTCCCACAGTTAGAGTGGAAATCTCTGAGAGTACTCACATATCTCTCACCACCACACCCTGACCTTCAGAGGGTCAGGAAAGTGTCTCTGTTTTGAGTATTGGATTAGAATGGTGGAATAGTTAAAGCAGGAAGGGGATTGCCTATCCAATCTTAAGAATCTATAGCTTGAATCTGGGTCCACCCTAACTGTTATAGATTGAATACCACATTACATCTTCATTCAGAAGATCTCTACCACACTAACCTAACCTGTGGACCTTGTTCATTCTTCTCTATGTAATCATAACCTCTGGCAAATGCTTTCTGTGTTGATGCCCCCCCACTTTTTTTTCCACACCATTGATTGGAACCTATTCTTTCTGCACTGAATTGCATATGCTCTTTGACCAAAGAACAAGCTATTCTAGCTCTTTTCTGGAAATGATTGACTCTCTTTCTGAGGAGCATGTAGAACAGTCATGAATCATCCTAATTTAATCTAAGGTAGATTTGATTTGCAGCTTGGCTCTTAGAAGACTTGTTTTATAGTTCACCTTTGTAACTGTACTTAGTAATGCTTTGGAGTTTCCAATGGAAACAGGATTATTTAATCATTTCTTCTTTTCCCCTAAGATTCCTAAAAGACACACTTCTAAGAGCAGGGCTCAGATTCTCAGCCTCTCAATAGCTACTTTTTTCTCAGGATTCAATGCTTGTTAAACACACAAACAAAAACCCAGTTCAAAATTGGCCTTATCAGAGAGGTGTGATGATAATGCCAAGCCCAAGTCTGGGCTGTGTCCTGGCATTCACAGATGGCTACCAAGCATTTGAAATACAGAGGCTGTCAAAATATGCTCAGTCGCCAGGCGGCGGTGGCACATGCCTTTAATCTCAGCACTCAGGAGGCAGAGCTAGGTGGATCTCTGAGAGTTCGAGGCCAGCCTGGTCTACAGAGTGAGATCCAGGAAAGGCTCCAAAACTACACGGAGAAACCCTGTCTCGAAAAATCAAAAAAAAAAAAAAAAAAAAGTACTCAGCCATAAATAAATTTGAGTTTTGAAGAAGTAGACCCCCTACCTAAGGATACATGGATACATACTGCTTTGTTAGTAATCATTTGTTTCATGAAGAAGTGTTAATAATTTGTACACATTAAATAAAGTGGAAGCTATGCGATCTCCATAAGTAAACTGGGAATGCGGGGGAGGGGAGCAATGGAGGGTAGAAGATGGGGGATGAGAACATAAGGGAATGGAATGGTCAAGCTGGAACAGGGATGGAGTAGGAGAGCAATGAAAGAGATACCATGATAAAGGGAGACATCATGGGGATAGGGAGAAACCTGGTGTCGATTACTGCTACAACCTGGTGCTAGGGAAGTTCCCAGGAATCCACAATGATGACCCAAGCTTAGACTACTAGTAATAGTGTAGAGGGTGCCTGAACTGGCTTACCCCAATAATCAGATTGGTGAATACCCTAACTGTCATCCTAGAGCCTTCATCTAGTAACTGATGGGAGCAGATGCAGAGATACACAGCCAAACACCAGGCCATGCTCCAGGAGTCCAGTGGAAGAGAGAGAAGAGGGTTTCGATGAGTAAGGGGCATCAAGATCATGATGGGGAAACCTACAGAGACAACCAAACCAACTAATGGGAACTCATGAACTTTGGACCTACAGCTGTAGAGCCTCCATGGAACTGGACTAGGCCTTCTGCCTAAGCAAGACAGTTGTGTAGCTTATTCTGCTTGAGGGGCCCCTGGCATTGGGATCAGAATCCATCCCTGGTGCAAGAGCTGGCATTTTTGGAGCCTACTACCTATGGTGGGACACTTCACACAGACTTAAGGCAGGGAGAGGGGCTTGGACTTGCCTCTACTGAATGGACCAGGCACTGCTGACTCCCCAAGGGAGGCCTTATCTTGTTGGAGGAGGATGTGAGAGGTGAGAAGGCCAGAGGGGTGGGAGCAGGGAAGAGAGGGGGAATCTGTGGTTTGTATCTAAAATGAATAAAAAATTCCTTAAAAAAAAAAACTATAGCATCTATAACTCACAGGAGGATTTGCATTGTGTTTCTGTTTGGTAGCTTTGTCTTTTCCTCATTTTTTTTCTATTTTTTTTAAATCAACTTCTCTAGTTGGTATATATAGTAACATCCTCAAACCAAGACATCTCCATTATTCGTTATGATCCTAATCTTCTGTCTACCTCGATCCACCCTCTTACCTGCTGTGCCCCTTCCTCTTACTAAAAGTTACCTTTCCTGTTAAACACACACACACACACACACACACACACACACGCACGCACGCACGCACGCATGCACGCACGCATGCACATATTCATAAGATCCTGAAGAACTACTGAGCTAATGAAACATAAAATGCTTAGATTCCAAAAGGAAACACGGATGGGTGTGATAATAATCCTTGAATCTTTTCATTTTTAATACATGAATAAAGTGTAATTAGATATATATGCAAGATGTGTATGTGCCTCGGTGTGTGTGCACGTGTGTGTGTGTGTGTGTGTGTGTGTGTGTGTGTGTGGGTATGTGTGTGTGTGTGTGTGTGTGTGTGTGTGTGTGTGTGTGTGTGTGTACATGGTGTTAGCACGTGTTTTTCCAACATTTTCCTCAATCCCTCTCTACCTTATTTTTTGGGACAGAGTATTTTACTGAACCTAGGTTGTTATTTTGGCTATAACAGCAGGCTAGTGAACTCCTGAAACCTATAGGTATAGGGAAAAGGGGCTGGCTAAAGAAACCCACCCTTACCCTGGAGCCCAGAACTAGGGAAAGATGGCTCAGACCAGGGCAGAAAGAAACACAGTTTGGCTCAGTCAGATCAGAGCCACATCTGCCCCTGGCCAACTGATTTGTGAAACCCCCCAATCACAGAGCAGGACAGTAGAACCCTGGGCCCCAAGTCAACCCCTGTTTGACTCCATCCCAAGACATCCTTTGTAAACTGCCTGGCCTAGTCAGTTAGGAAAAGCGCTGTTCTCTCCACCCTGGTAGAGGCAGCTACTCTCCTGGAATCCTTCCCAAATAAATCTCTTTCTCAAAAGAGTTTGGGGTGTGAAGACCTTCATTCACTGGTGCACAGAAGAACCTTGCTGGGACATCCCATAGTGGATTGAGCAAGGTTTGAGCTGAACAGAAGAACTTTGCTAAGACATCCCATAGTGGATTGAGCAAGAGGGAGCTGAACAGAAGAACCTTGCTAACATATCCCATAGTGGATTGAGCAAGGGAAGCTGAACAGAAGTTCCTTGATGAGACGCCCTTCAGTGGACAGAGCAAGAGAGAGCTGAAAAGTAATACTTTTCCCCTGAGCTGGAAGAGGTTGCTACATTTTTGCAATTTCTTAGACCAGAGAAGCAGAGCTCTGCTAGGAAGCTCCCTTAAGTGGGGGCTGAGCAAAGCTCAGCTGTAGTGGCTCTCCAGGAGAGGAGCAGGATAGACCATCCCCCATCACACCAGGTATAACCTGACTTTCCTGAACAGTCAGGATACCCTTCTCTGCTAAAGCAGTTCTAGGCCTGACTTTCCCGAGAAGTCAGAAAAACTTCCCTCCAGGGCTGAACTCTCTCCTAGCAGTTCCAGTCATCAGAGCTGTGCTAAACAGCTCCAGGTGTTCAGGACACCTTCAGGGCAGAGCTATTGCTCTGAGCAGCTCGAGATGTCCAGGATACCTTGCCCTCCAGGGCTGAACTGTCACATTTTGGTGCCAAAATCCAGAACCAAACCCAGAGATGTTGCAACCAATTTACTTACAATAGGTCTCTATAAATGAAAGCTGGGATTATGAGCACACACATCTAGCTTTTTATTTAGGTTCTGACATGCATACTCAGGTCCTCATGTTTGTACAGCATGTAGTCTACCCACTGAACCATCACTCCAGTCTATTACAGAAATTTTTATTTAAAAAGTCTTATTTTTTTTTTCGAGACAGGGTTTCCCTGTGTAGCTTTGCGCCTTTCCTGGAACTTTCTTGGTAGCCCGGGCTGGCCTCGAACTCACAGAGATCCTCCTGGCTCTGCCTCCCGAGTGCTGGGATTAAAGGCGTGCGCCACCACCGCCCGGCTTTTAAGTCTTATTTTTTTAAGTGTATATAATACTACATTTTTCCTAGTGGTCAAGAATGTGGATCAAAATACAGAAACATATCAGTGTTGAAGCAATGATTTCTAGACTTTAGACATTTAAATTATGTATGTATTTTAAATTACATTAAAGAAGACAGGGACGCCACCTGACATCTACATGCACAGTGACTTCAGTAAATCTTTTTTACAAGATTTTTGCCTAGGTGTAATTCAAACATGCCTCAGGCTTAATATATTCCCCAGTTCAGTTCTATCACAAATAAAATCAGCTCAGTAAGTGAAAAAATAGCAAACAATAATATAATGGAAGCCATGTTAGAGTCACATGACATGCCAAATAGATACTTGTTTTACTAACAAAAGCTTTAGGTAACATACTCCAATTTGTGGAAAATAAAACACTAGGTAACTGTTACTGACTTCAAGTTAACAATGATAACAACAAAAATAGTGATAATAATAATTAATTTTTATTCAGGTTCTCTATTAAGAAAAACTTCAGCATCTGTCCCAATTTTAAAGAAGACATTTTCCAGATAGTACACACTTTAGGGGCCTTATCCTCACATTGTTGACTCAGCTTCTGTGATGGGTATCTAAATGTAGTAAGTTAACAGGGTTTAGAGGATATACATTTATGAGTTTGTCTATGATAATGCTCCCAGTTGAAAAAAGAATGGAGACCCACTCTGTGTGGGCAGTTCCAGCCCAGGGGATAGAGTAAGCTGACTGAAAAAAGGGATTTTTCTTTGGGCTGCCAGTTTACACACAAACACAAAAAAATGATGAGGAGACTTACTATTAATTATGAAAGCTTGGCTGACAGCTGAGGCTGTTTCTAATTAGTTCTTATGACTTAAATTAACCCATCTATATTAATGTACATCCTGACATGTGGCTTGTAGTTTCTTACCTCTCCTCCTGCATGTCCTATTTCCTCTGCATCTCCCCTCAACTCCATCTTTCTTCTCAATATTCTCTCTGCCCTGAAAATCTGACATTCCTATTGACCATTCAGCTTTTTCTTAAAATCAGTCACAGTGACATATCTTTACACAGTGTAATCAAATGTCTCCTTTTTGTCTAAATAAAAGGAAAGGATTTAACTCTGACATACTAAAACTATATACAACAAGAACAATTATCAGTTAAGGATTACATTTACAATGTCCAGTCCATTTGCATTTGCATATTTTCAAAGAAAATACTCCATTATTTGTTCTACCTCAGTGAATTCAAAATGTTGTTCCTAATTTACCTTTTATCATAACTAAGGGAAAATATAACTATAACTATCAACTTTTCAACTCCATCAAAGACCTTAGTAAACGAAGTGCATTGTGATCAACATAGAGAAATAACAGAGACATCTGGGTACCTGTACGTTCACCCAAAGTTCCTCTGCAACATTGGGGCATCCAATCTTCAGTCTATAGGTCTAGAATATCTGGCAGACTCTTCTAAGTAGGAATTTTGAAGGACTGTCCTACCTAGTCTTGACAAAGTTCAGCAGTCACTTCCCTGTGTGTTCTGCAGAATATCCGGCAGACTTTTTTCTAAAGCAGAAATTTTGAATGACTGTCCCACCTTATTTTGGCAAAGTTTAACAATTATGTTCCCTTTGTGTCCTTAATGTCCAGTTTGGACAGCATATTGGCAGCAGTGAAGGCAAGAGAAGTTTCTTGCTCAAATAGCTAGCTTTGCCAAAATGAAAACAAACTCCATATGAAGGTACTTCGATGCCCATCATCCTTTTATGAAGAAGATTAGTGCTGCCAGGAGCAGACATATCTTACTGTCATGAACAGCCCTATGTTATTAAAACATTAAAATGCCATATTCTGTGGGTGTTTGAAGTGTTTGAAAACCATCTATCTATTAAAATATGTTTCTGATTGACCTTGAAAATATACCTAACTTTGACCCATACTTTGATGGTTATAGGTGACTATGTACTAATTTGCATTTCTTTATTATCCTAAATAGTTTGTAATATAACTTTCAAGGACTAGAAATGTACATTACATTGTTAAATCGCTGTATAGATACAATTCCTTAAGTAAGAGTAAAAACTTATGTATAGTATATTCGAACAAAAATAACCTTAAATTTGTAACAAAATACATAAATCTATACCATTGTAAAATATTTAAGACTAGTAGTTCTTTTTAGTTTAAAAGTAGATTTAATAATTTACCTTTTTATTCTATCAAGTCTATACCCCCCCTTTTCTTTTTCAGAATGAGATCCCTGAATCTAATATCCTTCGTTCAGCATTTTTTGTGACCATTACCAATAACAACTTGTAAACAACCCCCCTAAATGATGCGAAATTTCCATAATCTACTGAATGACTAAAAAACACACACCGACCTCTTGGAAATGTGGGTGCTGTTCTCCTCTAGACTGCTTCCTGTTGTCTGGGGGTATATACATCTTTGGGAAATCCTGAGAAAACTAGGATAATGGTCAAGTCCTGGCTAGAATAGTCTGTAAGGCTATACCATCTCAGCCATGAGCCTTTAAGCTGCTCTGAGGAAACTGCAACAGAGGCACTCTGAGGGACTGGATCCCTTGGGGAATCCATTTTCAAAGGTGTTTGGTCCCCTTCGTAAGACACAGACTTTCAAGGTAACATATATATCTCCATTAACACAAGTATGGAATGTATGCACAAGTCAGTTAAAGATAATTTTTTGTTTAAGCAGGTAAAATACACATCACCTGTTTTGTAGGTTTTAGAGTTTATTTCTTTATGTCTGTAGTCAGGATTTTTAGGGGATCTCCCTTGGTCAAATCTGATCCTCTTTAACCTTGAATGAATCCACAGCTTTTCACTTTCTGTGGAAACAAAAGTGTAACCTCTACTCCAACACAAAATATTTTTGTCTTCCATTTTGTAGTTAAGACATTCTAAAACTATATAGGTTGTTTTAATTTTGCAGGGTTTTTTTTTTTGCTTTTTTGTGATTAAGATTTGATATATAATATTGATGGATTTGTATTGTTTTCTTGTTGCTCTCTATGGAGAATTCAATATGAACAATATATTTAACAAAGAATGCACACATGCCCATTGTTTCTTTGTGCTATAAATATTGGATGGGATTCATATTGTAATGACAAAAGAATAATTTGTAAAGGGTAGTTTAAATAAAAACATGAATATGCATAAATGAAGAACACCAGAGCTTCTGCCTAATGGAATTCCATAGAAAGACATTACACAGCACTTACATGGAGATTACAAGTGAGAAACAAAGTTATTTACCTTCTCCAATTCCCAAACATTCTCTGGACAAAGCGCCATGGAGAGACTAAACTTCCTATGTGGTGTGTTAAAAGATTTACTCTTAATAGCTGTTCGGTTTAAGTGCTAAGCAGTTTTTAACCATTCAACTTTACTATTGACAAACAAAATTTCTTTTCCTAATCCATTCTGCATTATTTTTTCCAAGTTTATGACATCACAATATGGGAGAATGTACTTGTATTTTAGAATGTGATAATTTTCTCCCTCTTACAAACACTAAGTGATAATTTTGCGGTTTTTATAATAGAATGTCTCTCAGCAGTTAGCATTTGTTCATCAGAAATCAAAAACTTGCCGGGCGGTGGTGGCGCACACCTTTAATCCCAGCACTCGGGAGGCAGAGGCAGGCGGATCTCTGTGAGTTCGAGGCCAGCCTCCTGTCTCGAAAAACCAAAAAAAAAAAAAAAAAGAAGAAATCAAAGACTTCAAAATCAACAAGATGCCATATAGGATCCAGACTCTCTGTGTGTTTTCCATTATTATGTGACTTATCCTTTTTATATTATTTTTATTTCCTTTAAAGACTTTATCTTATTTCTTATATTTTTCTATGACTGTCTATATCTTTTTACTTTTCTTTTTTAAATCTATGCACATTTTCAAACACACTGTGACCTGTTAATAGGTTTTTTTCCCATCTGTACCTGCTGTACTGCATATCTGTAACCTTTTTTTGTCTGTAAGAGCAAAATATTAAACTGCTGCACAGCTTAGCTCATAGTGTGCAGGTGACTCAAGCCTACAGGCAGGAGCTAAAAGATGCATCTCTGAAACATGGGCTGCGTGAGAGATTGTGGTAATAGGAAGCCACATTTGACTCCATTTTTATGTTTGGAAGCTTTTAAAGATTTTTTGGGTCTTTTGTGGAAATACATGCCCAATGTTTGGTGCCATTTAGGCTGACATTTCTTTGGGCTGCCAGCTCACAAAAATGACACAGAGACTTCTTCTTAGTTATGAAAGCTCAGGTGATAGCTTAGGCTTATTTCTAACTAGCTCTTATAACTTAAATTAACCCATTTCTATTAATATACATTCTGTCACCTGACTCATGGCTTGTTACCTCTCCTCCTGTATATCTTGCTTCCTCTGCATCTCTGGCCATCTCCGAACAACTCCATTCTTCTTCCCAGCACTCTCTCTGCCCCACAAATCCTACCTAGCTATTGACCATTCAGCTTTTTTAAAACCAATCACAGTGGCATATCATTATACAGAATAATTAAATATCTCTCAATATTTAAAAAAAATATGTTTCCTGACTATGAACACAATGTGAATGGCTGCCTCATGTCCCATAGCCAAAGCAGAAGTCCTTATGATCACTAAGACTGACCTCCTGTGATGTACTGTGTCCTAAAGAATGAGTCTGTATAATCCTTTCCTTATTTACATTGCTTCATTCTTGTTTTGCCACTGCCAAAAGAAAATAACTAAGACACCTCCCAACTTATCTGTATTTTTTGTTTTATTACTTTCATTGGATCCAAAAAAAAAAAAATGTTGTTTTAAGTGAATAAAATTCAAGCAACACATTTAGCTTAATGAAGCAGAGCTAAAAATAATGAATGGTGAGTGGAGTTTTACATAAATGCCCAGGTCTTCACAACTTTACTTACTGGGAGGTAAATAATTCTGATACAATGTCCTGTCAACCATTCTTCAGACTCTCACACATGCACTGCACCAATAATCACCTGCAGCCATCATTATTCTCTTAGTTGACTAGTGACCTTGTCACTTCTATCTGCATTGTACACAAGCATCTCATTCTTCTTCTAATTTATGTCTTCACTTCCTAGTAGGAGTAATTGCAATTATATGTTGAAAATAAATGTGTTTATATTTAATTTTCATTTAAGAAATAGGAGAGCATTTTTACTTGCATTAACTGCATACAAGGGCATTTCCCTTTGCCCTTCAGTGACCCCACTTAGAAATACTTTCGTTGAACCAATGTATAAATGAATCCATTATTTCTCGTGATATACGTATTAAGGACTTGTGTTTTCAGTATGTTAACAAAAGTTTCCTGACATCAGTGTTCCTGAAGGCAATCTCCATCAGTGAGAGCCAACATTCTTGAATGTGTGTAAGTTCCAAACTGAGGAGATAAGGAAAGGAGGCAGAAAGAATGCACGGTGGCAGCTAGAAATGAAGACTGATTCATGAGAATCAGTCAAAAGTGTCTTCCAGAATCAGCTACTCTGTGCTTGCTCTCCTTTGGAAATATGACCATCATAGAGTAAGGTGTCCATCCACATGCAGCTTTTTATGTGGGACTGGAGATAGAATGCAGGCTTCCCACATGCTAGATAACCAGACAAGGACTGTCCACTGGGCACTGAACTGTGCCCACAACTCTATTTGCAGTTGTAGTCACAGGCCCCTTGTTACTTTTCATTCAGAGAGAAGTTCTCCCTAAACTACCCAGGATTGACTTGAGCTCACTCTGTGTTTCAAGCAGTCCTTAAACTTGAGATCCTCCTGCTTCAGCCCCCTGAGGATCTGGGACTGCAGGAGGATGTCACTGGGCCTGACTTGGTTGTCTTAAAGTTAGTACATGTGGCACAGTTGCCGAGGGGCAGGAAAGACACTTTTACCTGACTGTCTTCTTTCTCTTGTGGTTAAATGGTGAGATTTGATAAATAGATAGAAATAAAAAAAACAGACAAAGCAAAGACAATTAAAATTGTTTATAGAAAATAGCTTCCTTCACAATCCAAGTAAATAAGCAAACAAATTGCTAAGAGTGGCTGACCTGAATCACCACTGGAGCAAGCATACAGGTTCACAAACCTACTCAGAGAAACATTTTCAACAGCAGTATTCTCACTAAATAAAGAAGGGGAGCCCTTATTTATAATATCATGTCTTGGGGTCACCATGATCCTGATAGTGATAACAAGGCACAATTCAGAAAAGAGAAAATTTTCCTGGATTCCCTGCTACACTGTAATATCATGCCTCTGGGAGCGAACAGTACACATGCCCCAGAACACTAGAAAACATACACAAGAACCATCTCTCCTCAGACATGCAGCCACACACAAAATAAAGCTACCAGAATATTCACGATCATTCTTCAAAATTTTTTTTTTATTTTACACTGAATGTTGAAGCTTGGTGAATCTTGAAATCAAATGCTGCAAGTCAAGACAGAAGGAATATAAAGATTTAATTTCTTTCTTATTTATTTCCTTTCTTTATTTTTATTCTTCTTTCATATGTTATATCACAACTGCAATTTCCCATCACTCCTCTCCTATCAGTCTCTTCCCCACCTCACCTCTCTCCCAGATAAACTTGTTCTCTGTTTCTCTTATAAAAAAAGTAAGAGACCAGGCCTCCTTGGAATAGCCACCATCCACCAAACATTGCCTAACAAGATAGAGTAAGACTGGGCACAAACTCATATCACAGCTGGATGTGACAACCCAGTAGGAGGAAAACGGTCCCAAGCACAGTTAAAAGGGTCATAGACACTCCCCACCACCATTGTTGGGAGACCCAGAAAAATGCCAAGCTACAGAACCATAAGTATATGCAGAGGACCTAGTTCAGACACACACAGGGTCTGTGTTTGTCACTTCAGTTTCTCTGGGCCCCTATGAGCCCTGCTTAGCTTATTCTGTGGCCCAGGTTTTCATGTTATTCTCATCCAGTATGGCTCTTGAGGTCCTTCCTCCCCATCTTCTATGGGTTTCCCCCTAGTGTCTGCGTCTGCTCCCATCAGTTCCTGGATAATGCTCCTTTGATGACAATTGGGCTAGACACTGATTTATGACTATGGCAGAATATCATTAGTAATCATTTTGTGAACTTTTTCCCCCAAGTTGTGTTTGGCTCAATTCTGGGTTTCTGGGCTTTCCAGTCACTGGTTGGAGACTACCCAAGCAGTGTCAGACATGGGCTCTCTCTTGTGGTATGGGCCTCAAGTTGGACCAATCATTGGTTGACCACTCCCAGAAATTCTGTACCACCATTACCCCAGCACATCTTGCAAGAAAGACAGATTGTAATTCGAAGGTTTTGTAGCTGGGTTGGTGTACCAGTCCAATTGCTGGAAGCTTTGCCTAGTTATAGAAGATGGCTAGTTCAGACTCCATATGCCCTAGGAGACTTTGCTAGGGTCACTCTTATGGGTTCCAGGGAGTTTTCACTGCACTAGGCTTCTATGTTGCCTCCCAAATGTCCACCAGTTCCAGTTGTCTTTCCAAGTGATCTTTCCCTCTGACTCTCAACCCCTGTCTTATCCCTCCTGTTCCCATCCCTACCCCTACCTCAGTCCACCTACAAATTCTTCTATTTCCCCTTTCCAGGGAGGTCCATGAATTCCCCTTTGAGCCCTGCTTGTTACTTAGCCTCTCTGGATCCATAGGTTGTAGCACGATTGTCCTTTACTTAACAACTAATGTCCACTTATAAATAAGTACATACCATGGTTGTTTTTTGGGGGTCTGAGTTATCTCACTTAGCATGATCTTTTCCAGTTCCATTCATTTGCCTGCACATTTCATGATGTCATTGTTTTTAACAACTGAGTAGTACTCCCTTGTGTAAAGTACCACTTCTTCTTTATCCATTTTCAGTTGAGGAACATCTGGGTTATTTCTAGCTATAATAGATAGAGCTACTATGAATATGTTTGTGTAGCTGTCCTTGAGATAGGATGAAGCATCCTTTGAGCATATGCCCAAGAGTGATATAGCTGAGTCTTGAGGTAGATTGATTCATAAATTTCTGAGGAAATGCTATATTGATTTCCACAGTGGCTGTACTAGGTTGTACTCCAATCAGCAGTGAAGGAGTGTTCCCCTTGCTCTATATCCTTGCCACCATGAGCTGTCACTTGAGTTTTTTTATTTTAGCCATTCTGACAGGTGTAAGGTAGAATCTCAGTCATTTTAATTTGTCTTTCCTTATTGGTTAACAAGGTTGAACATTTCTTCTTGTTTCTCAGCAATTTAAGTTTCCTCTGTTGAAAAATTCTGTTTAGATCTGTACCACATTTTTAATTCAGTTAGTTGGTTTGTGGAGGTCTAGTTTCTTGAATTCTTTATATATTTTGGATGTTAACCCTCCCTCTGTCAGACATGGAGTGGAAAAAATCTTTTCCCATTCTGTATGCTGCCATTTTGTCCTATTGACAGTCCTCACCAAAACTTGTCATTTCATGAGGTCCCATTTATTTATTGATTGTTCTTAGTGCCTGCATTATCAGCCAGTTCTTTAGAAAGTGGTCTTCTATGCCAATGAGTTCAAGGGTATTCCCCACTTCCTCTTCTACCAGATTCAGTATATCTATTTTTATGTTGAGGTCTTTCTTCTCAAAGCTGATATCCAGTTAGATCAGCACCACTTTTTTTTTCAAGATGGTTTCTGTATTCTGTTGTGTATTTCTAGCTTTTTTTTAAATCAAAAATATGATATCCATAGGTGTATGGATTTGTGTCTGAGTCTTCTAGTCTATTCCATCGATAAATCTTTTTTTTTTTTTTTTTTTTTTTTTTTTTTTTTTGGTCTTTCGAGACAGGGTTTCTCTGTGTAGCTTTGCGCCTTTTCTGGAACTCACTTGGTAGCCCAGGCTGGCCTCGAACTCACAGAGATCCGCCTGGCTCTGCCGCCTGAGTGCTGGGATTAAAGGCGTGCGCCACCACCGCCTGGCCTTTTTTTTTTTTTTTTTAATGCCAGTATCATGTGACTTTCATTACTATAGTTCTGTATTAGAGCTTGAATTCAGAGATGGTGATACCTCTGAATTTTTTTAATTATACAGGATTATTTTAGCTATCCTAGGTTTTATTTTTCCATATGAAGTTGAGTGTTGTTCTTTCAAGGTCTATAAAGAATTGTGTTGGAATTTTGATTGGAATTTCTTTAATCTGTAGATTGCTTTTGGTAATATGGCCATTTTAACTGTGTTAATCCAATTGATCAATGAGCATGAGAGATCTTTTCATCTTCTGATATCTTCTTCAATTTCTTTCTTCAAAGACCTGAAGTTTTTGTTGTATACATCTACTTGCTTGGTTAAGGTTAACCCAAGGTATTTTATGTGTGACTATTGTATGTGTTGTTTCCCAGATTTTTTTATCCTTCTGTTTGGCATTTGTATATAGGAGGGCTACTGATTTTTTTTAGAGTTAATCTTGTATCCAGACACTTCACCAGAGGTGATATCAGTTGTAGAAATTCCCTCATAGAAGTTTTGGAGGGTCTTGTTATACAATCATATCATCTGCAAATAATATTGCTTTGATTTCTCACTTTCCAATTTCTAGCCAGTTGATGTCTTTCAGATGTCTTATTGCTCTAGCTAGAATTTCAAGTACTGTATTGAATAGATATGGGGAGTGTGAACAACTTTGTCTTGTTTCTGGTTTTAGTGGAATTACTTTGAGTTTCTCTCCATTTAATTTGATGTTGGTTATAGGCTTGTTGCATATGCCATTATTATGTTTATATATGTCCCTTGTATCCCCAAATCTTTCCAAGATTTTCATCATGAAAGGGTGTTGGATTTTGTCAGAGGCAATTTATACATCTAATGAGATGATTATATGTTTTTTTCTTTCAGTTTGTTCATATTGTGGATTACATTGACAGATTTTCATACATTGAACCATCCCTGCATCTGTGGTATAAAACCTACTTGATCATGGTAGATGATCTTTTTGATGTGTTCTTGGATTTGGTTTGTGAGTATTTCATTAAGTATTTTTTGCCTATAATTGATCTGTAACTTTCTTTGTTGAATCTTTGTGTGGTTTGGGTATCAGGGTATTGGGACCTCATATAATGAACTGAACTATGTTTCCTTTGTTTGTAGTATGTGGAATAATTTGAGGAGGATTGGCATTAGTTCTTATCTGAAAGTCTAGTAGAATTCTTCACTAAAATCATCTGGCCTTAGCCTTTTTTGGTTGGGAGACTTTTAATTATGCTTCTATTTCCTTGGTGGTTATAGGTCTATTTAATTTGTTTATCTGATCTTGATTTAATGTTGGTTAGTGGTATATATCAAGAAAATTATCCATTTCTTTTAGATTTTCCAATTTTATGGAGTACAGGTTTTAAAAGTATGACCTAATGTTCCTTTGGATTTTCGAGGTATCTGTTGTTATGATCCCCTTTTCTTTTCTGACTTTGTAAATTTAGATATTGTCTAAGTAGTTTAGATAAGTGTTTGTACATCATGTTGATTTTCTTAAAGAATGAACTCTTGGTTTCATTGATTCTTTGTATCATTCTCTTTTTTTCTAATTTATTGATTTTACCACACAGTGATTATTTCCCGCACTCTATTCCTTTTGGATGTGGTTACCTCTTTTTGTTCAAGTGGTTTTAGGTAAATTATTAAATTGCTAAGATGAGATATCTCTGATTTCCTTATGTAGGCACTTAGTGCTATGAAATTTCCTCTTAGTACTGCTTTCATTGTGTGCCATAAGTTTGGGTATGTTGTGTATTAATTTTCATGGAATTCTAGGAAGTCTTTAATTTCTTTCATTATTTTTGCCTTTACCCAGTAGTCATTCAGTAGAGAGTCATTCAGTTTCCAAGAGATTGTAAGCTTTCTTTTGTTCCTATTGTTTTTGAATTCCAGTTTTAATCTGTGGTAGTCTGATAGGATGCCCAGGGCAGGGCGGTATTTAAATTTTCTTGTATTTGTTGAGATTTGCTTTGAGACTGAGTGTGTGGTCAATTTTGAAGATGTTTTGAGAGGTGTTTTCTTTTGTGTTTGTATGAAATATTCTGTAGATATCTGTAAGGCACATATGATTCATAAGATCTATTAGTTCCAGTATATTTCTGTTCAATTTTTGTTGGGATGACCTGTCCATTGTTGAGAGTAGGATATTGAAGTCTCCTACTACCAATGCTTGAGGGCTAATGTGTAATTTAAGCTCTAGTAGTATTTACTTTACAAGCTTGGGTACCCTTGCATTTGGGAAACAGATTTTAAGAACTGAAAGATCATCTTGGTGGATCTTTCTTTTGATGAATACAAAGTATACTTCCCTGTCTCCTTTGACTAATTTTACATGGATTTCTATTTTGGTAGATATTAAAATGACTACAGCAGTCATTCTTTTTTCTTATTTTCATTTGCATGGAAAATCTTTGCCTAATGCCTTACTCTGAGGCAATGTCTGTCTTTGATGTTGAAATGTGTTTCTCGTATACAGCAGAAAGATGGATCCTGTTTTTACATCCACCCAGTTAATCTGTGGTTTTTTTTTTAATTTATGGCATTGAGTCTATTGATATTGAAAAATATTAATGACCAATGATTGCTAAATCCTGTTATTTTTGTTTGTTTGTTTGTTGTTGTTGTTGGTGGTGGTGGTGGTGATGTGTGTGTGTGTGTGTGTGTGTGTGTGTGTGTGTGTGTGTGTGTGTGTGTGGTGTGTCTGTGTGAGTCCCTTCTTTTTGTTTTGCTGATGTAAGATTATTGATTTCCTAGGTTTTTTGTTTGTTTGTTTTTTGTTTTGTTTTTTGAGACAGAGTTTTTCTGTGTAGTTTTTGGTGCCTGTTCTGGATCTTGTTCTGTAGAGCAGGCTGGCCTTGAACTCACAGAGATCCACCTGGCTCTGCCCACCAAGTGCTGGGATGAAAGGCATGCACCACTGCCGCCTAGCTTATTTCCTGGGTTTTAATAGGTATAGTTAACCTCCTTGGGTTAGAGTTTTCCTTCTATTACCTTCCTTAGGGCTGGGTTTGTGGATAGGTATTATTTAAATTTGACTTTGTCACAGAATATCTTGTTTTCTCCCTCAATGGCAATTGAGAGTTTTGCTAGGTGTAATAGTCTGAGCTGGCATTTGTCATCTCTTAATAGTCTGCAGAACATCTGTCCAGGCCCTTCTGGCTTTTCAAGTCTCTGTTGAGAAGTCTGGTGTAATCCTAAAAAATCTGTCTTTATATGTTAGTTGGCCTTTTCGCTTTGCAGTTTTTAATATTTTTTCTTTGTTTGGTATGTTTAGTGTTTTGATTATTATGTGGGGAGGTGATTTTCTTTTCTGGTCCAATCTATTTGGTATTCTGTATACTTTTTTTACCTTCTTTAGTTTAGGAAATTTTTCTTCTATGATTTTTTTTAAAATAATTTCTGAGCCTTTGAGCTTGGATTCTTCTTCTGCTATTCTTGTTATTCTTAGGTTTGATCTTCTCATGTGTTCCAGATTTCCTGGATATTTTTGTGTCAGGAATGTTTTAGATTTAACATTTTCTTTGACCAATGTATAAAATTTTTTTATCATATCTTCTGTACCGGAGATTCTCTCTTATGTCTCATATTCTGTTGATGATGGTTTCTTCTATAGTTCCTGATCACTTACCTAGAATTTTCTTCTCCAGGATTCCCTCAATTTGGGTTTTGTTTATTGTTTCTGTTTCTGTTTTCAAGTTTTTAACAGTTTTATTCATTTCCTTAACTTGTTTTTTTTGTTGTTGTTGTTGTTTGGTTGGTTGGTTTTGTTTTGTTTTGTTTTTGGCTTTCTTTGGGGGATATATTCATTTCCTCTAATTGTTTGTGTTTGCCTGAATTTCTTTAAGTGTTTTATTCATTTACTTTTTAAAGAACTCCATAATCTTCATAAAGTTGGTTTTAAAGTTGCTTTCTTATGCTTCGGCTGTGTTGAAATATTCAGGGCTGATTGTAGTAAAGAAGCTGTGCTCTGGTGGTGACATATTGCCCTGGCTGTTGTTGACTGTGTTCTCATGCTGGTCTGTAGGCATCTGGGTTTGCAATAATTATAAGTTTAGCTGCCAATTTTTGAGTTTGTCTTTGTTGGATGGATGTTTTTTGTTTAGTTTCTGCTTCTTCTCTGATCTTTTGGCCTGAGAGGCCTGAGGTTTTGGTCCAGTATGATGCCTTCACTGGGGTTCTAGTGGTCTGAGTAACTCTGGGGTTTTGGGGTTCTATGAACTGCCGTGACCTTTGGTAGCACAGGAAAATTCTGTCAGAGTCGTGGCTAATGTCTTTCAATGTAGAAAAGTACAAACAAAAGTGTTTCCTGTTTTGTAGTAGAGAATGAGAAAAAAATATATCTATGTACACACTCACACACTCATACACACACATTGATATATTTCAGTGATATAAGTTATAGACACAAATCATCCAATATTGTTGGTATTCACTTGAAAATGCAAATTTGGCTATTTGCTTAAATAGAATGTATGTTGAAATCCCCTGAAATACTGAGTGTTAAGTGCTTTGAGACACAAAGGATCCACAGATTTACATGGAGCTGAAGGAGACAGTGAGAAGGTCTAGAGAAGTGCAAAATGCAGGGACAAGGCCTAGTAAGGACTCAGAAGACAAGAGCCTGAGCACTTCCCTGAGCTGGTGCAAAGACATCGAAGAAACAGAACACTGACCTTGTATTCTCTTGTGTCTACTTCTGGGGTCTCTGGAGAGGGAATATCAGCAAAAGCCCTAAGTTACAGCCTAGATGTTTCCTTCTATTGTTCATAAAAAGGCAACCAAAATTTCTTTCAAACATCTGATTTCTGATATTATGTTCCCTTCTGGTAACAAAATTAATTTGCATATTTTATGGAGCATGTAAAATATAAATTATCAGCCTTTCTAGTTTTGATAATATAAAAGTTGTCATCATTGGGTAACAGTAAAGAAACAATGATATAACATTGTCCTAAATCTTTCCATAAAGATTAACAGGTGCTTACTTACAATATGCAAATTAACAGTTTATGTCATTTTTATCTTAGAAAATATTCTGTATAACTCTTAAGATGTATTCTTATATTTTACACCATATATGTATCTATTATAAAGATTATCATCCAGGAATATGTTATTTTAAGGAAGATAATATCTTGCTGTAACAAAATGGAAGGGATGAAGGTGAAAGATTCAAATCCACATCAAGCAAACCATACTGGTAGGAAGAGGAAGTGGGTATGAAATACCATCTTTCAGAACAGTATTCAATTTCCATTTGGTCACATAAACATAACCCACAGAAAAGGAAGTTTTAGAGGAAAATTCTCCCTGTAAAATGGAGGCCATTAATTTTACTTCACAAGTTATCTTAAAACCATTAATTAGATTTGAACTGTTTAATAAACTTGCAATCAACTTCTCAAATTCTCACTATTCTTCATGGATTAATAAAAGCCACATGCAATGATAAATAATAGGTTTAAGCATGTATAACATGTCTCTCTCTTCCATTATAAATTAACATATGAATAATAATTTCCTTTTCCAATTCCTGAGCATACTCACTAGTATAAAGTCAAAAGTAATCATGATATTAACTGGAGTTGATATTCATTAAGAACTTGTGGTTGCTGGGAATTGAACTCAGGACCTCTGGAAGAGCAGCCAGTGCTCACAACCACTGAGCTATCTCCACAGGACCTGGTGCCCTCTAGTTCAGCCTGTAGAGCATGAGACTCTTAATCTCAGGGTCATGGGCTCATGCCCCATGTTGGGCACCACTTATTTGATCAATCCACATGACTCTATTAAATGGGTAACAGAATTTATTAAGATATAAATTGAGGAAATACACTCACAATTACAAAATGGAGTAGACAGTAGAAGTCATCCTCTGATCTGACCAGGAGTGAATCCACCTCACAGCCAGGAGCCAAGAGAAAGGGCCTGTGTCCCTTCTCCAGCTCCTTATCAGAGCTCATATACCATGGCAACAAGCACTGCCTCCTTTGGGCCATATAGCAGAGGGTCATGGGCGGAAGCAAATACCACTGCAAGAACTGGTTATAATCACTTGTATATATCTATTTTAGTTTTATCTATTAAGAAGTTTTGATCTATAAAGCTGTATATTAAGAACTATAATTGTCTTGCCTCTCTTTGACTATGGATTATAGTATGGTTATTCTTTATTTTATAGCTAATATCCACTTATAAGTGAGTACATACCATATTTTTGTTTTTTGGGTCTGGATTGTTTCACTTGGGATGACTTTTTTTCTTGTTACATCCATTTTCCTTCAAATTTCATAATACCATTGTTTTTAACAGCTTAGTAATATTCTATTGTGTAAGTGTACCATATTTTCTTTGTCCATTCTTCAGTTAAGGGACATCTAGCTTGTTTTCAGGTTTTGGCTCTGATGAATAAAGCTGCTATGAACGTAGTTGAAGAAGTGTCCTTGTGGAATGATTGATCATCCTTTGGGTATATGCCCAAGAGTGGAAAGGCTGGGTTTTGAGATAGATTGCTTCCCAATTTTCTGAGAAACAGCCATATTGACTCCCAAATTGGCTGTACCACTTACCCCTCCTTCCTGCCATGGTGGAGTATTCCCTTTGTTGCATATATTCTCCAGCATAAGTTGTCACTTGTGTTTTTTATCTGTGCCATTCTGACATGTGTAAGGTGGAATCTCACAATCATTTTGGTTTGCTTTTCCCTGATGGCTAAGGATGTTTAATATTTCTTTAAATGTTTCTCAGCCATCTGAGATTACTATGTTGATAATTCTCTTAGATATGTACCTCAATTTTTAATTGAATTATTTGTTGTTTTTTGATATCTAATTTCTTGAGTTCTTTATATAATTTGGAAATCAGGCCTCTGTCAGATGTGAGGATGATGAAGAGCTTCTTTTCCCATTCTGTAGGCTGCCATTTTGAATTACTGATGGTGTCCTTTGCTTTACTGAAGCTTTTCAGTTGCATGAGCTCTGTATTTTAAAAATATATTTTAATATAAAACTGTATATTAAGAACCGTAATTGCTTCTTTTATACAACTTATAGAAGAACAGAGTGTTTACTAGTTTCAAGGAAAAGTTTTTAAAACTGTGTTTTTATTTCTCATATCTTACCCTGAAATCTTCAGTCTGCATTTATAACTGCTGAAGGCCACATTAAGTGAAAAGTTTCAATTACATTTGTTTATTTAGTATGTGTGTTCCTGTATATATAGCTGTATGTAGGGCCCATGACATATAGGTGCAGGTTAAAGGACAACTTGTGGGAGTCAGTTCTGTTCTTCCATGATGTGATTCTTGACTCTTGAGCTCAGTCACTCAGCCTTGGTGGAAGGCACCTTTAAAGAACCATCTCACAAGCTCCATGTAGGTCACCTTTAAATAAAAGGCACTTCCTATAGAAAATTCCAAATTCCACACAGTCCTTAGTCCATGATGGTGGATCACTTACAGTTAATTGTTTTAGCCCTTAATTTATTAATTGGTACTTCAATTTCTAGCCTGATGGTTTCCAAGTTGATATGCTATCCTTATCCATGCATGATATGAGGTTTGCTCTATCTTTGGGGGTTGTTTTTTCTTCCTAAAATGTGTATTACAGACTTAAATTGACTTTCTACATTGTATATCTAGTAGTAGGAATGGGAGCAAAATCTGCTAATATAGGGTTTTAAGTAAATATGTCTAAGAGTTAAGCTGAGTTTAATATTCACTCTTATCTTGCAAGGGATTTCAAGTTCTCACTGTTTTATTTTTGTTTCATCTAAGAATTCCTTCTTCCAGGCACAGTTTGTGCCTCTAGACTCTTTGAGCTGGAATTCAAATACATTAGAATAGATTAGAATACATTCTGGTACAGTTATACTTAGAGGCTTAAGGTAAGTACTCTGTAATCTTATGAAACTCAGTCCTTCAACTGAGACCTTTACCTATGACCATATAGGTGGTATTTTTAGACTTGCTCTCTTTTGAGGGACTGGAGTTGAAGAAATGTCCTCTCAGGTTAAATAAGGGACAGATGAAGTCTCTTCTATTAGATGTGTTTGGCATTCTGGGTAATTCCAAATGGTCTCTTTACCCTCTTCCTGTCAGAAACATGAAGACTTCTTTCTTGGCTAGTGATGTTCTTATTCTCTGAGGAGAAATCCACAGTATGGGATCATAATCTACAGTCTATTAAAAATGTTTGTTATTATCCAGCAGCTTTTTATTTAAAAAGAAAGTCTGTCATTAAAAACTCTTTTTTTTTATGCTGCTTCAAGACACCTGTGCCTTGTCCTCTGCTATGGGATTTGCATTTAGTTTGGTGGATGTATACTTAGCTTTCTAATGGCTCCCCAAAACTTTCTGATTTGTTTTGTCAGGTCTTTCTCATTCTAAGATTGACAGCAAATGCTTTACTAATTAGAGATTTGTCAGGGTCCAGCCTGAACTGTTGAAGGGTTCTTGAATGGAGGAGTGAGGAATTGAGAAATAATAGAAAGAAATATAGACATAGACAAAGAAGAAGATAGAGACACAGGCTAGCTTTGGGAGGGCCCTGGATCAATACCCAGTTGTCCCTAGTTTATTCCTAATGGGCTTTTTACACACTAGCAAGGGGAGAGGCAAAAGACTTCCCCCTTTCAAGATCAAAATAAAAGTACAAACAAGTGTAGATCCTTTATTAATTCTCTAAACACCTAGTAACCATGGCAAAGCATCTTATAATTAGGCCTTGAAGTATAAAACACCTGGTAACCATGACTTTGGCCAAAAAAATCCTACAACGCAGCCTTGGAGAGCAACAGAAACTGACTCTCTTGAGTCAAAATAGAAACAAACCACAAGATGGAATCATTGTGGTCTCCTGCAGTGATTAAAATGGTAGACAATTAAACATGTAAAATTATTTACAGCATAAAACAATCAAAGTGGTAACTTACGTTATTCCCTCTTAAGACCAATAAACTAAGGTGTAGAAAATCTAAACACAACCTCATGGCCTCCTAAACATATCAGGTAGAACTGAGATTTGAATTAGATTACAGGGCTCCAGATAGAGCTGTATTCATTACTGTGCTTCACTGCCTTGAAGGAAGGAATAGCTCGATTCAATAGCTTATTCACAGTTATATAAGAAATAAAACACACAGCCAGTTCTTGGCCAGTATCCTATGTCCCTCCCAATGCAGAGTTCTTTGCATTTTGTCCAATACTTTTCTCCACATACTTCACAGTGATAGTGGGTGGTTTTATGGCTTCACTCCTTTTCTTGAGAGCTTGAGTATGCTCATCAATGTAAAAATTTCAACTTTCAAAAAAGTCACAGGTACTCACTTCTCTGTGTGACACTAAGGTGACATTTTCAGTTTGGTTAATGTGAGGGAAGTGTTTTTCTATGACAGATTAATAATATGTAACATGCATTCTGTGCTTACTATATGCTAAATGACATCTCTTTCAGACATGAACTTCTCTAATCATGACAGAAAATCTATGAAGGGAGGAATATTTATTCTAAGAGATAGGGAATATATCTAACAGAAATCTTAAATAAATATCCCAAGGTTGTATATATTGTGATATTTATTTAAATTATTTTTTTAATTTTGAATTATTTTTATAAACTATCAGAATTAGCATGTGGTGGGAGTGAGAATATAGATTTAATTACAGCCTTGTCATTCATTATTGTGATTTAGTTAATGAGACAATGAAAATAAAAGGGAAAGGAAGAAGAAAAAGATGAAAGAAAGAAGGAAGGAAGAAAAGAAATAGGGAGGCAAAAAGAAAAAAATCCATGGGGACAGGAAATAGAGATCTTACATAATTACTTGGAATATTTTCAGATAATATGCTGATTTTATTTTATCTCCCTATTAATTAAGAAAAGAAATCATGCTGTCTTTAAAAATATATTATTATTGTATAAATGTTGTACAAAGTGCTGGGTTTCATAATAATGTTTTTGTTCACATACATTCATATATACTCTGATGAGATTCATTCCCCACATTCTTTCCTTTCACTCCCTGCTTCTGCTTGCTCCCTTTCTTTTCACAAATAACCCCATACTATTTTCTTGTGTATGTGCATGTAGTAGGTGAATGCTTGTATCTATGGGTATGCATGTGTAAACCACAGATTGATTTCAGATGTCTTCCTCTACTGCCCTCCACATTGTTTTGAGAACCCAGCACTCACCCTTTCAACTAGACTGTCTGGTTACCAAGCCCCATGAATCTGACTGTCTTTGCTTACCACCTTCTGCACTGGGGTTACAGACACACCTAACATTTTTACTTGGGTGTTATGAATCTAAACTCAGATAATCAAATATGTACAATGATCAGACTCTCTAGCCCCTATATGACAGTATTAATCCCCCCCTTTGCTAAATAGCTAGCAGAAATGTGCCTCTTATTATTTATGAATATATAGATAATATTATATAGATAATATTATATATATATATAAATTACTTGGTTGCTTCTGTTGTTTGCAAATCTATTTTTAATTTTATGTAATTCCACTGGTTAATTATTGCTGCTATTTCTTGAGCTATTAGAGTTATTGTCTTTGCTTATGTCTACATATTGAATTATTTTCATTTATTAGTTTTTAGTCTCCTATTAACATGTTCAAGCCCTTTTAGATAATCTTTATAGGAGGAGATATAAGTGCTTAATTATTCTCCATGTGGACATCCAGTTTTCATAGCACCATTGTTAAAGAGGCAGTTTTTCTACAATGTATGATTTTGACACTTTTGTCAAAAAAATAATGACTATCACTGTATGGGTTTATTTCTGCTCATTTATTTTATCCCATCACATCTTCTTTTGTGTCAAAGACTGCTAATTTTGTCACTGTGTCTCTGTTATATAGCTTGAAGTAAGGTGTAGTATTGCATCTATAGTTGATCAACCATCATTCTGTGTTTGAAAATTCTGTTGTATGATTAAATAAATAAGACATTCTAGAAAGTTTTATTCAGTGGGTCTTTAAACTCCCATATTTTGTCTTGACCATCTTCACTTACATGTCCATTTAAAGAATTGTTCACTTATGAGATTGTATTTTATGCTCAGTATTCCATTCAGATTCTATCTTCATCTGTGCTTACATTTCTATTTGAAAATTGCATATTGTCTGCCTTTCAATTAAAGACAATACCCTATCAATTACTTAAAAATCAATTCATTAACGTACTGCACCTATGTGTAATGATGCACAGGAAAATCTAAGTAATTGAAAATAAGTAAGCTAGCATAGCAAATTATGGATAATAATTATATCTCTACATTTGGAGCATAAATGATCTTACATGAGGATGTACATTTAGTTCAATATTAAAACTTCTTTTTTAGTGATTTGAGAATTTCATATAATGAATTTTGATCATATTCATCTTCCCTCCTCTAACTCTTTCCAGATCCAACCTCTGTACATAATTTTGTAACATGTTTTTCTCATTAAAAACAACTTGTGCTTCCCCAATATCCTTCAATGTGCAGTCTTCCAATGGCACATGGTTGACTTGTCTGTGGTTACACTCTTGGGGGGTGGGGCAGGGGAAATCTGATTCTTTCTTCCCCAACAGGTAACAATTGCCAAATGCTTCTCAGTTAGGTTTTGAACTTCATGCTCGTCATTTCTCTTCATGGTAAGATTTGGTCTGGCTTGGCCTTGACAGGTCTTGCATATGAGGTTAAATATTTAATAAATTGTGTGTGTGTGTGTGTGTGTGTGTGTGTGTGTGTGTGTGTGTGTGTAATATATATGTGATATGACACATACACAATCCAAAGTATTTACTAAAGGTTTGTAGAATTTCTCACAGTTCATAGTTTCACATATTTTACATTAATGTCTTTTTATTCTGTTTTAGTACATATATGTTTGAAGATAAATTTCTATCACTTGAATCTCTGTTTTCTTCTCACTTTTGTTGTCTTACAATACCTAAAAACTGGAAAATAAATCAGAACAATTAAAGTAGGTTAGTCATTTCCTCACATATTTAAGCCCCTCATGAATCATCTGAAAAGATTATTTTCAACTTAAATTAAATCCCAACAACTGTTGGAATTTGTTATCTGCAGTGCATACAGTGAGATGTAAGTAGTACCATATTAATGCAGCACTTCCCTGCAAGGAATGAAGGTCAGAATTTGTTCTTCTCTAAGTAAGTACATTAGGTGAATTTGTGGCAAATACTCCAGATCTGAATTCCCCAAATATCATATTTTTTCACCTGTCACCCAGATAAACAGTGATGAAGGCAAGAGAGAACCTGTGAAAGTGACCGTCCTGCAAAGAATGAGCAGGAGGGCCTGGTGGCCTAAGACAAAGGAAGGCCAGGACTTGATTTCTGTAGACTGATTTTCATAGTGTTTGAGAAGCAGGACAGGATAGTCTCCAGATGATCTGCTTGGTCATTATCTCAGGACTCCAAAACTACACTGAAGTCCACCTCAGTTGAGGAGCTAATTTAAACTCCATTGTTAGATGACTACTCACGCTTGTGGAAAGAACAGTCTCCTGGTGCAGCCATCTGCTTGGAAGGTTCTGATGTTTCTATAACTCAAGATGACTTTTGGAAAGAATAGAATCACTTGGTGGTCCAGACTCGGTAGGTTAAAGTTAGTATTTGGCAATCTCTCAGCTATTAAATACCATAGAATCACAAAAATAGCTTAGTTACACTTATCTTGATGTGTTCTTCCTAGAATAGTCAACTCTAGAAAACTGTTTAAATGATGAACATGTTTTCATGCAAAGTCAAGAAGGAATCTGACTCAAAGTAGCAAAGTACCAAAGGAGACACGTAAGAATGACAGAGATCCCAAATGTTTAACTCGCCTTCAGGAGCCCATTAGACGTTTACAGGTCAGAGTGAAGGGTAAATGTGTTTGTGCAGGAGCAGTTTGTAAGTCGTAGCTCCAGTGAACATCATCTTTTCCATAAATTTCAGGTTGATTGTGAGTTACACTTTTACATTATCCATAAATATTCTTTCTCCTCCAAAAATGTCCAGAGGATTTAACTCTTTCTTTTCCTTGACAGACTTAAGAAGTAGCAGAATTCTATGTTTCCGCTCTTTAGTTCTCCTCACATCCCAGTTAAAGGCCCATGTATAATTAGATATAAAATAAGTATGAAAGTCACATCAATTAATAATAAGGACAATAACTTCTCTGCCGCCTGAGTAGTGTCTTGGATATCACATACAGAGTAGAATATTTAAATGACTCCATCAATACATTGAATTGCTTTACTTCATAATTAGTACTACAGTTATGGCAAGGCATGCCAACCCAGGCAAACAGCAAGGCTAATTAGTGTTGAGGGATCGAGGCTCACCTATGACTTGTAAATTTTTACTGAGCTGGGTGAAAGGTCCCTCATGAGGTCAAATGAATCTGGCATCAAACCAATAGAGGAAGGAGAGAGAAAGAAAAGGGTCCAAGAGGTCATTAGTGATAATAAGGAGGGAAAAGTTAAGTGCTCAGGTCTAAAATCATGAAGAGTGATGAGTTTCAGAACTCTTGAAAAGGCAATTAAATTTGAAGTACCTCTAATTAACTGCAGGGGTGAAAAGAAGCCTAAGAAAGGCAGTGGAGGAGGAATAATCAGGGCCCAGTAAGAGAAGCAATGTTTTCTTCATTAAAATGCTTTTACTTAAACTTCCTTCTGCAGACTGGCAGGGATGGCAGAAGCAAGCTAATTAAGCATTCACACGTTACCTATTAGTCATTTTTCAATCATATTATATAATGCCCTTGGAAAAGAAACTTCTGATAATGAATGTATTCTACCAATTAAAGTAACCAAGAAATTACTTTGATTTGCAATAAAGAAATCTTACTTGACAATGAAAGTAAAACTATTTGATTTTTAGGTTCTCAAACAATTTCCACTACTTTGTACTTCCTTTGGTGCTGTTTTCTATACTGAAATTAATCGGGAGAGCTTGTTAAAAGTAATTTTAGATTATGATTAATCTAAATGAAAAAAGTCTATTAAGAAATGGAAGACATGTTTCATTTCTGTTACACTACTATTTGAAAAGGATTTGCTCTCTTCAGTAAGAGTAGAGTATGTATAATTGGGATTATATGCAATAATGAAAAGTCGTACTCATTGTTCAAAGACTTTCCAGTTTTCCTAAAGTTACAGAATTGATCTGGAATCTGTGACTGAAAACTACTTTCTCCCAATGTTCAGTTTTCCAAATGTATGTTCATCAATCCTGTTGAGAACATTTAAAAGATTCTAATCAAAATATTAATAAATTAGAAAATTAAATGCATTCCACAAATTAGTAATACTTGGAAGAGTTGAAATTTAAGATAGTTATTCCCTTTGCATAATAAAAATCTATTTAAATGTGTTATGTGATTCATTAGCATTTACTTGTTTCAAATAAACTTTCAGTATATTGACCTTGAAATGTTGGTGGGATTATAAAACAAAGAAAGAAAAAGGATGTCCCAATTTAAGGACAAATGTTGTGTTCTCATATGCACCAGAGAATCACTGAGAATGGTAACCCTAAGAAAGGAGCTGCCTCTGGCTCAGCCATCAACAAAACATCGATAATTGAGTCCAGAGTTGATTTTATAGATTCAGTGATATCATGGAACCTAAGGTCAAGAAAATATTAAGATTCAATGTTTATGAAGCTTAGCTAGACCTCAAGGCAGAATTATTGATCAATTTTAGATACTTGAAAATTTTTAAAAGGAAAAACCAATTGCAAATCAACATAAATTGTATATTAAATACTCTTAACCATGTCATACAATTCAATAAGCATAGTATAACCTTTTGCAAAACCACTAATATTTAAGTTATATTTTCATGTTTGGTTGATAAAGGAGTCACTGAAATATTACATGCCATATAGCCCATGGGAAAATACTCGTTATTAAAGGGGACTGAGATTTAGCTATCTGACTTACTCTGTACTATTAATTTCATCATATCAAAGCTAATTCTGGGTTTATTCAATGATGTGTCCCTGGTCATGAAGAAATCATTTGCTTTCAAACCAGTGATTCTGTCTCTTCCAATAAACCTCTCAGTGTAGGTTTTTGAATCTTTTGTTATCTTGAACTTGTACATGCCATTTTAACCTTCATCTTGGCCCCTGTCATACACACACATTGATATGTTCAGGACTCTGCATGCCAGTTATTGTCTGGGGTCCTTAACAGTTTAAAGCTTTCCTTTCCTCTGGACTTCCTGGCACATCAAAGTGACCCTGAAAGTCCCCTCTCCTCTTTCAAATATTAGCTGAACTATCTCCTTGTCTGTGTACCTTTATCTAGACCTGCACAGTTATACTATCGTTAAGTTCTCAAGTGTAAGAATCAATTAAAAACATACAGAGAAAAAAGTTATACTTAAAGTTTTCTTAATTGCCTTAATCAAGAGTAGCCTAATTTGTCTAATACAGCTTGGTATAGTACTTCATCTGCATACTCAAATTTGGAAGTAATTCAACTACACTATTTTAAAAGGCAAAAATATAAGTAGGTAATTGAACATTCAAATGCATATTAATAGTATAAAAATACTTAATGGCAAATGGGTGAGTGAGAAAGGCCTAAAACACAAGTATTGATTTTTATCTCATCTTGGGCTCAGGTGTCTAAACTCCAGAATCAATCAAGGGCATGCTTGTTCTCTTGTGAATTAAAACAATTGAATGAAAAGCCTTTGAATCTGACTCATTAAAAGTTCACATAACATTTTTAGTTGCAAATCTTTTTCTCTGTTTTCTAGTGTTACACTTCCTTGCCCCAGCCATGGATGGTAGCTCCATCACCACAATTTATTGTCTTTTGCTGCTACGATTCAATTAAATAACTTTCCATTTTGACTAAAAAATAATTAATGCCAAACTGAAAACACACACACACACACACACACACACACACACACACACACACACACACACGCACATGCACACGTACGCACGCACGTACACACACATACATGCATACATACATAGTATAGATACCACATATGTATATATATATATATATCATTTATATTTCTTATAGATCATTGTCAACTCACACTCAGAATAGAGTGACGATTTAAAATGTTTTTATATCAAATTGTGGCATAGCATCAAGTAAATAAATATTTTGGGACAATAATAAAACAATTTTGTAAGTGGAAACTATTTGTTAATACAGGATATTAGCCAGAATTTGCTCTTGTTATATGTAAGCTACCCTAACCAAAAAAAAACCTATATCTGAGTTCTCTGGCACATTCAATATTATTTTTCTTCTGTCAAATTTCAACTAAGTAAAGATGGGAAAATCCTTACATATTTGTAAGTATCTAGGCTAACAACAAAACCATGACCTGGTGAACTAGTTATTGTCAACAAAGCAGTGTGGAACATGTTAAAAACTTACTAGACTTTATGTAAAGTATGGTCAAATGAAAAGAAAACTTTGTAAGCACTGGAATTATATGTCCTTTAAAAATAATTGATGTTCAAGGTTGGATGGAAAGAATCAAGTTAGGAGACTATCACAGTCATTTAGACAAGAGTTGGCTGTGGCTTTAGTTAAGATTGTGGTGATGTGGTTGTAAGGGAAAGTATTTCAGGAAGCTACAACCAATCAAAATGCAGAGTTGAGGTGCCCAGTACCAACAGACACACATATAAAATACTCCTGTGAGCAAGCCTCAGGGGACACTGTGGAAGAGGGGCAGAAAAGAGACAGAGGATCAAGACTTTTCTGTGAGAATGTGTCTCCTAGTAACATCAGGAGTTACACCAATAACTTCTCACCAGCATGATAGCCCAAACATAAGCTGAATAAGAATGACGCAAATACACAAGCCAAACTCCATGGGGAAAAGCCAACAGGTACTCAAGCATACATGAAGAACTACAAACAATTTTTAAAAACTGGGAGCAATAAATGTGGTCTTCCTCAGCGAAGAATACACCAACTGGTTGCCCAATGCCAAACAATCATCCCTGAAAACATGCATACAGGTAACATTATATGGACTTAACAGGTTATATTTAACAATATGTTAAACATTAACATTATTGCGGATTGTTAATATATATCTGTGTATATCCAAAAACAGCTAGTGAAAAAGAGGCCATTAACTTGAAGGACAGCAGAGAGATGTATATTGGAGGGCTTGGAGGAAGAAATGATATAATATATTATAATCTTAACAATAAAAGAAATAATTAAAACATTTGAGTGGGCCGGGCGGTGGTGGCGCACGCCTTTAATCCCAGCACTCGGGAGGCAGAGCCAGGTGGATCTCTGTGAGTTCGAGGCCAGCCTGGGCTACCAAGCGAGTCCCAGGAAAGGCGCAAAGCTACACAGAGAAACCCTGTCTCGAAAAACGAAAAAAAAAAACAAAAAACAAAAAACAAAAAACATTTGAGTGGATAAAAATCAGTAAAACTCTCTAGTTGGCTGAATAACAGGTTTTCCTGAAGGAATATTCAAAGTTTAATTCTTTTCAAAAGTTTGATTTTTTTTGATTCTAGACAGGAAACACAGTTTGCTAAAACTAGAAAAAAACAAGGATAGGAATAATATTTGAGCGATGTATAAATTGAACATTGTACTTAATGAGTTTACCTCCTTAAATATATCCAAACCCAAATACTGAGTGATTAGAAAAACAATGCAGTGGAATGGTGATAATATATAAATATCCTCATATCTCTATCTGCAAATTGGCAAAGTTATTTCATTCTGCATTTTGCAGTTTTACTCTAACTTACAATCTCCCTGACTCATTGCTGCTTTGTGCCTGAATACAAAGTGTAGCAAACACTGCTTTACCATTTATGCATCCTGCACTTTATGAAGTGCAGGATATTTTAATATGTAAATACAGATTTTCCCATAAGAAAAGATGACTGTTCATGTAGATCTCATTCCATTTCTCTGTCATTGGGCGATCCCTGTGTCTTTCTTGGGGTCCTGTTTTCCGGGTAGCCTCCCTGGTGATGTGAGTAGCAGACAATTCATCCTTGTTTCATGTCTAGTATCCTGCTATGAGTGAGTACATACCATGTTTGTCTTTCTGAGTCTGGGTTACCTCACTCAGGATGATTTTTTCTAGATCCATCCATTTGTCTGCAAACCTCATGATGCCATTGTTTTTCTCTGCTGAGTAGTATTCCATTGTGTATATGTACCACATTTTGTTTATCCACTCTTCAGTTGAAGGGCATCTGGGTTGTTTCCATGTTCTGGCTATTACAAACAATGCTGATATGAACATAGCTGAACAAGTGCTCTTATGGTGTGGTTGAGCATTTCTTGGGTATATGCCCAAGAGTGGTATAGCTGGATCTTGGGGGAGATTGATTCCCAATTTTCTAAGAAAGCGCCATATTGATTTCCAAAGTGGTTGTACAAGCTTGCATTCCCACCAGCAGTGGAGGAGAGTTCCCCTAGCTCCACATCCTCTCCAGCATAAGGTGTCTTCAGTGTTTTTGATCTTAGCCATTCTGACAGGCGTAAGGTGGTATCTCAGAGTTGTTTTGATTTGCATTTCCCTGATGATTAGGGATGATGAGCAATTCCTTAAATGTCTTTCGGCCATTTGAGTTTCCTCTGTTGAGAATTCTCTGTTTAGTTCTATAGCCCATTTCTTAATTGGACTGTATGAGTGGGGGTAATGAAAGGCGAGGGTCGAGGGAAAGAGAGCTTGGGGGAGCGGGAGATCCCAGCTGGATCAACAACAGAGAGGGAGAACAAGGAATAGGAGACCATGGTAAATGAAGACCACATGAGAACAGGAAGAAGCAAAGTGCTAGAGAGGCCCACAGAAATCCACAAAGATACCCACACAACAGACTGTCGGCAATGGTCGAGAGACAGCCCGAACTGACCTACTCTGGTGATGGGATGGCCAAACACCCTAATTGTTGTGCTAGAAACCTCATCCAACTACTGAGGGATCTGGATGCAGAGATCCATGACTAGGCCCCGGGTGGATCTCTGGGAGTCCAATCAACGAGAATGAGGAGGGTTTATATGAGCGAGAATTGTTGAGACCAAGGTTGGATAAAGCACAGGGACAAATAGCCAAATGAATGGAAACACATGAACTATGAACCAATGGCTGAGGGGTCCACACTGGATCAGGCCCTCCGAATGGGTGAGACAGTTGATTGGCTTGATCTGTTTGGGAGGCATCCAGGCAGTGGGACCAGATCTTGTGCTCATTGCATGAGTTGGCTGTTTGAAACCTGGGGCCTATGCAGGATTGTTTGGTTTGGCCTGGGAGGAGGGGACTAGACCTACCTGGACTGAGTCTACCAGGTTGACCTCAGTCTGTGGGGAAGGCTTTGCCCTGGAGGAGATGAGAATGGGGGGGGGGGGCGTTGGGGGGAAGGTGAGGGGGACGGGAGGGGGGAGAACAAGGGAATCTGTGACCGATATGTAGAACTGAATTGTATAGCAAAATAAATTAAAATAAATTAAAGAAAAAAAAAAAAAAAAAAAGAAAAGATGACTGTGACTGAGGAACAGTTTTGCATAACATGAAACATACATCATAATTAGGATGTATGGAATTGACTAAAGATTCATTAGAGAGTGACTGTTGTAAGAAGAATCAGAATGAAATAAGTGGTAACAGAACCTGAGATAAACAGATCTAAGAATCAGAGAAGTAGTAAGTAACTGTTGCCTCCAAAGCAAAGAGGGAGTATGGTGCTTAAATGAGATGCATCTGGGGGTCGAAGAACATTCATCAAATTTCAACTTGGACTCCCCCATGTGACTGAGCAAGTGTGCCTTGGTCATATAAACTGGTGAATGTTGGAAATACCCAGCAAATGAGCAAAGAGAAAAAATAGGAAACAATGCCTTCAATATACTGCTTGTGGAACATAGAGAGTACAGTGGTTGTTGGGGGTTTTATTAGACATGGGGATCTGCTTACATGGCTAGAAATACCACACTACAATGGAGAAAATTCTAATTATGTAGAAAGAATGAATGACAATGAAGGATACAGCATGACTACTATAAAAGGTGTGCCAAATATCAGTGAATAGGTTGGCCTTGGCAGTAGGAGAAACCTCTGCAGGTAGTAGGATAAGAGATAAACTAAGAATAGATGCAGGAATGTTTGCAACTTCTTTTAGTTAGAATGCGGTGAAATTCCCTCTGCCTCTTCTTTATTCCTTCTTCTCTTTCCCTGTCCTCTTCTCTTCTTTCTTGCATAATAGGAGACTTTCGTCGGTAATCATAGGTGAGATTTGGAGAGTAATCAGAAATTGGATCAGAATGAGGGTTTGAAACAGATATAAAAGTATAAAACTCAAATGAGTAAAGATGTTTGGCAGGGAAATAGTTGTTTTAAAATTGCTGACAATGGATTTGGATCAAAATCAGTCATGCCAATTTAATGTTTGTATTAATTACAAGGAGGAAATTTAATCAAAATTATTTTGTCACATGTATATTTTTATGGAAAAACAAAGTAAAATGATTGAGGTGATGAGGGTTACTTTTTTTTTTTTGGTTTTTCGAGACAGGGTTTCTCTGTGTAGCTTTGCGCCTTTTCCTGGAACTCACTTGGTAGCCCAGGCTGGCCTCGAACTCACAGAGATCCGCCTGGCTCTGCCTCCCGAGTGCTGGGATTAAAGGCGTGCGCCACCACCGCCCGGCGAGGGTTACTTTAATAGTTATAAAATATTAAAAGGCAACATAGAGCAAGGAATGTAAATTTTAAATTTTAAGGCTGATTAGCACATAATGTAAAAGTTTGATTGTTAGGAATTCAATGAATAAAATGGTAAACATGTGGGTTAACTCGGGGTATGCCTACTAACCTAGAATGTTAGAGAATGCCAATCAGAGCTTTAGAGATCTTGAGGGAAAGCTAGTATCTCCTAGAAGAAGAAGCGGGTAATCACTGAAAAAAGTGGTAGTGGGGTTCAAACATGATACAGGCAGCAACATCAGAGACCAACAAGAAAAGTTTACATAAAAATATGAAGGCTTGGACAAATGGAGTCAAGGTAAACTGATACGAGGTTGTCAGAGTTTCTATAAAATGCAAATACATTGACAATATATAGGTTATTTATCCCTGGTCTCTCTTGGCTGTTTCCTTTTAGGACAGAACATACTCTACTTGCATTTTCTGCCTTGTGCAGTCTCTGTGCTTGCTAATTTATTGCTGAGCTTAACTGACAACTATTTTGCACAGAAACAAGTATTGGTGAAATTATTAAGGCCACTCCACGTAGTTAAAAGGAGATTTATTTAATGGCGTAACTTACAAATTAAGGGATAGGTAGGTCGCGGGGTCTGGGGAGGGTGTATCGCAGTCCAGCAGTGTTCTCTGGAGCTCTGCTGGGCCCATCTTCACCGTCCAAGGTCCCGGAACCGAGTTAGTGCACTACAAACAAGCAAGGTGAATCTACATCAGTAGAAGGTCTTTATTTGAAAGCTCACAACTAATACTCTATGTAGCATAGCAGATTATTTGGCTGTTTTTGAAGCCTGTGCCCAGAATACCATATTGTAATTTATAGGAAACTCCCACAATCCACTTTTAAAGTCATTTATTCACTAATATGAAGGAAGGAGTGGGCTTCATAGTTTCTTCCCAACATGAGACAGATATTGAAGAAGAAGGAAGGTGAGGAGGAAGAGAAGGAGAAATAGGAAAATGAGAAGAAGGGAGAAGAAGAAAAAGAGGAGAGGAAGAGGAAGAGGATGAAGAAGAGAAACTATTTCAAGAACTCAGACCAGTGTGAAGAAAAACTGTCACCCCTATAATTTTCAATATGTGTTTTTAAGATATTGGAACACTGGTTTAATTCAAATATAACTTACAACTCTATGACAAGCCAAAGACTATGGGCAGTTAGCCTCCATTACCTGACGTATTAGTCATTTTTGTGTTTAATCTCTGTACTGACCATAAGCAGGTTCTCTGATCATCTGGCTCTTTTGAAGTCTGATAATCATGAAACTCTCAGGGTGGATGTGCTGTAATTTCTCAAAATCAAAGTTCCAAGCCATGACCTTGAGTTCTAACTATTTATATGTTTGTTAGCATTGCAGTTCCACATGTGAGTTTACTTTCCAAAAGTATATCAAATATTTGAATTTAGGATTTTTACAGATTTTTTTTTTTTCTATATGCGTGTGTTAACTGACAACACATGCTTACTTAGGAAAGAATTCCTTTGACACCTTCTTTGGCATTCTAATGAAAGCTAATTGCAAATGTTGGGGTGTGTCAATGAAACAAATCTTCCTCCAGTCAATAGAAGGGAATGCTTCCTGTGCACAGCTGGAAACAGAGGACAAATGGCAGCTGGTGTTGTCTAGCACAAATGGATTATAGGGATAGACTGAACTTGCTCTAGAGGTGAGCTTCCATAGACAGCAGCTTTTCAAAGAGACATTTTTGTTTCATCCCATCCTCATGTTTACCCTGTTGTACTGTTTTATTTTCCAGACTCCTCATTGCACACAAAATAATTTGTGAACTTGATGGCAGATTTCATTTATTTTTATTATGTGTCTAATACTTTCCAGTATTCAGGGTGTTATTAAATAACATTAAATCAATGTAAAAACTTTTAGGGTCTTTTCTTTTGTCTGCTTTGTGTATGTGCATTCACTATTTCTCAAGTCTTGTCACCTTATGAAATGTCAAATTTTTACAGTTCAATAAACTAATATGTTACCACTTTGAAAACACAAGAAAGTAATTTTTATTTTATTTAGTAGGTGAATAAAACATTTTTATAAAATATTATAAACACAATAATGACTATAATTTTATATTTTTATTATGTGCCAAACATTTATTAACAAAATCTTCTGAACAAAGTAGATCTTAGCCTGTCCTTCAAGAAGAATTTCATATTACTTATTGATTCATTTATTGATTGATTTTGCTGATTTTTAATTCAAGTGCTGGACAGATGGCTCAGCAGTTAAGAGCATTGCACATGCTTCTTACAAAGGACCTGAGTGCAATTCCCAGCACACATATTTGGCAGCTTATAGCCACCTCTAACTCCAGATCTTTAGTGGAAACTGTGCTCGAGTAAGGCCCCTCCAGTCAAAGGCAGGATCCTCACCGGATGTGATCAGGCTTCTCTTTTTTTTTATTTTATTTATTTATTTATTTATTTATTTATTTATTTAATTTTTTTTCAGGCTTCTCTTTTTAAGGAAGGAAGCAACATGATAAATATTGATAATTATCAATAGTCCTGGGCATAGTCTCATAAGATGTTGTTTAGTGTGTATGAGCATTCTGAAGTAGTGCTTGACTGACAACTCTACTCCACGGAGCAATGGCTGGGTTACTGCACTATCATCATTGTATATAACTGCTTTGGCTCATGATTTGGTCTGGGCCTTTCTGTAAGAATGAAAGCTGGCAGATGCTTTAGCTACAGAATGAGTAAATACAGAGCAGACGAACCATAGACTAACTTTAATGAGTATCAGGCCAAGTTCACCCTGCATTACATTCTTGAATGAAACATTGTAAAAAAGTCAACACATTTGCATGCAGAACTGAGGACTCAGAACTTAAAGCAACAAATAGGACCGGCATAGTATGAAGACAGAGATGCTGAGCCTGTCATGCAGCGCTAGCCATCTATTAGATACCTATATGCCCTAGTTCTTCAAAGAGGCAAAATTTTAGCAAGAGAGGCCTATACATTTTTGTAAATTATTCCAGTTAATTGTATTCATAACCTACATATCACAAGCATTATAAGAAGAATAGCTTATGGGACACTCATAATGTATTGCTCAACTGTGTAGTCTGTACAACTTATAATTCTGAAATAAAAGCAAGTGAAGATACAAGTCTACTTAAATTTGCCACTGGTGGCAATTACCAGTTGTCCTGTTCATCATTGTGTTGTTACTAGTTTGCACATGGATTAGTCATAAGGGGCTCCTTCTCTGCCTTTAGACTGGACTTGTGGCCCACCCAACCTGGGATCTTATCACAAATTTTCTGAAATACGTTTTTGATGGACAACAGATTAAGAACACAGAGTTTGTATTTTCCTTTTCCCCTTGTGGCAGTTCCTACATTTTTCATTTTTTGTTTAGGTGCTTAAGGAAGTGAGACATGAGGGAAGCTCAGCTTGGCTATGGTGATACACACATGTAATTCCGACACTTGGGAAGAAGAAATGAGAAGATCTCATGCCCTAGGCCAGCTTGAACTACAAAGCAAGAACTTGCCTCAAGAAACTATATATATATATATATATATATATATATATATATATATATATATATATACATTCCAGAGTTCTTTAGTGCTTTCACTATATAAGAACACAGAAAAGATAACACTCCACAAAACAGAACAGAACCTTCCTCAGAACACATCCACACATTTTGATTTTGGAATCCTTTCCTCTAGAACTACAGTAACTAATTTCTAATGTGTATAAGCTATTGAGTGGTTGATGCTAATTTTATTGGGGTACATAGATACTCACAAAAAATGCAAGATAATCATACCTCAATAGCTCTTGGGTCATTGTTGGCATACTAAGACATCTTTTAGTAAAATAAACAAAGGTTAGTTTGTTTGTAAGAGTATATTACTTGTTATAATTAATAAGTTGAACCTAAGATGAGAATAACATCTATTGACCCTGATACCTCAGTACTCATTAAGCTTGTATCCACCAAATATTGTCAACATTTGTCCTCCCAACATTCAGTTTAAATAAATTCTACACACTGTATTAACAAACCCCATGTCTTTCATATTTTACTGCATTGGTACATTCCTAGGCTTTCCTTGGTGATAGAGTTTGTTAATCTATACTCATTAAAGATACTAGTGAGGTTAACAAAGACATTATAAGTATTATCTTAGTAACTCTCTTGAGCCACACAAATGTGTACATTTTAAATATTTAATTTAAATTATTTTTTAATATTTAGGATGCTGAGGAAATGGCTCAGTTCGTAAAGGGCTTGCCATTCAAACACATGAACTGGAGTTCAGTCCTTTAAAAGTGTGTGAAAAAACTGGTAGTTATTTAGATCCATTTCTCCCTTTTATGTCACCTACAATCTGTCATTTTCCTCTTTTCTCGAGCCATTTGGAGATCCTAACAGAAGTATATCATTATAGCTCTGTCCAGAGGACTTTGTGTCACTTATCCTAGACTCCTAACCCTAGGAATTCCTTTGAAATGTACACCACACGTGTTTTCTACTGGATTCTTTTCCTATCACATTTGAGTCCTGATGAGTAGAGACAAACTGGTGTTATGTAAACTACAACGTTGACTTTAAATTAAAAAAAAAAAGCCCTGGATTTCTTACTGCCTTGTTTATTTATAGTAAAAATTCTAGAAAGCCAAAATATAGTTTAACAATTAGTTTGCACCCAGTTGACAGTATGCTACCTGATCTTGAAAAGCAGAGCAATGAGAAATAGCATCTGTCCAGAATGATCCCATGAAAAGCAATTTCCTCTGCTAGGGAACTGGGGCAGCATCTTAGTGGCAGATAATTAGCAGGTGACATCAGCAAGGTTAGTAATAGTTACTCAATTTTTCTAGCTGTATGTGTTTCTGATTGCATGGCAAACAAACTTGGTTACCTATATCAACTACAAAGTCCATAAACTAGCCTTGATCTTGCAAAGTGTGAAGGTGTGCACTTGTATTCCCTGCATTGGAAAGGTGAAGGTAGGAGAATCAGAAGATCAAGGCCATCTTTAGCTACATAGTGAGAGGGAGGTTAGATTGGTCAGTGTGTCTTTATGTGCCTATCTCAAAAAATGAGAGAGGGAGGTGGAGAGAGGGACACACACACACACACACACACACACACACACACACACACACACACATACATAAAGAGAAAGGCCGAGATAGAGACACAGAAAAACACATAGAGACATAGAGAAACTGAAAGACAGAGAGAGACACAGAGATAGAGACAGAAGTAATTCGTTAAACGTGTACCCTTGTACTTGGCCTACCCAAAGAAGATTGATAGCACAGAGCCGGGCGAAGGAGCACACAAGAATTTATTCTCACCACTAGGGAGGTGGAGACAGGAATATAAGGTGGGTAGAAACAGGATCTCAGTGCCCCATTCAGTCTGAGGATTCCTAGAGACAGGTTGCCCCTCATTTGGTCTGAGAATTCGTAGAGTTAAAAAGTTTCTAGTGACTGCTGCTCTGCTTCTCTGATCTTTCAGCTTTCACCTTCCCGGTTCTTATTAAGACTAACTAGGATCATTCTTCACTCTCTCTCTTTCTCCCTTCTTTTTCTTCCCTCCAAACAGTTTCATACACTTCTTCCCATTGTACTTAAAATTAATCACTTTTTCATCAATTATTATTGAATGCATATATATGTACTTCTATGTACACATATATTTCCAAATATAACCTGTTGAGTCCATATAAGTAAGTACATTATTTTAGTTACTTCATTTCCCAGAAGCACTTGCAATTTATTCACCTGGAATTATTTTCTTAATCGAAGGTGTCTAGCGATGTATGTTATATTTTGATTTTTATGCTCATTGCCATTTTCATTGTCTTATTTCTGGCTATATTAATTTATAAAAAGTTCTCCTACAAATTTTCTTTGCTCTAAAATTTGTGCTAATTACAATGTTATTTGGTTTTCAGCAAACACACACATTTGTGTGTTACTTTACATAAATAGCTATGCAAAATATATATAAATGTACATGTTTATATAGACGTACATATGTTTCACATGATTATTTACATGACCCTTCTCATCCTTAGTATAGCAACAGTCTACAGCTAAATCCAAAGTGGGCTTTGCCTTTAGCAACCTGCAAAATGTTTTACTACCACTTAACTTCTAATTGTACCATAGAATGCCATAATTGTCTTAGGTGAAGACTCCTTTCTTCACCCTCATATTCTCAATGTAAAGAACACAGTGAAACAGTGCTGGAGATGTCCTATTGCCTCTGTGTATAAAGGCATCTGTCTTGAAAGTCTGCAGACACGAGTGTGAACTCTGGAACTTACATAAAAAGCCCAACTTGGTGGCATGCATCAGCATTTGTAATCCCAGTTCTCCTACGGCAAGATGAAAGGTGGAGCAGGAGACTCAGCCAAGGGTTCTTAAGACCAACCAGACTGAAGTATACTGTGCCGTGGTATACAGGCATGTGTAGAGACATAGTTTGTGCGTGAATGTGCAGGTCAGGGAACAACTGTCACGGGTTGGTTCTCTCCTTTCAAATTGTTTGAAACAGGATCTCTCTTGCTCTTTCTGTATTACACAGCATATTCTAGGCTAGCTAAACAGTTAATGCCCTGCCTTCTTTTTAATATAGTATCACTTCATCACTACACTCATAGCTCACATGCAGATAGATCCATAAGGTATTTTCACTAATTAAAATACATTAAGTGATAGACTCTAATTTTCATTTCACATTTTAAAAGGATTCAGTTAGTTAATAGTGATTGGCTAATAGTAATAGTAGTTGGAGTTAACCCCTCTTTATGCTGAGGAGACAACAATTAGAAAATAGGGGTGCAATTATCCCTAGGAATTACATTTTTGCAGAACACTCTCAGAATAATCAAATTCTGCAATGAGTATTATGTCCTTCAAAGGGGTTATTTGTTATCTGTGTGAATACATGTACATTAACTGGTGAGGATAGACTTCATTTTCTTATGTGAAAAGTGTTAAACAAGTACCAACTATGCATAGGCATATTTATGAGCATTGAGATTATAATTATTAATAATGGGAAGGTAGAATATTTTCTATTTTCATACATTCTGTGTATTGGAGAAGTGACCTCAACAGTCATCAAAGATTTAAAGAAAATACTGAAAGAAGAGCTGTGTGTCTCCCAGAGAATATAATAATATATAAATTAGTCCAAAAGTTCAAGGGTGTGTTTTCTGAGGAAATGCAGGGTGGCTGTGGGTTACCTGATCTGGGAAAAAAAAGGAAATTGTTTCAGGAAATTATCAAACAGAGTCACTGGGAGGTTGTGACCTACTGTCCTAGAGGAAGTAAATATCATCAGAGGGGCAATTTGGAGTGAGAAAAAAATTGTACAAGGTGATTCTAGATATGGAAGCAGGATTCAGAGCAGGCAGGGCCTTACTGACAGAGCAAGAATTTAGCTGTTGTTTTGAGAACAAAGGGGACTTACTGAAGAGCTGAACATCCAATACAGCAATTAGGATAGTTATCAAATGATAGTCTGGTATGCTGTCTCTCACAGAGGATTAAAGGGATGAAAATTTTTGCTAGAGAGACAGAGTGCCACAACATAGAGTAAAATGCAAGTGGAGTGTGTTTTCAGATGTATTTCTTTCGTCCACATTCCAATCAATGTTCTTATCTGTAGACCACAAAACATCTTGAATGAATTACGGAGTCTATATATGAAATGAGCTTAGGACTTTCATTTGTTTTATTATAACTATATATAAGTTACACGGCTCTAATTTAAGAAGTAACCCTTGCAATCTTTTGGACTAATTAATGAAGCCTTTATATTGACTTTGCACTTTTGTTGCTCAGCTTTTATCACTTGCACATTCCTGTAATACTATGTCATTTTAATATCCAGAATAAATTTTGAAACCCAAATAAAATTATAGCTTCTGCAATTAAACACCTAGGTATTAGAGGAAACTATGATCACACAAATCCACTACTGTAAATATTGTGGATACTAAGTAATAAAATTAGGAATCACAGAGGAAATCATAAAAATATGTTCTATTTTATGTATTTTATTTAGTAAGTCTCTGAGTGAGGAACAACTTTAAATATATTCAACACAGAATTTTCATAGTTATTTATCTGAGTATAAATGATTTAACCCTAAAACAGACTCTATGATGCTGTGAACATTGAATTTCTAAGTCTTTTTTTATTCCGTATGTACTTTGATGAAAGAGGATTTATGAGGCATTGGATTCAGGAAACGATGTGATTTAAAGAGTTTCAAAACTATGAATCAGACTTTCAAGTACAGCTCAATGTACATAGCTAAAATCACAGAACTATGGAGGCTGGGGCAGGAGTATTATCTGTCACAAGTTTAAGGTTAGCATGAGATGTATAGCAAAGCGTGTGCAACAACATATACTGACCGATGGGTTTCTTCTGCTGCCATACTTTGTAGGTTTGCAAATATGAATTCACAGCAGTTTTGGTTCTTGCACAAGATCGAGCCAGTAAATAATCCAGTGTGGCTGTGCCAGGTATTTCCCAAGCTATACTTCTAGTTAAAAAGCTATGAACAATTTGAAGGCTCCTTCCCTTCCTTCCTCTTTTCCCATTCCTTTCCCCAACCTCCCCCCCTACACACACACACTGCCTCCCAATCCACTCCTTCTCTGTTTCTGTTCAAAAAGAGGCAGTCCTCCCATGGGTATCAGGAAAGTATGGCGTATCAAGTTGAGGTAGGACTATACTCCTCCTCTTCTATTAAGGCTAGCCAAGGCAACTCAATATGATCTGCAGGCTAAGGGAATAGATTTTTAAGTACGTTGTTCTCTAACTACGAAAATAAAAGTTTGCCTAGTCATCATGCCCAGAAGTTTGTGCCTCAGACTAGTAGTCTTTTGTTTTGGTTTGTTTTGTTTTCCTGAGATGGCCATCGCTGTATCAGTCAGCCTATTCATCTTTCCACTTTCCTCACATCCTTTGTCATATCAGAATACAAAGCCAGTACCAGAAACACCACTCCAATCAGGCACAGGGCTTAATTTTGGCTATCATAATTTTTTTTGTTGTTGTTTTGTTTTTAAATAACTGTACATAAGAAATTCCAGAAATTTGCTTCTTTAGCATAACGCTGTCACTTTATGGGAAGAACATTTAAAAAAGACCCTCCAGTAGTGATATCAGTTAAAACAAAACTGTAAAGCTACCATTAGCTCAACAGCTAGGAAGACCTACATCTTAGTGTTCTGCTGCGGTTTCTCTGCTGTTTAGTCATCCACTACATTACTATAAACAATATCTGAGATACATAAATTTATAACATGAGAAATTATGCTCTGGTTTTAATTATGAGGAATTATGCCTTGGATCTGTGGTGAGGGAGAGCAGCATAATAGAAATGCAAGGGGAGGCTGCTGTTCTTTCTGAGACTTGAGAAGCAAGAAGACAAACACGAATATCCTGGATCCCAATAGCATCTTTAGGAACACATCTTAAAGTGATCTGTCTTGTGGCATGACTTTTCCTAGCAAGACTATGGACATAAATCTTTAATGTATGGAGCTTGGGAAGGGGTCCATACTCCTCTATATTCCAATGCCAACTAATGAAGGGGTTGTTGATTTCACAAAATTTTTGAACTGATCATAAGTCATGATGTGATACTTATTCATAAGAAGAGTTTTTTAATTGCCTTGTTAGTAAGAGTCAACCAGAAGAAGCCAACCTATGAGGTTTCTTTCTTGTGTGAGGATTGGCTAGGAATTAAGTGGGTTGTCTGTATTTCAGCTACGAGTGAAAAATGTATTTTCTTGGTTTTTTTTTGTACTCTCACACAAAAGTTAAATAGGATATACATTGTAAAGGATATATAATAGGGGAATCCCAAACAAGTTTTACAAATATTTGCAATATAATATAATATTGTTTTAATTCTCTCTTTGCCATATAGAAATTGGAATGAATTCTAAATTGAAATAAACTTTGAGGAAATTAAGATAAGGAAGGTAAAACATGAGGAAACTCACTGCTAACAAGGATATTGTGTCATGAATATTTCATAAACATGTACTAAAGACCAAATAGAAAAGCAAGATTTTACGAGGTATTTAAGTATATACATGTGAACCTGTTTATATTTATTATAAGTGAATAATTTACGGTAGTGATACAAAGATTTATAAAGCCATTATGGATGACTTAGAATATGGTAAAAGTCTCTTAAGACAAACTGTTTTAGCAATATTAAATACACTGCTTTAGGGGTCAAGAGATGATTCACTGGGTACAATATCTAAATAGATTCATGTTTCCTTTGTCATTTTATAAATTCCTGTATCTACCTTTTACCCTGAAATTACTTTTAGTTTGTGAGCTAGCATACACCATGCCATCTTTTCCTTTCAATTGATCTCACATTACAACCAAATTTCATGTGTCTGAAAAAGAATGATAATAGAAGTGAGTGTCAAACATCACATGAAAAACCATGCATACTACTAGCCTGGAAACTTCTTTGGAAATAAGAAACTTTGATGATATTTGGGGAAAAGCCCCAGGCTGATGAATTATAGAGACATGAGAAATGCTTTAACCTATTCCATGCTTTCCACCCTTTCTGAGTATTCATCAAGCTGTGGATTTCCTCTTAAAAACTGTTACCTAGCACCTGGTTTCTCTCTATCCGAATCCCCAAGGAAGACCCCAGCCTGGACTACTAGAAATAGTGGAGAGGGAGCCTGAACTGAACTGGCTTACCCCAGTGATCAGATTGGTGAATACCCTAACTGTTATCACAGAGCTGTTCTCCAGTGACTGATGGAAGCAGATGCAGAGATCCACAGCCAGGCACCAGACAGAGCTTCAGTAGTCCAGTCAAAGAGAGAGAGGAGGGATTCTATGAGCAAGTACATCAGGATCATGATGGGGAAACTAGAGGGAACTCATGAAAGTTGGATTAACAGCTGTGGAGCCCACACTGGACTGGGCTAGGCCCTCTGCATGGTGAGACAGTTACATAGTCTGATCTGTTTGGCGGGCCCCCTGGCGGGACAATCAGAACCCATCCCCTGGTGCATGAGAGGGCTTTTTGGAGCCCACTACCTATGATGGGACACATTGTGCAGCCTTGAGGCAGGGGGCGGGGCTTGGACTTGCCTCTACAGGATGTGCCTCCCCATGGGAGGCCTTGCCTTTTTGTGGGGAGGAGGGGGGAAGTGGGTTGGGAGGGGGAGGCTGGGGAGTGGGAGGAGGGAAGAGGGGATTTTGATTGGTGTGTAAAATGAATGGAAAAATTTCCTTAATTAAAAAAAAAAGCTTGAGTTACCTAGGATCTGGGGTCTATCTTTTTCATATTCAAATAAAAAGACAACCCAAAATTACAATGAAATAAAAAATAAAGTACATTCACTTTTCCAATTGTAGTTTACAAAGGAATTAAATAGGTGTTTACCCTGAATAAACCATAGCAGGATTTTGGATGAAAAATCACATCACTCCATGCTGAGGTGATTTAATTTGTGTAACCATAAGGCAGGGCAAGAAATTTTCCTTTACAAAGACGAAATCTAGAAATTGAAATATCTCATTTCCACTTACATTCTATTGATTAGAATTGCATCATAAGACCATAATATGCAGTGTCCACTTGGAAAGACCTGTGTCCTACTAGAATCCAAGTTGGCCTTGTTATTAGAGGAAAGAAAATTTGAATGGATTTAGAGAGAATCATAGATTTTTTTTAAATATACTTTTAGCAACTGAAATATTCCAAAAGTTGTTTTTCCTCTCTAAGTAGCAAATTATCAACCCTTGGATTTGGTAGTGGTGGACATGGAACAATCAAATTCATGCCCTGTTCTATACCTGTCTGTCAGTAACTCAGACCACTTGAGGCAAAGCTGAGGATGCTTCCGCAAGCATCTATGATAACCATAAAAATGGTATTACCCAATGTGTGGTTATGGGGAAATTTAAGAACTCTGCTCCCTCTACTACTCTGCTAGCTGCACTTAGCTAGCCATTGTGCTGCCTGCCGTGTGCTAACCCCTATGATTCTTACGTATGTTAGTTAACCATTTCTAAATTATAGAAGACACATGGCTTCATTGCTTCACCTTTCAAGAATTTTTTTTTAATTTAAGAATGTATTTCTCTATATGCACAAATATATATACTCTTTAGAACTTCAAAATAATTTGAAGAAAGTTATTTTGTTCATAACCTTTCAATAACTTCTGAAAACTTAATTTCTCTCCTGCACAAATGGCTTATTTTGACAGTTTTTTGACATAATAATAAATAGAAATATTCCAGAAGGCAAGAAGATTAGTGAGTCATGATCATTACTAAAATAGGTAAAATAAAAGAATAATTGAGTATAATTTTAGCTATAATTAAATGAAGAAATTTTGGGCTTACATTTTGGGAATAATGCTAGTTTATTCAAACTCTCAGGGTCTAAGGCTATGGATTTAGCTATATCATTTTATGATAAAGTCATCATAAGGCTGTAGTAGATAAAATTGTCACATGAATCCAGTGTTATCTAACAGTTCTGTTTCCAGACTTTGAAATGTATGCTCATTTGGGGGCTCAGTAGTTAAGGCACTGGCTGATCTTCCAGACAGATCCCATATAATGGCTTGTATGATCTGTATCTCCTGTTTCATGGGATCTGATGCCCTCTTCTAGCCTCTGTGGTCTCCAGGCATGCACACGGCATACAGACACATGTGCACAAATTTAAACATCTATAAAGTTACAAAAACAAGCTTATGTTAATTTTAAATAAGCAAATTAAATTATCATTGCATATTAATTCAACATATTTGGTCTCCGTCTTTCGGTGGACTTTTTTGCAGGCTTAAATTTTAAAAAAGAAAATGTTTTCGTTTTCTTTGCACTGAGTATGATTTGTTTACCTTTTTATGTACATATTTATATTTGTGTGTGTGCATGCAAAGGAAAGGCACATGTTTGTTGGTGTCTGAAGAGGCCAGAAGACAACAGTAGATCCCCTAGACCTAAAGTTAAATGTTGTTGGTTGGTCTTTAGTCTTTTGGGGGGCCAGCCACCTGTCTCCCAAATCCGTCATGGAGGTTTATTCTTAACTACGAATGCCCAGCCTTATCTTGGCTTAGTTTCTAGACAGGTTTTCTTAACTTCTTTCCACTACCTTTTGCCTCTGGGCTTTTCTCATTCTCTAACTGCTGTAAATCTTACTCTTACTCTGTGACTCGCTGTGTAGCTGGGTGGCTGTTCCCTGGAGTCCTCCCCTTCTATGACTCCTTTTCTATCTCCAATATCTCCTCCTAGTTTTCTCCTTCTATATATATTCTCTGCCTGCCAGCCCTGCTTATCCTTTCTCCTGCCTTGCTATTGGCCAGCTCTTTATTAGACCATCAGGTGTTTTAGATAGACACAGTAACACAGCTTCACACAGTTAAACAAATGCAACAAAAACAAAACTAGCACAACACTAAAACAATATTCTCCTGCAGTTAAAGGCAGCTGTGAACAACCCAACCTAGTGCTGTGAGCCAGACTCCAGTCCTCTGCAAGAACAAGCATTCTTATGCATAAACTATCTCTTTGGCTTCACCTCTAAATAGTTAACAATCAGTGAATTCTTAATAACTTGATTAGATACTTGTATCTAAAGCACTTAACTTTTAGAAAAGTAATAAGTAAGCCAGTAATCATTTGTGACTTTCTTAAACATGAAAAGAGCAAATAGTTTGTAACACAAGTTAATAAGCAAATGTGAACATTTATGAACCAAGAACATAGAGTTCACTTCTCCTGTAAAGAAACAAGTACAAACCACAAAATAATCTCAGGAATGTTAATAAAATTCTCTTAAAGCTGTAGAGATAATGAAACGGTCATGGCATTCAGCATTGGAGTTGAAAATCTATTCCAGTCTTGCCATTATATTACTTTAAGCATAATGAAAATTTCAACAATAACTAATAGATCTTTTTATTTTTCCTTCTTCACTTAAGGTGCTTGTAAATTTCAATACTGGCTGAGTAGCTAGGTAGAGGGAAGGATGGACTGTAGGCAAGCTCAAGCACAGTGTGAAGATCCAGGAAGAGTTCTCTCCACAGCATTTACCACTTTGCAAATTTTCCCTTTCATAGTGATTTGCTCTTAGGAATATCTTCTTCCAATTCTGGCTTATGGCTAAATTTCAATGTTCACACCTTATGAGTTACAGACAATTATTCTGTCAGGTTTACTATAGTAAAATGTATTTGATTAGGAGACTGAATGTTTTCTAACCTCCCAACTCTGTTATTTAAGTCATACATTAAGGTTTTATTATCTTAACTCCTAACCATGCCAAACTTACCTCCAGTTTCAGTTCTCCTTTTCCCTCAAGTCATCTCTGTTCTGTTCCTTTATTTAAGGAGTACGTCTGTAAATTAAAATACATGAAGTCCACAAACTAATACCAGAACTGTCTGTTATTTCTGCTAAAGGAATCCATCTCAGGTTAGATATTTAAATAACATTATTTGGACCTTGTGCATATTGGCTACAAAATGATATTCCATATGAATTTTTGAACCTTTGGTACCCAATACTGAGCACAATTTGTAAATTATACTGCCAGATGGGAAAGATCTACACACTGAGCAGGTAAAGTTTTGCAGCAATAAGACATGCAAGAGATTTGTTTTTATTTAAAATTAAAATATAATTACATCATTTCCACATTCCCTTTGCTCTTTCTCCAACCTTTCCTTTTCTATGTCCTTCATCTCTTTGAAATTAATTGTCTCTATTTCATTGTTGATATGTACTATGATATATATGTATATATAATATACATTATAAGTATTATATGTGTATGTATATTATATATGCATATATCATTCATATATTATTCTAAAAATACAAAATAC